>NC_053037.3:15561357-15866117 GCF_002575655.3 Aegilops tauschii subsp. strangulata | reverse complement strand
AGCTCGGGAATTACTTTCGTCATCCCTTGCATATTATAGTTCATCACGAAGTTCTACTAACTTGGTGATGGTGACTAGAGAATTCTGTCAATCACTATTTTATCTGGAAGATTAACTCCCACTTGATTCAAGCGATTGTAGTACCCAGACAATCTGAGCACATGCTCACTAGTTGAGCGATTCTCCTCCATCTTTTAGCTATAGATCTTGTTGGAGACTTCATATCTCTCAACTCGGGTATTTGCTTGAAATATTAACTTCAACTCCTGGAACATCTCATATGGTCCATGACGTTCAAAACGTCTTTGAAGTCCCGATTCTAAGCCGTTAAGCATGGTGCACTAAACTATCAAGTAGTCATCATATTGAGCTAGCCAAACGTTCATAACGTCTGCATCTGCTCCTGCAATAGGTCTGTCACCTAGCGGTGCATCCAGAACGTAATTCTTCTGTGCAGCAATGAGGATAATCCTCAAGTTACGGACCCAGTTCGTGTAATTGCTACCATCATCTTTCAACTTTGCTTTCTCAAGAAACGCATTAAAATTTAACGGAACAACAGCACGGGCCATCTATCTACAATTAACATAGACAAGCAAAATACTATCAGGTACTAAGTTCATGATAAATTCAAGTTCAATTAATCATATTACTTAAGAACTCCCACTTAGATAGACATCCCTCTAATCCTCTAAGTGATCACGTGATCCATATCAACTAAACCATGTCTGATCATCACGTGAGATGGAGTAGTTTCAATGGTGAACATCACTATGTTGATCATATCTACTATATGATTCACGCTCGACCTTTCGGTCTCCGTGTTCCGAGGCCATATCTGTTATATGCTAGGCTCGTCAAGTTTAACCTGAGTATTCCGCGTGTGCAACTGTTTTGCACCCGTTGTATTTGAACGTAGAGCCTATCACACCCGATCATCACGTGGTGTCTCAGCACGAAGAACTTTCGCAACGGTGCATACTCAGGGAGAACACTTATACTTTGATAATTTAGTGAAGGATCATCTTATAATGCTACCGTCAAACAAAGCAAGATAAGATGCATAAAGGATTAACATCACATGCAATCAATATAAGTGATATGATATGGCCATCATCATCTTGTGCTTGTGATCTCCATCTCCGAAGCACCGTGCTTGTGATCTCCATCTCCGAAGCACCGTCATGATCACCATCGTCACCGGCGCGACACCTTGATCTCCATCGTAGCATCGTTGTCGTCTCGCCAACTTATTGCTTTTACGACTATCGCTACCGCTTAGTGATAAAGTAAAACTATTACATGGCGATTGCATCTCATACAATAAAGCGACAACCATATGGCTCCTGCCAGTTGTCGATAACTCGGTTACAAAACATGATCATCTCATACAACACATTATATCACATCATGTCTTGACCATATCACATCACAACATGCCCTGAAAAAACAAGTTAGACGTCCTCTACTTTGTTGTTGCATATTTTACGTGGCTGCTACGGGCTTAGCAAGAACCGTTCTTACCTACGCATCAAAACCACAACGATAGTTTGTCAAGTTGGTGCTGTTTTAACCTTCGCAAGGACCGGGCGTAGCCACACTCGGTTCAACAAAAGTGAGAGAGACAGACACCCGCCGGTCACCTTTAAGCAACGAGTGCTCGCAACGGTGAAACCAGTCTCGCGTAAGCGTACGCGTAATGTCGGTCCGGGCCGCTTCATCTCACAATAGCGCTGAACCAAAGTATGACATGCTGGTAAGCAGTATGACTTATATCGCCCACAACTCACTTGTGTTCTACTCGTGCATAACATCAACGCATAAAACCAGGCTCTGATACCACTGTTGGGGAACGTAGTAATTTCAAAATTTTCCTACGCACACGCAAGATCATGATGATGCATAGCAACGAGAGGGGAGAGTGTTGTCCACGTACCCTCGTAAACCGACAGCGGAAGCGTTATCACAACGCGGTTGATGTAGTCGTACGTCTTCACGATCCGACCGATCAAGTACCGAACATACGGCACCTCCGAGTTCTACACACGTTCAGCTCGATGACGTCCCTCGAACTCCGATCCAGCCGAGTGTTGAGGGAGAGTTTCGTCAGCACGACGGCATGGTGACGATGATGTTGTTCCACCGACGCAGGGCTTCGCCTAAGCTCCGCAACGGTATTATCGAGGTGTAATATGGTGGAGGGGGGCACCGCACACGGCTAAGAGATCTCAAGGATCAATTGTTGTGTCTCTGGGGTGCCCCCCTGCCCCCGTATATAAAGGAGCAAGGGGGAGGCAGCCGGCCAAGGGGAGAGGCGCGCCATAGGGGGGAGTCCTACTCCCACCGGGAGTAGGACTCCTCCTTTCCTTGTGGGAGTAGGAGAAGGGAAGGGGGAAGGAGAAAGAAGGAAGGGTGCGCCCCTCTTCCCTAGTCCAATTCGGACCAGACCATGGGGAGGGGTGCGGCCACCTTTTGAGGCCTTTCTCTCCTTTCCCGTATGGCCCATTAAGGCCCAATACGAATTCCCGTAACTCTCCGGTACTCCGAAAAATACCCGAATCACTCGGAACCTTTCCGAAGTCCGAATATAGTCGTCCAATATATCGATTTTTACGTCTCGACCATTTCGAGACTCCTCGTCATATCCCCGATCTCATCCGGGACTCCGAACTCCTTCGGTACATCAAAACTCAATAAAACTGTCATCGTAACGTTAAGCGTGCGGACCCTACGGGTTCGAGAACTATGTAGACATGACCGAGACACGTCTCCGGTCAATAACCAATAGCGGGACCTGGATGCCCATATTGGCTCCCACATATTCTACGAAGATCTTTATCGGTCAGACCGCATAACAACATACGTTGTTCCCTTTGTCACCGGTATGTTACTTGCCCGAGATTTGATCGTCGGTATCTCAATACCTAGTTCAATCTCGTTACCGGCAAGTCTCTTTACTCGTTCCGTAACACATCATCCCGCAACTAACTCATTAGTCACAATGCTTGCAAGGCTTATAGTGATGTGCATTACCGAGTGGGCCCAGAGATACCTCTCCGACAATTGGAGTGACAAATCCTAATCTCGAAATACGCCAACCCAACAAGTACCTTTGGAGACACCTGTAGAGCACCTTTATAATCACCCATTTACGTTGTGACGTTTGGTAGCACACAAAGTGTTCCTCTGGTAAATGGGAGTTGCATAATCTCATAGTCATAGGAACATGTATAAGTCATGAAGAAAGCAATAGCAACATACTAAACGATCGAGTGCTAAGCTAACGGAATGGGTCAAGTCAATCACGTCATTCTCCTAATGAGGTGATCTCGTTAATCAAATGACAACTTATGTCTATGGCTAGGAAACATAGCCATCTTTGATTAACGAGCTAGTCAAGTAGAGGCATACTAGTGACACTCTGTTTGTCTATATATTCACACATGTATTATGTTTCCGGTTAATACAATTCTAGCATGAATAATAAACATTTATCATGATACAAGGAAATAAATAATACTTTATTATTGCCTCTAGGGCATATTTCCTTCAGGAACATGATATGTCACGGTAGTAGGTGAAGGCATTTGTGCTCCTGTAGAAGTTTCACTTATTGGCCATGACCATTAAGGTGCGGAGCCAAATTATGGACATCAACAGTTGCGTATGGTGCCAAAAAACTAGTAGCATGAGGTGTAGCATACGATGTTTGAGGGTAATTGGCCGAATAACTAGTAGTAGCATGGCCAATTCCCCTATCCACTGGCATGTTTGGATTAACATGTTGCAAATTAGTTGCCGATGAATAAAAAGATGAAACACTATGTTGCATGCCATTGAAAGTTCCTACATGGGGTGTTTCAACTTGATTAACCGAACTCATCATGTTGTTCATCGGCATATAGATTTGTGGGGTTGCCGATGCATGGGGGGAGTTAGGATACATATGTTGCATGTTGCTAAAATTATATCAAGTTGAAGCATGAAGATTATTCTGAATCGGCTGTTGCACATAATTAGATGCATGATTGATAAAAGTAGGGCTAGCCGATACATTATGTTCATTAGATGATCTAGCAACAACATATGCATTATTTGCATCTAAAGTGAATCGAGTATTCATATTACCTTTGTAGATCGCAAACCCTAGATGACGATCTCTTCGTAGCAAGAACAGGCCGGAGACCGTTCAAAGCTTCGTCCCCAGCGGAGTCGCCAAAAAGTGTGTTCGCACACGAACACGTCACCGTGTACCCTCGACGCCGGGGGTGTTGCACCGCAGCTCACATCGAAGGAGACCCGTCTGAAAGCGCGGCTATGGGCTGCCCTAGGTCGACCTGGCCGCCCCTAGGGCCTCGAGGTTCGCCGCCCTGCAACAAGAAGAACAAACGAAGAACGAGGAAGAAGAAGAATTAGGGTTAAGGAGAAAAGATAAAAGATAAAAGGTGGTAGATGAATTGATCGATTGTGTGTTGTTTAATCGGTCGTCACCCCTAAGGTATATAAGAGGCAGCTGGACTTCCCGTGCAAGGAAAAGGCTTGGATTCACGTCCAAAACCCTAGTCAAATTCGGATTGCTTTTGTCCGAACTTTCCAAAACTGTTTGGTTTAAACTGGCTGCACCTTGCGGGTAATTGTTGAGGTCGTAAATGATCTCGGATGGAAACGAGGCCAAAAGAAATCTTAACCGTTTCGACAAGACGAACAACTTTCATGTTGAACGTTTTTTGATCAGAGGTGATCTTGAGGGTCAAACCAGTCGTGCAAAACAGGCTATTATTCGCGCTACCCATCAGACAGGGTGTCTGATGGGGCGCGCCAGTTTTTGCCTCCTGACAGGGCTGTATTCTGATGGCTCTAACTTTTGCATACGACCTTGGATTGGAACGATTTTTATATCAAAATTGATCGTTTTGACGAGACAAAGACAAGCCATGTAGATCATTTTTCCATTTGAGGTCGTCTTCGGGGCTCAAACGGCCAAACTGTACTCTGAATATAAGATCTTAGTACCTTGAGCATAGTTTCGGCCTTCGAGATGAAATCGGATGGCGATAACTCAAACTTCAAAGATGTTCATATCAACAATACGGAACTCTTTCATGTAGAACACTTATCCATTTAAGGCCATCTTAAATAAGTTCTTGACTGTGCCAAAATCTGGTGTCAACACTTTCTACCATAACTTTTCATTCCTTAAAGGTATCAAATAAACATCATTTTTGTTTTTCAGGGAATAAGGCCGTACTTTTCTCGAGCAGTCATCTATAATGGTAAGCATATAATGAGCACCAGCAAGAGAGGGTTTACGAGAAGGTCGCAACAAATAAGCATGTAGGTAACCTAATGTACCTTTTGTTGTGTGAATAACAACATTAAAATTTACCCTTTTGTGCTTAGCAAATATGCAGTGCTCACAAAACTCCAACTCATTCAGGTTGCACCCATCTAGAAGTTCTCTCTTGGTCAATTCTACCAGGCTAAGTTTACTCATATGCCCAAGGTGCATATGCCAAAGATTAGGCTTTACTGGATTTATCAGAAGTAACAACAGCAGTACCAGTAATAGTGCTTCCTCTAAGAACATATAACTTAGCAGAATTCATTTCACCTATCATATGAACAAGGGAACCTTTTGTTACTTTCAAAACTCTACCTGGACTGGGGTGCTTGTACCCTTTGACGTCAAGAGTACTTGGTGAGATGAGGTTTCTGGCCATGCCTGATATGTCTCACATTTGTCAATGTGCATATCATGCCATCATGTGTCCTAATCTGAACAGAACCAATGCGCACAATCTCACGTGGGTTGTCATCTCCCATATGCACAAGATCCCCACTCTGCACAAACTCATAAGTACTGAACCAATATTTGTTATAGCCGAACATGCAGAATCAAGTATCCACTCATTGTGACAAGAAAGACAGCCAACAAAAACAACAAGAGCATCATCTGAATCAGACTAACTACCAGATGTAACATTGACCTTACAATCACCACCGGATTTGCTTTTAGGCTTCCACATACCGTTCCTTTTCTCCTTATTTTCAACCTTCCAACAATCATCAATGAGGTGACCCTCTTTCCTATAGTATGTACATAATTTGTCCTTCCCTCGTCCTCTGGACTTTGAACGACCTCTGTCGTTCTTGCTTTTATCTCTATTGTTGTTGTAGTATTTTTTCTGCTCAGGTCTGCCTCGCTCGTACCTGCAAAGCTTCTCCCCTAGAAGAGGAGTCCTCGGACAGGATCATATCTTACAACATCGTTTCCTCCTCTTCCCGCTCCTCCTCCCGCTCCTCCGGGTCACCGGCGCTCGTCAGCGTCTAGGCCGAGCTCGTGTAAACGCCACTCGACTAGCGCACCCGTGGCGCAACGAGGGCGGCCGTGCCTCCTTGGCTCCTACCTCCCGCCTCATCAAGCCGAAAACGGAGCCGGGACTCGCCCCCGTGAAGAGCGAGCACGATGACATGGCCGCACTCGACGACGAGGCCGCCATGAAGTGGGCGCGGGAGGACTGGGCCGGCTGGAGATGGAGTGCCAGCGCCGCACCATAGAGGAGATCGCCGCTCGGCGCCTTGGACGCGACGAAGGAGGCATCATCGTCCTCGAGGACAGGGACGACGAGGCGCCGCCGTCAGCCAAACCAGTCCGCCAGGGCGACCCCGGGCAGGGGTCCAGCAGGGACAGCCGCGGTGTGAAGAAGGAGAAGGAGGACGATGACGGCGGTGACTACGACGCCTTCAGCAAGTTCTTCGACCTGTAGTTGCGGCAGCAACAGCTTTTTTTCCTTTTAGTAGATTATGTTTTCAATATGAATAAAGACTATGGAAGGCCTAAATATCGCCGAATCTATGTCTTGTTTGCCGAATTTTGGCCGAGTATGTTTTTAAAAATATTTACAAAAGGGTGTCTGGGGGCGGCGCTAGGAACCCGATCACCCCCACACCGAAATTATCGCCGGTTCGCCCCCAAGCGGCGCTTTTTCCTAGCCTGGGGGGGGGGAGGGGGGCGAACGGCTGGAGATGCTCTAAGGGTATGCCATGCAGGCTTCGAGGAGCTATATTCTTCCAAACCGTTATCAAAGATCAAACATCAGTTGATAAAATTTGGCTTCTGAATCAACCTCCCAGCCTTTTCTTTTTCATTTCCGTTGACTGTCTTGGATTTTGTTTGAATCTTTGGTGCATGAATTGGTACCTTGCCAAGGTCTCTCCCGTGGAACCATGAACTCTCTCAAATGACCTTGAGCCCCAAAACAATTTCTTAGGGTTTTGTTTCTAAAACTCCAATGCCACCATATTAAACTTTGATTGATCCCTAGCCATTTCAAATGAAGCTTATTTTCCTTTGCACCCTTGATTCTAAAATTTGGATCATAGCCTATATGATATATATGAACCCCTCCTCCACAAAAATATTGCTAGGGCATTATGCAATATTTCCATTTATTGAATATACCTTTTATGTCCATTATTGCCTCATAAAAATCCAAAGTATATTTCCCTGCATCCAAAATTTATGAAACTTTGGGGACCTGTCATTTTTTCCCACATGATCATCCCATAAAATATCCCAGCTCCCTTGGAGTTGGGAAAATACATTTTTCCTATTTTCAGAAATGTCAATATAATGACCCTCACGAAGCAACTACCTTCTCTGTTGCTTCTAAAATACTGAAAATATTCATGGACCTCCTACTATGATATATTGCATATATCCACTAAGAAATAATCATGCCTTGCTCTATTTTGAGTAAGTCATCCAAAAACCCTTTCAGCCCGAAATACCACTTTGTGAAGGAAGTGTTATCTCCTTTGATATTTTTGATCTGCAAGTTTCCCAGTTTAAGAACCTTCCCAAGTGAACCACCCGAGAGGAAAATTGAATCCAGGATTGATCATCTTGACCAAATGCCAAGCACCAACAATATACTGATGTTTTAAAGTTTGACAATATTTGCATAGTGCATCTACAAGTTTGCATGGGGCAACACTTTACAGGTCCCTCCATCTACAAGCACCAACAATTCACGAACTAAGCTTGAACGAAGTCGCCCATAGAATTGTAAGCACTACTGCTCCAAAGACAAAATGAGCAACACCACCGTACAAGGCCATGACCTGGCCAGACCCTTCAGGAAAGAACTTGTAGAGACAGTACACAAGCATACCAAATATGTATATAACAGCCCCCAACGTGAGATGGGACACGACAACCGTCCTTCCTTGTCCATCATCAACCCCATGGGACAGCACCATTGCAAGCAGAATGAGGAGCCCCCCAAGAGCACACAACAAGATCAGTAAGCATTTCTCGTATTCTCCGAAAGAGAAGTTGCTTGCGAATACTGCCACCATTGTTGGAAACAGAAATGAGATTGAATCCGACAAGATTGCCTTGAATGATTCCATCATCTTCTCTTCTTTGAGCTTCTCAGATCGTTTCCTCGTCTTGATATTCTGAAGTCTCCTAATGCTACCACGTCTTCTTGTTTGGCTTGAACGAGTCCTAACCCATTATTCAGTCAATATTTTAGTGAGGAAATTTGAAATAAACATACACAACTATAAGCAACATTACGTAATCTGACGCAATACCTCCTATCAGGCAAACATCTATGTTATGGTAGTTATAGCCTTTCACAATCTCCATTCTGAAATCAGAATGAGCACAGCTTCTCTGAAAAACAAGAACGCACCTCTCCTCAAGAAACCTGACAAAATGCTCCTCGAGCAAGGTGCGGAGCTGAACGTCGATTGCCCCCGGGTCCAGGCGGCCACCGGCGACGAGCCGCTCCACGACCTCATTGCAGCTGTCGCGGACGCCTCCTCCCGCGCCGCGGCCGCTCGCATCAGGCGCGAGGGGCACATGCGACGGGGGTGCGGCCGAGCGAGGTGGCGAGGAGGTCGCGCCGAGGCCCTTGGAGACGCCGACACCCTGAGCTCCGGGCACAGAATCTCCCCCGTTAGCCACGCTGTCGGTGGCAGAAAATAAAATAAAAACAGGGAGCTTAGTTTAAATGGCAGTTGAAATGTGGACATAATAAAAAGTTGTTTTCATCATTCCTAAACTAATTAGTTAAGTTTTCATTGGCAGCAACAAAAGAAAAAGGATGATGCACAGTATACTACATATACTTCAACAGAAACCCATGTGAAATTGATCGAGGAAATTTGATATAAACAAGCACAATTGTAAGCAACCTTGTCCGTGCACGTAATCTGACACAATACCCCCTATCAGGCAAACATCTATGTTATGGTAGTTATAGGCTCTCACAATCTCCATTCTGAAATCAGAATGAGCACAGCTTCTCTGAAAAACAAGAACGCACCTCTCCTCAAGAAACCTGACAAAATGCTCCTCGAGCAAGGTGCGGAGCCGAACGTCGATCGCCCCCGGGTCCAGGAGGCCACCGGCGACGAGCCGCTCCACGAACTCATTGCAGATGTCGCGGACGCCTCCTCCCGCGCCGCGGCCGCTCGCATCGGGCGCGAGGGGCACACGCGACGGGGGCGCGGCCAAGCGAGGTGGCGAGGAGGTCGCGCCGAGGCCCTCGAAGACGCCGACACCCCGAGCTTGGGATCCAGAATCCCCCCCGTTCGCCACGCTGTCCGTGCGCGACCCTGGGAGCCCATGGCGGCCGGCGCTCCCATCGGGTGTGGGCGGCACACCCGGCGCGGGCGCGGGCGCGGCGGGGCGAAGCGGAGACGCGGGCGCGGCAGAGCGAAGCGGAGCCGCGGTCGCGCCGAGGCCCTCGTCGACGGGCGCGGCGGAGGGAAGCGGGAACGCGGTCGCGCCGGGGACCTCGTCGACGGGCGCGGCGGGGGGAAGCGGGAACGCGGTCGCGCCGGGGACCTCGTCGACGGGCGCGGCGGGGGGAAGCGGGAACGCGGTCGCGCCGGGGACCTCGTCGACGGGCGCGGCGGAGGGGAGCGGGGACGAGGTCTCCCCGAGGCCGTCCTCGACGCCGAGACCCAGAGACCCGGTCCCGTTCGCCATGTGCGCGAGCCTGGGAGCCCACGGCGGCCGGCGCGCTGGATTTCCTCCCTCTCCTCTCTCCCGCTCGTCTCCGGCCGGGGTTTCTAGAAACTACCGTGGGCTGTTGGGCGGCGGTGGCGGCGGTTATGTTTGAAGCTTTGGGGGGCGCGCTCGGCTGGCAGGGCCCGCCTGTCAGGTGATGGGAGCACGGGCGCGGTGGGTTGGTTGAGATAAATCGAGAAGTTTCTTTGTTGTTGAGATAAACCGAGAAGGTTTTAAAAAAAAAAATCAATAAACCGAGAAGTTATGATCATTGGACAACACAGCGATTTTTTTTTAACTTTCGATCTATTCATCTTTAATCATGGCAGTACAACAAACACCAGAAATAATGAAAACTACATTCACAGCCGTAGACCACCTAGCGACGACTACAAACACTGAAGCGGGCCAAAGGCGCGCCGCCGTCATCGCCCCTCCCTCGCCGATAACACAACCATTTTGTCTGACACCATCGTCGCGATCGATAGGGAGAAGCTATTGCCACTTCTTCTTGTATATTGGGGATGGATCCCTTGCACATCAATGCTTTTTTCAAGAAAAAATACCTCTTGAAACAGGATTGCGCCCCGCTATATATTAATATAGTAAACACCAGATACAATCAATGATAGATGCTGGGATGGAAGCAGCACAATCACACTCAAAAGAGAAGAAAGAGAAATACAAAAGGAATAAATGCCGACAGCGGCAGATCAACAAAAATGAAGAAGCCTCGCGATCGTTGTGCGCCCTGAAGAAGTTTATCAATCATTTAAGACATATTCCACCTGATAGGGCAAACGGAGGCTCGAGGGGCCCACAAGCTTAGGTGGCGCGCCCTATTGTGGTGGCCCTCTCTAGTAGATTTATCCACCAACATTTTTATTAACCTCAGAAAAATTCTCCATAAATTTTCAGTCAATTCCAAGAACTTCTATTTCTGCACAAAAATAACACCATGGTAGTTCTGCTGAAAACAGCGTCAATCCAGATTAGTTTCATTCAAATCATGCAAATTAGAGTCTAAAACAAGAGCAAATCTGGAGGAGAAGGGGGACAGCCACGGGTCGGCCAGCTCCGGCGATCGATGAGCAGATCCGGCTCGATCCCTACTGCGTCTTCTATCGGTACTTCTGCGAGAAGGATGGCAAGGGCGCCGAGAAGTGCAAGGGCAACCATGGATGATCTTCTCCATCATAGCCAAACATGTCAAAATTTGATAGCCCGATGGCATGTTAGTGATAGTAGCCGGACGATGTGTGTAATGCATCGTTTACGTAGTTGCACGATTTTGTATGCATTTGAGGTATACTATTTGTGGTGTTCGGTTGTGAGAAGGAAAATATGAGGCTTGACCGTTCAGTGCCCGCAGACGCGTCCGGGCGCATCCGCACACGTTTGAGGGATGGGATTTGCCAAGTCCCCCAAATGCCATAGCCCACATGTCTTGTTTTGCTTCTCAAGTTAATTACATGTACATGCCACAAACTTGCACACGGGGACATTTTCATACACAAACTTTCAAATTGACTCAAATAGGCCAATGAACTTGTTTTACGGATTCCTTTATGCACAAAACAAGTCCGCAGTTGCCACGTCGGCCGGAGCCACTTTCCTGTCGCAGGAACATTTGCAGAAAAGGCCCCATTGTATGTCAAAATACGTAAAGCGATCCTCAGTCTCTCTCGACTCTATAGGAAACTGAAACAGCGGCAGCTCGGCCAGCAGTGGCGGCTCCTTCATGTCGTCCTGCCCACACGCGTCGTCGTCCACGAACGCCTAGATTGCCCGTCGCCGTCGAGCTCTGGGTCGTGGAAATAATAGAAAATGCAGTGTCAATCGCTCCATCTCTCCTACATAGCTTACTGGCAGAATTGCTGTGTCTGCAAATTTCAGGTCCTTGGTTCGACTGACAGGACCCATTTTTTCAGACTTAAAAATATTGCTGTATTCACAGGACAAGATTCCATCAGTATGCTCGCTCTGTAGATGCTCTGTTTTTCACAGGCGAAAATTTCATCAGTATTCAGACTTCAGGACGCATGTGTTAACATGCATGAAGAAACATAGCAGGTTTGTTCTTTGTTGTCGAACAGGTTAAGAACATGCATGTTTAGCAGTACAAAATTATGCATGGGCAAAATTCAGTTTAGTAGTAAAAAATCATGCATGGACAAGATTAAAAATTCGCAGCACAAAATTCAGTTTAGCACTACATAATTGTGCATGGGCAAAATTCAGTTTAGTAGTACAAAATTCAGTTTAGCAGTAAATAATTGTGCATGGACAGAATTCAGTTTAGCATTACAAAATTCATTTCAAGTACAAAATTATGCATGGACAAAATTCAGAATTCGCAGAAACATTGGGATTAGCAGTACCAATGCAATAGCATTGAGCTTAACAGTACCAACGCGGCAACATTCAGTTTAGCAATACAAACGCAGCAACATTCAAGTTTTTAGAAGATTACAAAATAAAAAGCCTATAGAGTTCAGACATGAACTACGACATGATTAGCCAGTTCATCGATGAACTTTCCTAACATCCTACTTAAAAAGGACCAGTTGGCGCATTTTGGATGACATTGATCTCTTCCGCAGCATTAAGATCAGGGATTGCTTTCTACATTAAGGTCAGGTATTGCTTCTGAAGCATTTAGGGATCCATCTTCTCCAAACAGAAGGTGGCACCAGCCCCTTCCACCAACACTTCCTCCACCACTTGTAGCATTTCTTCCCCTTGTTGTAGCATTACTCCCGCCTCTTCCTCCACCTCTGGAAGCATTGCTTCCCCATCTTCCACCACCTCTAGCAGCATGGCTTCCCCCTCTCCCACCATCTCCGGCAGCATTGCTTTCCCTTCTTCCACCAGCAGTTGCTCCACCTCTCACAACAGATCTTCCACCACCTCTGGCAGCTTTGCTTCCTCCTACAGTACAGGTACATTGGTTGTTGCTGCTGTAGCATTTCTTGCCCCTCTTTTAACTCTCTTGGATATTCCTCTCCCTGTAATCATACTCCTCTTGAGTGCTTCCCCAAAATGTCCTTCTCTCATCTAGCCCACAAAATATGTCATTGTGTTCAAAAATACAAGTAAAGAAACTTGAGTTTTCTCCCGCAAGAGCAAGCATGGGGGTTGTTACTGAACATGCGCAACACTTACTGTATAAACTAACAAAGCATTGCAAATCTGTACAAATACCATACTGTTAAAAGACAGTGTTTCTTTACAATACATCAACATGCAATTTGTAGTCTGAACTTCATAATTTCTAAACCTATATAACATCAATATATCTTTAGAGCATAGCAGCATGAAAATACTCTGAACTTTATAATTTCTAAAACTATATAACATCAATATATCTTTAGAGCATAGCAGCATGAAAATACTCTGAACTTCATAATTTCTAAACCTATATAACAGCCACCAGATCAAGTGACAAACATACATGAAACACTCCACCAATCTGAAACTCTGTTCCAAATCAAGTGACAAACCATACATGAAACACTGTTCCAGACACTTATCTGAACTTCATAGTTTCTGAACCTATATGACAGCCACCAGACCTTCTGTGTTTCTCGCACTTATTACTACTGATTCAAGTGAATCAAAGGATCCTACTACAACCGACACATAAATAGCAGCGAGCATTCAATCTGAACAACACAAGACATGAACTAGTTTCTGAACTTAATTCGCATCATGAGCAGGCAAAGGAAAACTAACTGAAACTTTACATATGAACACAGCACAAAGATCATAACAGATTGTGATCCAAACTCCCCCGAAATACAGACATTTAATCTCGATTTCACTCAGGATCATACACGATCAAAACCCTAGGAGGAGATAGGGGAGACAGTGAACAAATCATCGCGTCAACGGCGGTAGAGCTCGATTACATACCGTAATCCGGAGGAAACTCGGCGCAGATGCCGCGAGGACGTGGCTCCATCCAGTGTAGATCGCCTCCGCGGCGACTCGCCATGCGTCGCTCCCTTCTGCGTCGAGACTCGAGACCCAAGAACATGAACAGCCGGAGGCAAAGCGACGAGGGGTTTGTGAAGGGTTATCGGTAGCAATATCATATTATGCATAAGTACAGAGTTATTCTGATACTTTTTCGGCTCTCAATCTGCTTTAAGACCGCGGGTTGAGTATTTATATTTCACGGGGGTTCTCTGCAAATTAGCAAAACGACCGGCGCGTGCCTCTCTGCCGACGTGGCGTGGCACCGGGCTTCAGGCCCGGCCAAAAAAAAGCCCGGTGCTAAAAACCCAGGCCCGAGCCTGGCCCGGCTTGAGCCCGAAAAAGCCCAACATGGCCTGACTACGGCTAAAATCTTGTATTCTGCGAGCCCGAGCCCGGCCCGATCTGCCCGTCGGGCTCAATTTCCAGGCCCGAGCCCTGACCCGATGGCACACGCAGGCACAGCCCGCCCCGGGATTTTCGGGCTGGGTCGGGTTGGGCCGTCCGGGCGGGCTGCCTATGGCCAGGTATACGTGACACGCAGGCAATTCAGACTCTTTTGTACCCATTTGTTCCCGCACTGTAGCAGTTTCAGTGGCCTGTTTGAGTCATTTTGTAAGTTTGTGTAGAAATGTCCAGGGTCGTATGTTAGCATGTGCAACTGGAGCAATTGAACGGGCCCCCGGCTGCAGGTAATTAAGGTGTTAAACAGAGCATTAAGTGAAAAATGATGGAAATATCGCACCCCAAGGCATCCTACTACTCCCAGTGCCCTCTCTCAATGCATTGCTGCTATTCCAAAAAATCAATTTCACAAGCCCCAGATTAACTAATAGACCCATCGTTTCCTCCCCATCTTGATTCTTTTCCAATTCTCCTCGGGAATAATGCTTCACAATTTCCCCAAAAGAAAGACACTAGTGGCAGCAAACTGGCGTGGTCATGTACTCCAATCTTCTATATGTTGGGGAGTTTTCCTCTCAATTCTCATGTGCTCTTGTGCATCATTTAGAACCCTGTAGAGATTGGAGTCGCCCCTTGCACTGCTTTGTCGCTGACCTACCAATGAACCATCTGAGCTTCATTTGCAGTCTCGCATGATCTAAAACTACAGAGTCCTGGTAAGGTGGTGGCAGTTCTTACACCCAGTTTGCTGTTCTTTCTTGAACTTGTGCATCTGGTGGTGTATAATTCTACAGTGAGAACAGACTATACATTTTAATCTGCTCTTTCAAACGTCGGGGGCCTAAATTTTGATTCACACAGGGCGAGTCAATTGCACAAAACCACCACATTTACGGCTAGGTTTGCAGAAAACCATCAAGTCAATAATCCGTTGCAGAAAACACCGCGATTTCAATAATCCTGTTGCAAAAAGCACTGATTGGGTGATTTGGCTCGTTTAATCACTTACTGTCAGATGGGGCCAGATTGTTAGGATCTAACTTAGCAAAAACACACACACGCACACCCCTACAGATCTTTAAAAAACGCAATCGAGTCCCTCCCCGTCTGGGCCGGGTACTGTGCGGCGGCGACGGATCGCATGTCCACCCCGCAGGGCTGGAGCTCGCCTCCGATGCTCCGGCGGCTTCGGCGAAGAGGCGTCGCGCAGTGAGGCGGACCTCGCCGGCGCGGACGGCTACGGAGCGGAGGAGGCTGCCGACGGAGAGCACGTCGACGGTGGCGGCCAGGTAGGCGGTGTGGAGCGTCTCGGCGTCCGCCATGGATGGATCTTGGAATGGTGGCTGCTGCAGGGAGCCCGTCCCTGAGCCTGCGCTGCCGTCGGGAGCCCGCCCCTGCAACCCTTCGTCCCTTCCCTTTCCTTCCCGACGCATCTCTGCAGAGGAAGGCCGGGGCTCACCGGCGGAAGAGATCGAGGGCGAGGAGCTCGTCGATGTCTTGCTGTGTTGAAGTAGCACGGCCGCCGGCTCCGGTGTGCCCTTTGCGGTAACGTGGTTTGCAGGCGAGTGCCGAGGACGCGCTGGTGGAAGAGGCATCCCGGCGAACGGCAGGGCCAGGGCGCCGTGGTTGCGCCTCGCTGACAATTTTCCGCACGGAGGGACTGGATTGCATTTTGTTTTAGAATTGAGGGGTGTGTATGTATTTTTTTGTCAATTCAGCTCCTGACAATCTGGCCCCACCTGACAGCAAGTGATTAAACGAGCCAAATCACCCGATCAGTGTTTTTTGCAACAAGATTATTGAAATCGCGGTGTTTTTTTGCAACGGATTACCGACTTGGTGGTTTTCTGTAAACCTAGCCACAAATGTGGTGGTTTTGTGCAATTGACTCGCACAGGGCCTCTGATTTTCTAGGTACGGCCCTGGAAATGTCCCTGCAGTGCAAGTTTGTGTACTGTACATGTAATTCACTCTTGTTTCTCTTTGCAAAAAAATATTCTTGGCACCCAGCCGCATTGGGCATTCTAGAAACATAGCGTTGGTTCCGAACTCCAAACCGCGAAGAAATATAACCTGAAAGATCTACCTACTCACCTTGCTCAATTGTGTGGCAGGTTAGGGTTGCAAATAAAAAAGACCGCTAGTTACTTTGATATGATGAGGCAGCGGACACCATGAAATGTGGCAACAAAACCGGTTCTATTGCGAGGACGTGGCGAGGCCAGACATGGGTATTGGTTTACCTCCTTACACCTCTTTTTTTAATATCAGTACAGATGCAAGCGCTTATACATACGCGCATACACTCGCCCCTATGAACGCACACACGCAAGACTGAGCCGGCATATCATCTTGAGATTTACGAAGTCACCGTAGGCGCCTCGTCGTCGACGGGAACGTCTCCTCCCACTAAAAGCGCATCGCCGGAAATCCTGAAATAATCCAGGAATAATACGAGCACCAGGACTTGAATCCTGGTGGGCTGGGGATACCACTGTCCCTCTAACCATCCAATCACAGGTTGGTTCGCACCTCCTTACACCTCAGACCAAGTGGTGAAACTGTCTGGGTAGAATCCAAGGCTCACCAAAGCCAAAACAGAAGAAGTGAAGGTTTTGTTGAAAACATTCGGCGCATTTAAGATGAAGGATTGCACAGGAATGATGTCTCAATAGAAGACTCGAAACGAGTTAAAATAAGTTCGAAACAATATGTTTGTTATAAACAGATCACAATACTGGCTTCTGATAGAGTAAACGAGGAGAAAATATCTTAACATAATGATCCAGCAATCAGCATTATGCAAGTACTAATACAGTTCTATATAGCAATATATCAATAAACATGTTTGGCTAGCTCAAGTACATTCCAAAAAAAAATACATAACCAATATAAAGGCCAAATGGGTCCAAGAAAGAGAAAAACGCCTCCAGAACCATGGTGCATCACGAACATCATCTTGTCTGCATTTTTGAATTTGCTTTGCTTGAGTACTTCTGCCCAGCCAACAGGCAAGCTCCCTCGGCTCTACTTCCCGCCTGAGGGTGCCGGCAATTCAGGCAAGGGTAGCCACGAATCAGGCCGCTCCTCGCAAGCATACATCGACAAGGACGAGTCAGGTGTCGTCGGATGTTGGCGTGGTGCAGGGTGAGCCGACTACGTGGAGAGGTGTGGGGGGCCATTATTATCACCGAGAGGAGGACCATGCAGGGGATCCGAGGGGCGTGCATTACGTATGGAAGGGGCATTTCGACTGAGAAGCCCTGTCGCCGGCGTCACGTGCCATCGTGGTGGCAACGTAGATGGGGTGAGCGGGCAAGAAGGAAGGATGCGGCGGACAGATCGAGCAGAGGGACCTAACCAGGCGACCTCACATCTAGTTGTTGGAAACCCTACCACTGGGTCGCACACATGCCGTTGGATCCGGATCCGCTGTGTGTAGTGGCGGTGGCGCAAATGGTGAAGCCCTAAGGGCCCAACTGGGCCTCAACGGGCAGCAAGACCCACCCATCGCATAGCCCGACAGCCTTCCCCGTCCATCTTGGCTGCACCGATGGAAATGGGCCGGCCCGCCACACAGGATCCATGCGATGCTTCGGCCCGATCCTTTTGGTCACAGCCGCGCTGGGTGCCCGGCAACCCTAGCGAACCCATTGGCGGCGGCGACTCCTCACGAACCGCCACGACCGTGCTCGACACCGGGGAAAGCCCCAGGGCAACTCCCCAGAGCTACTCCCCCCATCACTGTAGGCGCCGAAGTCAGCACGGCCGACGACCCCGTGAGGGAGGACCAGGAGCGCACGACAGTGCCAAGTCCGGCCGGCGGCAGGCAAGGCCAAGCCAGGGGAGACCTCAGGGCGTGAGGAGGGGCCTCTCAAGCCTTGTGCCGCCGAGGGGCAGACCTGCACCCACCGGCGCCTGCAAGGCCAAAGCGAGAAAATCCCCAAAGGCCGGGCGCTCCGGTGGCGACAGGCGTCCGCGCGCGTATCCCCGCGAGGCCTCATCATCCTCCACGAAAACGAAAGCCGACTCACGATGAACACCAACTCACGATGAAGAGTCCACTTTTTTTTCCTAAAATAGAAAAAACGAAAGCCGAATCACGATCAAAACCGACTTAGTATAATTGGAGTATTTCGTGGCCCACCCGCCCGTCTCCTCGCTACTAGCACCACTATTTATATCGCCGTCGCCGCCAGGTCGGGGAGAAATCGATCGAAGCCAGACAGAGTCGAGACCCCCCAAACCCCAAAACCCAAAACCCTCTTACGTCCCGGCCGGCGGCATGGATCAGGACCAGACGCCGATCGCGCTCGAGGACGGGTGGCGCGACATGGAGGCCGGCATCGCCAGGCTCAAGCGCATCCTCCACGGCGTCGACGGCACCAGCTTCACCTCCCAGGAGTACATCAACCTCTACACGTACGTACGCTCGCTCGCGCGGCGCGGCTCGCCCTTTCCATCTAGGGCCATATATATACTTCTCCGGCGTGCTTTTTTCCTGCACCCGAAAACCCCAATCTGGTCTGACCTAATTCTTCGCTGTGGCAGAATGATTTTCAACATGTGCACGCAGAAGCCGCCGTACGACTACTCGGAGCAGCTCTACAAGCGCTACAAGCAGGCCCTCGAAGAGTACATCAAATCCACCGTACGTACGCCCGTTTCTTAGTTGGTTGAATTAATTAGATTGCTTCTTTTAATTGTGATCTTAATTTGTTGTGAGATTGCTCTTAACGCCAGTCGCCCGCCTCTATAAAGTTGCGCATGCGTTCCCCTCAGATTGTAGGCGTTGCTTAATTTCTTTTCTGGCCATGTTAGGTCTTGCCCTCGTTGAAGAGCAAGCACGGCGAGTTTCTGCTGAGGGAATTGGTGGAGAGGTGGAAGAACCACAAGGTGATGGTCAGGTGGTTGACCAGGTTCTTCCACTACCTCGACCGCTACTATGTTTCGCGCAAGTTGCTTCTGCCGCTCAAAGAGCTCGGCTTGAGCTGCTTCCATGATCTAGTAAGCCTCCGCGTCCTTGGACGATACTTTCCACCGGAGCCTCTGCTCATGAGCAATTTGTTATTTTTCTTGTGCAAGGTTTGAACATGTAGTAATTGGTTGTGTTGCCCTTTATAGGTTTTCGGCGGGCTGAAAACAACATTGACGACGATTGTTATCGACATGGTAAGCCTTGCCCAATGCTGCTTTTTTCCTTCTTCTGCCACATTTTTTTTACAAAGATGATGAGTTACAACAATAACTCGTGCTCCTGCGATTGTCTTTAATAGGTTGATAATGAGAGGGAAGGCCAGCTTATAGACCGTGCTCTTCTGAAGGATGTTGTTGGTATCTATCTCGAAATTGGACAGGGTAGTGTCGGTCTCTATGAGCTCGATTTCGAGAAAGCTTTTTGCAAGGGTACCACAGATTACTATTCTAAAAAGGCACAAATCTGGATGCTGGAGGATTCCTGCCCTGAATACATGCTCAAGGTTAGTTTTCTGTATTATGACTGAAATTTATACTAACTTAAATCAAATGTAAGGATACCTTCTGACTAGTACTCTCTGCTTATATAGGTGGAGGACAGCTTACAGAAAGAGAAAGAGCGAGTAGGCCATTACTTGCATGCTTCAACTGAAGAGAAGTTGCTAGAGGTTTTTAATCAGTTATTTATTTTGGTGTTTTTATAATAAGCTTTCCGTTATTCTCTGGGTTAAGCTTTTTCACGCAACGGAAATCTAACCTTAATGTTTACAGGGTACTATATTGGAACTCATAAGTTGGCGCGCAGAAGAAATTTTGTACAAAGAAAATTCTGGATGCAGAGTGTTGCTTTTAGATGGAAAGGTTTGATGTTTCTAATTTATGCCTTGCATATTTAACATTCGGATTGTGGGTTTACTAAATATTTAAGCTGTCTTATTTTACTGTAGTATGAGGATCTATCAAGAATGTACAGGCTCTTTTCCAAGATAGACGCTGGGCTGTTTCATGTATCGAAAATATTTAAGGAGGTATATATATATATATATTGACAACCTCATATTAGGCTTTAATCCGTTGCACCCTTACGATAGTAAGATCTAATCAAGATGCTTACTTCTATGCAGCATGTCAAGGAAGAGGGCATGTCCTTGTTGAAACATGCAGCAGATGCTGCCAACGGCACAAAGGTGGGTAATCCATGTCTTCTCCCTCTGTTCTACAAGTGATTTGTATTGGATCAATGTTGGCATCATCATGTTAAAATCTCAAATTCCTTTAGTAATTCTTAATTGATTTGTCATTTTTCGCTCTGTTATAAACCAGTTTCGTGGGAGTACATGTATAATAAACGTGCTGATTAGTTGACATATCCCTTGAATAAATTTTAGAGGAACTTTTGAGAGACTCTTATTAAATGCTAGATTTGTGTTGAACTATTCCTTCTTGAATGATTATTATATGCTTCAATGTCATTGCATATAATAAATCTTCATAATGTGGTGAGTATATTTTATTCCAAGGTTGCTGGACATAGCCTTAGTTTAGCTATCTAGTAGGTTATTTTTGCCAGCTAACTGATTTAGCCGTTTAAAAAGCCTTCTAGTTTTTCTTCTTTGTCAAACTTGATATTTTTAAATTTTACATTGTTAATCGTCCACAAGTGGTCTTTAGAACCATTCTAGTCACCACTTTATTATGCAAAACAATTTTCTTATTCGGACTATTTTTGCAATGTCAATATGTGCAGAATGAGAAGAAGGAAGCTGTGGGTTCGCCGGAGCAGGTCTGTGTCACTTTAGCATACCTTTGATTAGCACCACCATATATATTTTCTCTTTTTCTCATGGTTTATTGCTCTGTTTAGGAATTTGTGCGGAAAGCGATTGAGCTCCACGACAAACAGCTAGCATATGTCACCAACTGTTTCCAAAACAACTCAGCATTTCATAAGGTTTGCACGTCAAGTATTTCCATCATTATACTTTGCCGTATCTCAGTTTCATTGTCTGGCGAAACCTGAGCCCGTTCTGTTTGCCTTCTCTATCTCTGTCCTTAATTAGGCTCTTAAGGCGGCCTTCGAAGACTTCTGCAACAAAGATGTTGCTGGTTGTACTAGTGCTGAGTCGCTTGCATCATTCTGTGATAGCATCTTGCGGAAAGGTGGAAGCGAAAAGCTAAGCGACGAAGTCGTAGAAGATACCTTTGATAAGGTACGGCAACTGCCATTCTTTTTCCCAGGAGCTTACAACAACAATATGCTTTTCTTGGTGCTCATGAGACTCAATTTTCTCCAGGTTGTGACCATTCTTTCATACATCAGTGATAAGGATCTCTTTGTTGAGTTTCACAGGTTTGTGTTTTCCTGCTGGCTGAAATTAATGTTACGCAAGCCTTTATACATTAACAAGAATCAAATATGATTTTTGAAGATTGAAACTGATCATGAAAAACTGTGTTGCAGGAAGAAGCTTGGAAAGAGATTGCTCTTTGATAAGAGTGCCAATAACGAACACGAGCGAAGCCTCCTTTCCAAGCTCAAGCAGTACTTTGGGGGACAGTTTACTGCAAAAATGGAGGGCATGCTCAATGACGTGTCAACAGCAAGAGACCATCAGACAGCCTTTGAAGAGTACATGAGGGACAAACTACCAAATCATCGTGTAGACTTCAGTGTTACTGTTCTGACGACAGGATTCTGGCCAAGTTACAAAACTTCAAACATAAATCTACCTTCCGAGATGGTATATCTTTTTATTCCTTCATCACATACCTGATTGGCTATCTCGTAGAGTTAGTCACCTGACATCTATTTGACCCGTGTATATATTGGTCTAACTTTTGTTCTCATGCTTTTCAGATTAAATGCGTCGAGATTTTCAAAGATTATTACAATTCGAAACAGAAATCCAAAAGGCTCACTTGGATCTATTCCATGGGAAATTGCAATATCGTTGCAAAGTTTGACGCCAAACCTATCGAGCTGATCGTTACAACATATCAGGTACTCCCCGCTAGCTATTTTAAACCCTTGACAAAGTACACTTCACTTTGTGATTTTTTTTTTAAATTCTTACATTCCCCGCTATTTTGACTGGCCAGGCTGCAATGCTTCTGCTATTCAACGGATCTGAACGACTAAGTTACTCCGAGATTGTGACGCAACTAAATCTGCCCGATGATGATGCCGTGCGCCTGCTCCATTCACTCTCATGTGCAAAGTATAAGATTCTTAACAAAGTGCCAAGCAACCGAATAATTTCTCCGAATGACGTCTTTCAGGTCAACCACAAATTTATCGACAAAATGAGGAGGATAAAGGTGCGTTTCGTAATTCAGTCTTCCTACCTTGTTTCTCAATTTTGCTCTGGTTCTTTCCAGATTATATCTTGTATAACCAAATGACTTTGCAATGCGCGTGCAGGTACCACTTCCTCCTACCGACGAGAAGAAGAAGGTTGTCGAGGATGTCAACAAGGACAGGAGGTTTTCAATCGATGCGAGCATCGTGCGCATCATGAAGAGCCGCAAGGTCATGGGCCATCAGCAACTCGTTGCGGAGTGCGTTGAGCAGCTCAGCCGCATGTTCAAGGTCCGTCCATCAAACTCCCAAGTCAATTTAGCTTTTGGATATTGCGATATTACTTTTTTGTGATGCTTACTAGCGTCTCTCGTGCAGCCTGACATCAAGATTATCAAGAGGAGGATCGAGGATCTTATCAGCAGGGAATACTTGGAACGAGACCTGGAGACTGCAAACACCTACAGATACTTAGCTTGATTCATGGACCGATAACCTCAGAATGTGAGGGTGCCTCAAGGGCCCGGCAAGTTATTAAAGTATTTGTTCAATTTGTTTCTGATGATAGATGCCGAGATGGGGCTGGCTAAAACAGCTATAGCGGGCTCGTTGTTTTGTAAACAATTGTACATCAATACCATTTAGCGGCACTTTCGTGAAAGAGAAAGATGTTGAATTACCCAAGTGCTTTATAATCTGTTGAACATCTTGTACCTTTTGATTTCCTGCCTTTTTCATTTTGTCTTGACTTACATCATCTGCAACTAGTCGAAATGAACAAAGGCACGATTTGCTTACAACAAACTCACTCACAAAAGGCTAGTACTGTGAAACTAACTTTTCCTCCAATCAAATTTGGAGATTAAGTGTACCTGAGCTGATCAACTTGGAGATTTCGGCGATTATACCAAATTCAGCATGCACATTTACAGGAAAGATTATTAATATTAAGCTATCTCCATCCATGACAAACAAAATCATCATATTTATTCATGGGATTTGCAGATCCGGCCAAAGTGAGGCTTTTTAGACATGATCAGCATCTGTACTTATACATTTAACATCTTTTGTTCAGAACAACATATCAAAATTCTGAATTTCACAGACAAATATATTCCCTTTTTTCTCACACCTATAGAAATTTGCAAATCACTTAAGACAACCTGCATGAACCCCGTGATGGAGAGGTGAGATCCAGCCGGCGTCTCATGGTGAGATATTAAACACACGTTCAATTTTTAAAAAACTGTTAATTTTAATGATTTATTTTCAAATGACACGAGGCATATTTTTAACGCATCAACATTTTTAAAATACCATGACCTTGCGAATATTTTTAACAAACTACATGAATTTTACTTATATTTTTGACAAACATTTTTTAAAATATCATGAACACATTTTTAAACATGTGAACATATTTTTGAATGCTACTCCCATTTTTATAAAATATGCGTGAAAAAATGTTTACACCGCGTGAACATTTTTTGAAATGCAATTATTTTAATTTAACTAAAAATCATTTCACAAATCTCTATCTCTACTCACCCCGTGATGGAGAGGTGAGATCCAGCCGGCGTCTCATGGCGAGATATTAAACACACGTTCAATTTTAAAAAACTGTTAATTTTCATGATTTATTTTCAAATGACACGAGGCATATTTTTAACGCATCAACATTTTTAAAATACCATGACCTTGCGAATATTTTTAACAAACTACATGAATTTTACTTATATTTTTGACAAACATTTTTTAAAATATCATGAACACATTTTTAAACATGTGAACATATTTTTGAATGCTACTCCCATTTTTATAAAATATGCGTGAAAAAATGTTTACACCGCGTGAACATTTCTTGAAATGCAATTATTTTAATTTAACTAAAAATCATTTCACAAATCTCTATCTCTACTCACCCCGTGATGGAGAGGTGAGATCCAGCCGGCGTCTCATGGCGAGATATTAAACACACGTTCAATTTTAAAAAACTGTTAATTTTCATGATTTATTTTCAAATGACACGAGGCATATTTTTAACGCATCAACATTTTTAAAATACCATGACCTTGCGAATATTTTTAACAAACTACATGAATTTTACTTATATTTTTGACAAACATTTTTTAAAATATCATGAACACATTTTTAAACATGTGAACATATTTTTGAATGCTACTCCCATTTTTATAAAATATGCGTGAAAAAATGTTTACACCGCATGAACATTTTTTGAAATGCAATTATTTTAATTTAACTAAAAATCATTTCACAAATCTCTATCTCTACTCACCCCGTGATGGAGAGGTGAGATCCAGCCGGCGTCTCATGGCGAGATATTAAACACACGTTCAATTTTAAAAAATGTTAATTTTCATGATTTATTTTCAAATGACACGAGGCATATTTTTAACGCATCAACATTTTTAAAATACCATGACCTTGCGAATATTTTTAACAAACTACATGAATTTTACTTATATTTTTGACAAACATTTTTTTAAAATATCATGAACACATTTTTAAACATGTGAACATATTTTTGAATGCTACTCCCATTTCTATAAAATATGCGTGAAAAAATGTTTACACCGCGTGAACATTTTTTGAAATGCAATTATTTTAATTTAACTAAAAATCATTTCACAAATCTCTATCTCTACTCTCTACCTAATATTAAAGGGAGGGTTGTTTCCCCAAATTGTTTGGTTTACGGTAGGACCTAGATAGTTTTCGTACGTCAGACAAGTCGTTTTCATTCGCCACAATTTGTTCAGAACAAATATATTTAACAATTTCGTTCCGGCCAAAGTGAGGCTTTTTAGACATGATCAGCATCTGTACTTATACATTTAACCTCTTTTGTTCAGAACAACATATCAAAATTCTGAATTTCACAGACAAATATATTCCCTTTTTTCTCACACCTATAGAAATTTGCAAATCACTTAAGACAACCTGCATGAACCCCTTGATGGAGAGGTGAGATCCAGCCGGCGTCTCATGGCGAGATATTAAACACACGTTCAATTTTAAAAAACTGTTAATTTTCCTGATTTATTTTCAAATGACATGAGGCATATTTTTAACGCATTAACATTTTTAAAATACCATGACCTTGCGAATATTTTTAACAAACTACATGAATTTTACTTATATTTTTGACAAACATTTTTTAAAATATCATGAACACATTTTTAAACATGTGAACATATTTTTGAATGCTACTCCCATTTTATAAAATATGCGTGAAAAAGTGTTTACACTGCATGAACATTTTTTGAAATGCAATTATTTTAATTTAACTAAAAATCATTTCACAAATCTCTATCTCTACTCTCTACCTAATATTAAAGGGAGGGTTGTTTCTCCAAATTGTTTGGTTTACGGTAGGACCTAGATAGTTTTCGTACGTCGGACAAGTCGTTTTCGTTCGCCACAATTTGTTCCGGCCAAAAAAATCGCACGACGCACAAAGACGAGCTGCGATGGGCCGGCCCACTAGCGGTTGCTGTACCAACAGCTCGCCCCAATAGCGGTTGATGGACCGTGAGGACTCGAACCCGGGCGCTCGCGCTTGACAAGTCAGAATTCAAGCCACTGGACTAAGCGTAACACTTTGTTGAAGTTGCAGCGCGACATCATAAATTAGCAAACAGCCGCGGCAGATACTAAGAGCAAAAGGAAAACATTTTTTTTGGAAAAAGTAGATATATTTTAGAACGTGAACATTTTAGCAAATTTCTAAACAAAAAATTTAAACTCGAGCATATTTTTCACAAAGAACAATATTTCTCTTTTTATTTTATTTTTGAAACCTGAACATTTTTTGAAAACTAGGAGGTGCTATAGCGTTTTTTCCGAATTTGAGAACATTTTCTAAAAACACAAATATTTTTTTGAAATTTGAATTTTAAAACTAGGAAGTATTGTATCTAACACCTTTTAATCTGTACCCACTAATACTAATAAAGCAAGGTGCGGTTCTCTGAATTTTTGATATGTCCATCGCATAGGATTTTTCATCCGTCTTGCACAAGGGCCACACGCAAGTGAAAAAAAACACCTTTTGTTCCCAGGTGAAAGATAAACGCTTAGCTTTTTTTATTCCTCAGTGTGTTTGTTTTTATGAATGTCTCAGGTGTCTTGCTTGGCCTCAGTCTGCGTTGTGGCCCAGCAAAGCCGCCCCAAGGCAGGCAAGGTAAAAATATTAGTTCCCGTTTGGAATCAAACTGGCGATCTCAATTCATCGCAACCGATTGAGCTAGATCATTTTTTGTGTTTAGGTGAAGGTTGTTTTGTCTATTCAATTGTCTCACCTTGGTTGCTTATAGATAATCCCTTCAGTTGATATGCTTTTGTGAGTTTTTAGGTATCAAGGAGCTGACTTGGGAATCAATAAGCCAAGGGTAAGGAACAGCGTGACAAAAAATAAAGGAGGAAAATTTAGTTGAGAGAACTACATGTCAAATGACATGAGACCTGACAAAGGAATGAAAGAACTAGGAGAGAGAGAAATAAGAAGGAAGAGGAGAACTTTTTTTGGGGCTAGGAAGAGGAGAACTAGACCTAATTAAGATAGAAGGAAGGAAGGTACATGGTGGATTATTAATAGGTGATGGGCTGGAATTCAAAAATACACGTGACATGGAAAGATACATGGTGGACCAGACGGTGATGGGATGGAATTCAAAACATGAGACATGGCAGAGAAATAAAAAGGAAGGGAAGAATTAGACGTGACATGTTCTTAAAAATACTAGATGTAACATGGAAGGTTTCATGGTGGGGGCCTAGAAGGATTCATGAGACTACGTACTAAAGGAGTAATATGTATTGGAAGCGCCGATAAAATACCAGTAAAAGGAATTTAATAATAAAAATTTGTACTTTTTTAATAATTATTACGAGGGTTAAGAAAATAGAATGCACACAGAAGTATTGTTTTAGTTCAATTTATTAAACTAGGGATATAGAGCAAACCTTTTTCTCCATCGCGTCTTCACGTATGACTAGCCTCGCTCGGCTTAGTGACACCCGTCATAATGCATGAGTCCAACTAAGGATTCACGGTCTATCTAACACAAACTACTCAATTTACATGATAACACAGACATATATTAGGTGCAGTGCATTTTCCTATTATATTATGTAAAAAAAATATGTGTTCGACGCTCTTGATCTCCTCGGACACAAAGGAGGCTTAACAATCCAGCTATTGGACCTGTCCAACATTGGTTAGTGACAACTGGTACCGCAACCACTGCCGACGAGGACAACAAAGAGGATAAGCGGAAACATGGGTCTGATGTCTGAGGGTGAGGTATTAGTCATATTTTTTATGTTATGGGCATAAGGGTGAGGCCTTTAGGCATGTTCAGTGGGTAAGAGTGTGTGGGGCTGTTTTCCCCGTTGCAACGCACGGGCATGTTTGCTAGTATAAATAAATGTGAGAAAAGAAAGAACATAAGGAAGAAACTAACTATTACGTACAGTGCCCATTGAGGTGAGGAGAGCTAAGGTCTCGTAATAGGCGAGACATAGTCGCGCCCATAAATGAAAATAAAATAGTTAGGAGGACTCCCATGTGATGACCGGAAATTGCTAATGGCTTCTTGAAGCCCGATTTTTGGAAAAAATATAATCAAAAATCATGTTGAAGTTTCAAAAAGTTGTGAAAAAATACACATGCATATAGAAAATATACTACATATCTGTAAATTTTCAAGATGGAATACGTTTTGATGTGATCTACAAAACAATTCATGATTCGCTAACACATGCACTATTCACTATAGGAGTTTATGTTTTTTTGTATGTGTAGATGACATCAAAACTTATTTCATCGTGACACTTTACAGAGATAAAGTATAGATCACTATATACATGTCTATTTTTTTTTCACATTTGTTAGATATTTTATTGTTTTGTTTTTGAATTTTTCATAATATCGAGCTCCATGGAGCTCGGGATCCAGAAAATCCTCTCTCATGTGACGAGCGATTAAGCTTCATGTTGCATTCCATTCCTGGGCAGACTCTAAGAGCTTAATTGGTTTGATGCCAATATTTGGCATGTCAATTGTTGGCAAGTCTAAAAAGTTGGCTATCAATTGGTTGCTTCCCAATTGGCTCTGGCCAATCTCTAAAAAGTTGTCAACTTTATTTATTTTGATTTTGCCAAATGTTAGCATCAAACCAATTAGGCCCTAAGAAACCAGCCAATAAATAGACCCTAGTACTCTTCAAAGAAGGGTTACTTCTGGATCCTAAATTACGAAAATGAATAAATGGTTTTTTCGGACTTCTAAATTTTAAACGAGGAATAAATCACGTATACAACTGAACACCCTTTTCTTAAATCTAAGCAACTATTCGTAAATCCAAGTAAACTTTTCCTACGTTTTTCTGTTTCATTTTCAAATCCACAATTTTCTCAATCCGTTCTCACTTATCAAGGGCAAAATTCTCATCGGGCCTCATGCACCAACATTCTTTGTTTTTCAAAATGGTACAGTTTCTTTAATTTCGATTCTGATGTAAGCTATTTGCTTAATTAACAAAGTCAGAGCATCTGTCATAAAAAATGCAATGTCAAGAACAGCTACTTGTGACCTTCAAGTTGCAGGCCATTTCACATTTCAAAAAGGACAGATCATAGCAAATGACTTCATCAGGAGGAGTTTCAAGAACATGGCGTACTAACAATACCAAGTCAGTCATGCATGGTTGACGGTTTCTCTACAATTATTTCTTTTGTAAAAAAGGGATGGTGACTGGTTTCTTGTCCTGATCAAGCCTCCCTGCACTGTTGCTAGAACCAAGCTTATAATTAGTTGGTGGTGGCCGGACACGTCAGATAGTTTCTCTGCAATTGATGAGCGCCCGAGTCAAGGCGCACCGTGGAAATTACTAGTCGCTGGTCGGTAATGCTAGACGCACGGACGGGCCTATTACGGGATTTACGGAATAGCAGACGTGGGCGATCGGGATTGGAGAAGAGGGAGCATGGGCCCCACCCCCGCTGAAAATAAGGGGGGGGGGGATTAGTTTAGAAGAAAATCACGTAAAACCCCGTAACAGGCCCGTGAGTCTAGGATTATTGGTCGCTGGTACATTTGATGGTGACTGAGAATGACAACCAACAATGACATTTAGTCTCCTAGCTAATTATATCATGTGGTCCTACAACTTTCCAGCTAAATTGCTTGGATGCGTTCTACAATTCTAGCCAATAAAATCCATTCTTTTACGATTGTAAAAGCTATTATCATAAGATAAACCATCTTATCACATAGGCTCGGTCCGATTCTGTATTATTCCGCCAAATGAAAACCATATAAATGAGGGTTTAATTCTCTCCTTTTTATTCTCAATTAGTCTCTCCACATAAGTAATTAAGCTAAAGCAGCGGCAGTATGCATGCTAGATTATGCAGAAACAGAAGTGTGGTTCCAAAAAAGACTTATCGACGAATTTGTGCAGGCCAGATGGCAAAAGGTTAAAATGAAGAACTATATATACCGAACTAAGTGCATGCTTTGTCTTGGAAAGAAAAGATAAGAAATCTATTCTAGCAAGCCGGCGATCAAGTGCAAGTGGAACCTCCAATTCACGAAATTCAGCATGGTTGGCGCCTTGATCGTTCCAAAATAATTAAATCCATTAAGCTACGCGTGAAGGGCAACCAGCTATGCCATGTGGCGCAAGCTGGTTGGCCGCAGTGAGAATTTTTTTTGATTTTTTTAAGATGAAGGTGTGGATTATTTTTTTAATGTATTTTTCATTTTTAGATGAAAGTGAGGACCTCTGATATTTTTTAAATAGAGGGTTATGCAAAGTGGCACTCGCTTGTAGGCTCTGGTGGTAATTTTTTTTTACTTCTTTTTTTAGATGAAGATGAGGATTTTTTTCCTGAGATAGTTTTTTAGACGGAGGCGAGAACTCTATGTGTTTTTTTTAAATAGAACGTGCGCACAACTTCCTCTCAAGCGGCGCCACAGGATGAAGCCCCAACCACTAGTAATTAAAATTAAGCTACATGTTCGCTAGTGAGAACTGAAAGCAACTGAGATGACCAGTGGCGGTGGGAAATTAACTGAAGAATGGTCCAAGTGGAATGTACATACTTCCAGTGTTCCTTTTTCCAAGTGGAAACAGAACTAGTGAGTAACATATTTTTCCACACAAGATGGAATAATTTGTCAAAGTAGTACAGTTTTTCCATGGAAAGAAAACAACACTGAGCTTTCATTGTCGCTAGCTGGCTTGACCTCCTCAAAACCAAGTGAACGATTCAAGACCAAGTAATGCAGTATTGACCGGTGGTAATTTTTTCCAAGTGACTAGGACCGATAGTGATTTGCTAGCAGCTGATGCATAACGCACCTTCGTTCATCATCTGGCTCTTCGTTCAGCAGCTGGTCGTGCTCGGCTGTTAGCTTCCTATGGCGACCACCGGCGTCCTCATCCTGCTCCTCCTACTCGCACCCACACCGTTTCTGGCGGCCGCCGATTTCTGCGACAACGTCAAGGCCGTCGGCGCCGCCCTCTCCAAGAACGCCTCCTCCTCCCCGGTAAACTTCGCCACCTCCACCTTCGGGCAGGCCCCCGACGTCGTCTACGCGCTCGCGCTCTGCCTCGGCGACGGCCCCGTCGGCTCCGCCTGTGGTGACTGCATCTCCAACTGGTTCGCTCAACTCAACCAGACGCAGTGCAACAAGGTCGGCGCCAACTACGGCGGCTGCATCGTCGTCTACGGCGCCAGCGCCGACATCCTAGCGGCACCCTCGAACGCCACGGGAGGATACGGCGACAACACGCCGCCGTTCCAGGATTGGAACATCAGGAACGTCACCACCGGCGACGTTCCCCGCATCGTCAACCTTACACGCGAGCTGCTGGTGGGGACCGCGGCGATGGCGGCCACCACAACGCCGAAGCTGTACGCCACGGGCGTCATGGACATGGAAAGAGTGACAACCTACCCCAACGTGTACTCCCTGGCGCAGTGCACGCCTGACCTGTCCGCCGACGACTGCTCGGCTTGCCTGCTCCGCCTCCTCGGCATGGTCAACTCCACCATGGCCCTGCGCATGGGTGGGCAGATGGGTGTCACGCGGTGTTATTTCAGGTACGAGGCCTCTCATTTCTACGGTGCCCAGCCCATGCTAAGCCTGCCGTCGTCGCCGCCGGGGACGACTCCGACTCGGACCAAACGCAGGAGCATGCTGTGGGTGATTCCCGTAGCTGTAGTTCCTCTAGCGGCAGCAGCGTTCTTCTTCTTCATCTGTTACTGTCGCCGGCTCAAAAGACAAAGAAAAGGTATGCTAATTATCTAGTGGAACCTTGTTATTTCATATAATCTTCAAAATTAGTGGTAATAGTTCTGATATGATATTTGATGCTACAAGTATCAAGAGGTGCTCACAGTTTAGAGTGGCAAGGGAAGAATTCGGACTTCTCTTTGTTTGAGTTTGAACAGCTACTGGAGGCCACAAATAATTTCTCAGAAGAAAGTAAACTTGGGCAAGGTGGCTTTGGCGCTGTCTACAAGGTAAATCGGTATATCTAAAAGGCTAATATGCATGACCTTTTGTATGAAACAAGTATGCCTACATCGAACCTGGCTTATAACTTGGAGTAAATGGTAGAGGAGGATTAATTACGACAAGCCTAGTTTTTCTTTTTAAGAAACAATGAGCCTAACTTTGGACCATGTCTGTTTTTTCTCAGGGCCAGCTTGCAGATGGGTCGGAGATAGCAGTTAAGAGACTTGCTTCACATTCAGGACAAGGTTTCATAGAATTTAAAAATGAAGTGCAGCTCATAGCCAAACTCCAGCATACAAATTTGGTTAGGCTCTTGGGCTGTTGCTCTCAGGAAGAGGAGAAAATACTGGTCTATGAATACTTGCCAAACAAAAGCCTGGATTTCTTCATCTTTGGTATATACATTTGAATTTCTTAATTTACTTGCAGTATTCTATATCGATATGATGCATCAGACTGTACTCGAGACTTTTATTTCTATCAGTCCTATGAGTATAATTTCATTCTCTTGGCTGTTTATTTTTATTTTCCTAGGTGTTTTTCTCCTGTTATACTAATATATCTAATTAATGTGCAGATGAGAAAAGAAGAGCTTTGCTGGATTGGACAAAACTTCTGGCAATAATTGAAGGCGTAGCACATGGACTTCTTTACTTGCATAAGCACTCTCGGTTACTTGTGATACATCGAGATCTTAAACCAAGCAACATCCTCCTGGACAGCGAATGAATCCCAAAATTTCAGATTTCGGGCTAGCAAAAATATTCAGCTCAAATGACACCGAAGAAGACATTACAAGAAGAGTTGTTGGCACATAGTATGTTTCTTAATAAAACTCCAATTGCAATTATATATATAGTACATTTCAACCAGATAAGGCAATCTTGACACTTACCATATACCATTTTAGCGGCTACATGGCCCCTGAGTATGCTTCGAAGGGCATCTTCTCTATTAAATCCGATGTCTTCAGCTTTGGTGTTATCATTTTTGAGATTCTTAGCGGAAAACGGAATTCTGGCACCCAACAACGTGGAGGTTTCATCAATCTTCTTGGATATGTGAGCTTATGCACAAACTTAAGCTTGGGAAATTATCTCTTATTTTTCATTTTCTATACAATCTAATGTGTGTAATGGAATTGCAAACAGGCATGGCAATTATGGGAAGAGGGAAAGTGGATTGACCTTGTTGATGCATCATTGATTTTTGATAGTCACTCAAAGATAAGGCGGTGCATTAACATAGCATTGTTGTGCGTACAAGAGAATGCAGTTGATCGACCAACCATGGGAGACATTGTTTCAATGCTAAGCAATGAAACTATGATCTTGGCTGAGCCTAAGCAGCCAGCATATATCAATGTAAGAGTAGGAAATGAAGAGACATCCACTGCTCTTGAGTCATATAGTATCAATGATGTGAGCATATCTATCACAAGTCCAAGATAGTGTTTCTGTGTATTGTCCGTTGGTAATACATTCACACCGACATAAATGGTGTATAATGTGTTAGTTTAAGTGGTATCTCAAATGCGTGGTTTATGTACCCTAAAAAGTATAAGAGAAGGCTTCGAAGCTACTTGGAGTAACTTTTTCCGTTCTTCTTTTCTTCTTAATTTGCAACTTTTACCTAACTTTAGTTATGTGCATGAGGTGTTTTTTCTAGCTTTTTTTTGTCACACACAACTAAATCACAATACAACTATGGATCGTGCCAAATGATGCTTCGATTCTATTAAGTTGTTCCAAAGATAATGATTTGGTATCTAGGGAGTATGATGCTTGGCTATAAAAAGAACACCACAAACTACAATGTCTAAATGGTCAAAGGAGTAGAGGTGGTTTTGGTGCTTGATAAATGCTTCAATCTATCTATAGTAGATCACGATCTATTCAAAGGCTCGTCCAATATGAACCGGCTTTTGTTCCTCCATGAGGGGCCTTCGCCTTGGCAGGTACATGAATCCTCTACCGAGCGAAACTCTTTTTGTTCCTTGTACTAAGATTGGTTTTCTTGGAGGGATTCCAAATATCGTATGGGTAGTTTTCATATTTCTTAATTAGAGTACAGCTAGGTGAGGTTTTCTAGAAGGCCCCTTGGATATATAGTAGTTGTACACAACTTGTAGTCAGATTGATTCTATCTTTGGTGTCACTCCGTTTGTTGAGATGAAGATGTGTCGAGTTAATCATAGCCATGGGAAAAGAGAAACAAAGGAGTGGGACGAAAGCAGAGGGGGCTATGAGATGGCGAAGGGGTGTGTTCTGACTAGTTGGGTGATGTCCGAAATCAGTTATCTGAAGGAACGACTTTGAATTAGGCTTCCTACAGCAGGCTTTCCCATTTGTTGTTGTGCAAATTTTGTTGTTCTTCTAATTTGGACATGTGATTTTGTTCTTGTCTTAATATAGAAATAATTTGTTGAAAAAAATTAGTACTATCTAGTACAAAGTTGAGACACTTATTTTGAGAGGAAGTATATTATATTCCTGCTGGCCGGCAGCTAGCTAGTAGACCGAAATTAAGACACTTATTTTGGAAGAAAGTATATTATATTCCTGCTGGCCGGCAGCTGGTAGACCGAGTGTAAGTGAAAGTGAACTGAGCAATACTAAGTCAACAAATTAATTAACTGGGGATTACGCCGAGATTGATTGTTCAAATTAGTAGGAAAGCAACAGCAACAGTTAGCAGAGACTGGCCGGCCAATGCATAAAATTTCTTTCATTCTTCCAAGTCATCCACCAAGCGACGTGGAAAAAATATGATTGCCGGCCGTGCCAGACACGTATGGTTAGGTGAACGTGAACGTCCGTGACTTGAGTAATTCGTTATCTCATGTCATATTCAATAATTTGTCCTTGAGTCTCCGAAAGAAAGACTTTCTCAACTGAAAGCAACGACTAAGAGAATTGCCAGCGGTTAGTCAATTTGGAGTCCGAGGAATGGCATATCTATACCTATTAATAATAAAGAACAGAAGTTTTCATAGTTCTTCATAAGTCATGTATTTATATCCGTTGATTTTATGTTAATCATAAAGATTGACGATTGAGATTTAAAAGTAGATCTACACAATGTTACGTAAAATAAAAAACATGTACAGAACCTATAGTTTCATCATTGACACGTCTATGCCTTCTCTTTTTAGAGTACGAGAGTCCAACCTATTCTCAACTTTTTTTCATCCTATCATGATTTTCATAAGTCAGCACGTGTGTGTTCGATTTCCCTGGTCTCCTGCGTGGAGTCTTCGCTGCCATCCAGTTTGCTAAGCTCACGATTATGCTCAGCCAGGGCGCCTGGTCTCTTTTGACTCGAACAGACGTGTGTGTAAATTAAACAAATAAACAAAAATAAGCGACCTATAATTCGATCCCTGACATCCTGAATGGATTCTCGCACTGGAAAGTGGCAACCACATTGGTTGGCTCCTGCCTGTGATTTATAAGGGCGCTTGGTTCGTTTTGAAAGATAAGACGATTCTTCTTGTGGCGCAAGGATGTGGTCGAGTTCAGGTCTTTTCAGCGAGCAAATGAGTTTTAGTACGCCGTGGGCGTGCAGAAATAGGGTGCGGTGGCGGCACGGACATGTGGAGCAGCCGCAGCTGTCGCGTGCGCAATGATATGCCCAAGGCCTTTTGAGGCAGCGTATAACAATTCTCTAATGAATATTTTCATATCTGTTCAACCATTAAATAGTCCCATCTTGCTATCTTACACACTATTTTCACCGGTTTATGCATAATTAAGCCTATCATTAAGAAGGATAGAGCAATGAGGCAGCCCCGTTGGTTTCAAAAAATAGGGATTTATGACATGCATTATGAAGGATTGTGTTAACTCCTCGGATCAATCAAAGGAAAAAATGAAAAAAATCACAAGGTGACTCAGACTAGCCACAGTGGAAGTAACTTCGGTAGTAACATCGAGTCCAACTCAGCAATTTTGCTTATGTGGCAATGAGTTAATGAGGAGAGATGTAGTACTAGTAACTTAGCTAGTTACTGTAACATCACATGTCCCAATGCAATATGAGTCTATAACGTAATAAATGAAGTTTTGCATGTTACCATACTTATGTTACTACCCACTATTGACGTAGTAACATAGTCTAGGGAAATGTGTATGTTACTACTCTATGTTACTACTCATTGTGGCTAGTCTCAAAGGATGATGCACATGAAACGCCATTATGATCATTGAGAAGGCTGGAGCAATGAGCCGTTGGTTTAAACAAAATAGGATTCATAACATGCAAGATAAAGGTAGTTAAATTCTTGGATCAATCAAAAGAAAACAACATAAGGTGAGTAAGAGAATGAGGACGAGTCAAGCAGCGGCCAAGATGACATAGAACATACGAACTGACCCTATATATCGCGGTGCCGCTCTACGGACCGGAGGAACTCGCGATTTCCAGACTCGGCCACACTCATGAAGCTCGTAATAATGGAGGAGCCTCCAAGGTGCTCGGAAAAGGCCGTGCCGATCCAAAGTCTCCTATTGCAACGCACGGGCAAATGTGCTAGTTTCTATGTAATGATGGCAAAGGCAGGTTTCCTCAAAAAAAAAAAAAAAGATGGCAAAGGCAGGTGATCTTTTCCACTTAAAATCCAAAGGATGTAAATTATTAATTCACCGAATAGACCGCAAGATGTGTTTTCTTTTCTTCTGCAAGCTTTTCTGGTGTCTATCATTTTTTTATCCAAAGGATGCTTATCTTTTTTTATTCTGATTAGTAACTATCCCCTTTTTCATTTATCACAGAAATAACAAGTTCTTATAGAATAGAGGGGATGGGACAGATACTATTGGAAACCGGCAAAGTGCAAGAGGAAACATACTTTTTAATCGACCACGGCCTTGGTGGTCTCTTGACTGATCAGACCTCTCCGGTGCTTCTTCTCAGCGGCTTGCCGGAGGCGTCTAGTGGTACATTTCTAATATTTGTTAGCGTGCTCGGTTTATTTTCTAGTGTCTTTACTTGACCGGCTTGTATAAATATTGTTTACACATTATGTAGCATCCAGCTGTGTGAGGGCATCTCCAACACCGACCCCGAAACGGACATGGTAGTTGTCTACGGACTATGATACGGTAGCCGTTCATCCAAAACTTGTCCAAAGCTCCACGAACCCGCAATACAAAACAAATTCATACATTATTCATGCATACAGAAATAAAGTTTCATATAATTTACATAAACCGGATATTTTTTCCATTCAACTAAAAGCTTTAAAAAAAATCCAAACTAATTTGTAGCGGAAGGTTACCTTGTATGTCTGGCCTAGCTGGTCGGCGGCACCTCCATCACCATCCTTGTTGTCATCATTGTTGGAGTGGTCCTTCCAGCGACGGAAGGGCGCGGCAGCCCTGCCCGCCGGCCGCCCGACGCTTGTGGAGGAGCCGCTCGATTTCGTCCTGTGTTGTGCACAGGCCTTGGCCAACGCCAATCCAGGCGCCGGGGGGGGGGGGGGGGGGGGGCTGCACTTGCCCTTGCCGGCGGTGTCGCGTAGAGACCACTCCTCCCGAATCATGATGAGATCACCATCGAGGCAGCGCAGTCTACGTGTGATCGGGGACGATGAAGAGGGGATCGGGGCATGACAGAGAGGAGATAATGTAAGGTGTGATGTGGACCGCGCTGAAGCCGTGCTTAAATAGCCGCAGCAAGGCGAACCGCCGGGCAGCCGACTTCTATGCGGCTCACCAGCCAAACTAGGCTTCTCGATCTCCACGTCAGCATTGAAGCTGCGCCATCTACTCGTCTGGTCGCATTCCTACGCCCGACATTAATGCGATGGAGTCACGTCCATTCTGAAGCGGGCTGACCAATATGAATGTGCGGTAACCGCTGCACGCGGAGAGGGTTTTTCGGGCGGAAAGGGATTTGGATTGGAACCAGGGTGTCGGGCGTGTACGTAGTGGCGGTCCAAATGCCCACATACCTCCCCCTGCTTTCCGTCTTGTTTGCGGGAAAATGGACACACGGACAGGTCCACAAACATATAGGGATTCACGTTGAATGACAAACTATGTCCAAACACGTGGACATGTGACGTTTGCGAATTTGGAGATGCCCTGCCTATTATTTATAAAACGGAGCAAAAGATTGTTCAAACACTGCAGAATATTTTTTCCACCAACGACAGTGAAATCCCCGAAGACCTGATGACCTTGACTTTCCCTGCATTTTGCCATGTTAAAGCAACAAGAAGCAGAGGCAATTCAGACAAGCAGCACCTGGAGTCATACGTACGTCCGGTCAGCATGGCGGGCGTGCTGCTCCTCCTCATCCTCATGCCGGCGTCGGCGTCGGCGATCGGGATCGTCTGCGGCAGCGGCGGCAACTACACGGCCAACAGCACCTACCATTCCAACCTGGCCGTGCTCAACGCCACCCTCCCCGCAAACACCTCCTCCTCCCCGCAGCTCTTCCTCACCGCTACTGCAAACGCCACGGCCAACTCGACGGCCGGCGTGGTGCGTGCGCTCGCGCTCTGCCGACACGACACCACCAACCTCACCGCGTGCAGGGAGTGCGTCGCCTCCTCCTTCAGCTACGCGCAGAAGATGTGCCCCAACCACACGGCCGCCACCGTCTACTACGACTACGACGAGACCAACGCCTTACAACCAGGGTGCCTCCTCGGCTTCTCCGGCGACCGCGACTTCCTCAGCCCCGCGTCCGGCACCACCGGTAACGGTACCTTCTTCCAGTATTTCAACACGGTGACGTCCATCCCCGGCAACGCCGGCGTCGTCGCTGCCGCCGTCCGCCAGCTCCTGGGGCAGACGGCGCGCTACGCGGCCGCCGCAGCCAGGAGGTTCGCCACAGGGTTCATGGACTCCATTGGCCCCGGCACCACGACAACGCTCTACTCCCTGGCGCAGTGCACGCCGGACCTGTCTGCCGGCGACTGCCTGGCGTGCCTCCAGCGTCTCGTGGGCTCCATCAACGCCACCAACTCCGTGCGCCTCGGTGGCCGGATCTTCCGGCTCCGCTGCAACGTCAGGTTCGAAGCGTTCATGTTCTTCGACGACAAGAACATACAGCGGATTCCATCTCCATCATCCCTGGCTCAGGCACCGGCGCCGGCTCCGGCTCCGGCAGGCAAGAGTATGTGATGAACAATCCTAGATTATTTACTTGGCATGTTATTACTATGACTTGTATGACAATTCCTTGCTTATGCTGATTTTGAAGGACATGGAGTCAAACCTTGGGTAATCGCCTTATCGGTGGCTGCTTCTGTGGCACTAGTTGCACTCTGTTTCATCGTCTACTGTCTTCGGCGGCTTAGAATAAAGAACACAAAAGGTGCGTCAATTAATTACCTAAATGATCTATATAAAGAGTCGGAATTTCAGAGATTGATATTCATAATTTTCAGGTAAAGGGAAACGTCCTCACGAGTTTCAAGAAGGAGATGAAGTTTGGGAAATGGAAGCAGAGCTGTCTGAGTTTGCAGTATTTGACTTTAACCAGATATTAGAGGCTACTGATAACTTTTCCGAGGAAAACAAACTTGGCGAAGGTGGATTTGGCCCTGTTTATAAGGTAAATATATATAACAATGTTACGTAATAATCCTTGTTTTATAGGCAAGACAACATGCATCACCATTATTGTCAGAGTATATATAGATATTAGAAACACAATGGATAAGAGGAAGAATATTATTGGTCTTAAAGCCCCCAAAATACTGATAGATGTTTTTTTTTCCTAGGGCCGCTTTCCTGATGGAGTGGAGATAGCAGTTAAGAGACTTGATTCGGATTCAGGACAAGGTTTCATAGAGTTCAAAAATGAAGTTGAGCTCATAGCCAAACTGCAACACAGGAATTTGGTTAGGCTCATGGGATGTTGCTCTCAAGGAGAGGAGAAAATACTGGTCTATGAATACTTGCCAAACAAAAGCTTGGACTTCTTTATCTTTGGTACATATTTGCATTTTCAGATTCATATGTTACATTGTTTGTCATACTGGTACCTGGAAAGTTACTCAAACTGAAGTTCTCTTCTTTTGATTGTTTCTTTAGATGTTTTTGCTCTCTTATACCAACATTTAATTTGCGTGCAGATGAAGATAGAAAAGCTCTATTGGACTGGAACAAACGCATTGCGATAATTGTAGGAACAGCAGAAGGACTTCTTTACCTACATAAGCACTCTAGGTTGCGTGTTATACATCGTGATCTTAAACCAAGCAACATTCTTTTGGATGGCGAAATGAATGCTAAAATATCAGATTTTGGATTAGCAAAAATATTCAGCTCAAATAACACCGACACAAATACTACAAGAAAAGTGGTTGGTACATAGTAAGTTTCATATGAATTACTCCACTTATAAACATTTTTATTGCAAGTCACCCGTATAGTAATTTGACATATATTATTACACTATTTTAGTGGCTACATGGCACCTGAGTATGCATCCCACGGCATTTTCTCTATCAAATCGGATGTATTCAGCTTTGGTGTTTTAACTCTCGAGATCGTTAGCGGGAAGAGGAATTCCCATGAATGCGGAGCTTTCATCAACCTCCTTGGACATGTGAGTGCATGTTTACACATCCAATTAACTGAAAAAGGCTTTGTTTATTCTGTGGTCAACTAACTATTTGATGAAATTTCAAATAGGCTTGGCAATTATTTGAAGAGGAAAGCTGGGGCGAACTCATTGATGCAGCATTGGTTCCCAACATTTATTCGACAGAAATGATGAGGTGCATTAACATTGCATTGTTGTGTGTACAAGAGAATGCAGTTGATCGACCGACCATGTTGGATGTAATTGCAATGCTAAGCAACAAGAGCATGATCTTACAAAAGCCTAAGCACCCAGCATATTTCAGCTTAAGCACGGCAGGGAACAAAGAAGCACCCACTACTACTAAGTCTTGTAGTGTAAATGATGTCACTATATCTACGGTGACGCCTAGATAGTTTTCCATTATATGAACGTTATTTTTAATTTAAATGGTCTATAGTGGGCAAGTTCCAAACAATAAACGAAGTGCACAACACTTCTTCTCTATATATTACAAATGTAATGTGTTTTGTACAATGGATGTTGCCAATAAAAACCGTATTTCTGTTAATTTGTGTCGATATCATCTAATATCCTACCGATGGTTGACGGGGATCGAACTACAAATATAGTTGTATGGTATCAGACCATCTCTTCACCATCCAGATAAAAAAGAAAGTGGGTCGTTGGATGGAAGAGAGGAGCACGTCTCCACTTTTTTCTTAACTATGTATAGGTTGAAAAATCAATGTGTAGTCACTCCCAAAGATTTTTATAGTCCTGAAATTCATTTGCTTGAATCACCGGTGGCTAGATAGGCAAGAGGTATGATGGCATTTCTAACCGATCCTCTGTAAAATAGTGGAGTATCCGGCTGAGTAAAGCTTAGAGCAACTCCAACGCGCTGACCTAAACGGACGGCGATTTTGTCCGTTTGTGTCAGCCGCCCACTTAACGTCAGCCCTGTTTATGATTTGGGTCGATAGTGCGCTCAACACGCTGACCCATACTTACCGGCGTGGCCAGCTGGCCGCTGTTTTTGAACAAGTGCACAGTTTTTTGATAGTTTCAGAAACAGAAATAGCATAGTTTCACAACCAAATAAATTTAGCATAGTTTTACATGCCGAATAAAAATTAAATTGTCTCAAATACATTTGAAAAAAAGATACATCTACTGGTTGCCAACATGATCCCATATATACTCAACCAAATCATTTTGCAGTTGCATGTGAGTTTCTCAATCACGCAATTCATGATGAAATTGGGTGAACTGTGCAAACGTTGCCGCTCCTCCTCCATGCTCGGGCACACCATTCTCACCCTAAAACTGAAACCCTTGATCATAGTGTTGGGGAACGTAGTAATTTCAAAAAAAAAATCCTGCGCACACGCAAGATCATGGTGATGCATAGCAACGAGAGGGGAGAGTGTTGTCTATGTACCCTCGTAGACCGTAAGCGGAAGCGTTATGACAACACGGTTGATGTAGTCGTACGTCTTCACGATCGACCGATCCTAGCACCGAAGGTACGACACCTCCGCGATCTGCACACGTTTGGCTCGGTGACGTCCCGCGAACTCACGATCCAGCACACTGTCGGGGAAGAGCTTTGTCAGCACGACGGCGTGATGACGATGATGATGAAGCTACCGGCGTAGGGCTTCGCCTAAGCACTGCAACGATATGACCGAGGTGGAATATGGTGGAGGGGGGCACCGCAAATGGCTTGGAACAATCAAGTTGTGTGTCCTAGGGTGCCCCCTGCCCCCGTATATAAAGGAGCAAGGGGGAGGCCGGCCGGCCTTGGGGCGCGCCAAGGAGAGGGGGGAGTCCTCCACCTAGTGGGGAGAGAGGAAAGAGGGGGCGCCGCCCCCCCTCCTTGTTCAATTCGGACTCCCAAGGGGGGGAGGGGCAACCCTAGGCCCTCTCCTCTCTCTCCCACAAGGCCCATGTTGGCCCATTAGATCCCCCGGGGGTTCCGATAACCCCCTGGCACTCCGATAATTATCCGGTGACCCCTGGAACTCATCCGGTGTCCGAATATAGTCGTCCAATATATCAATCTTTATGTCTCCACCATTTCGAGACTCCTCGTCATGTCCGTGATCATATCCGGGACTCCGAACTATCTTCGGTACATCAAAAACACATAAACTCATAATACCGATCGCCACCGAACGTTAAGCGTGCGGACCCTACGGGTTCAAGAACTATGTAGACATGACCGAGACACGTCTCCGGTCAATAACCAATGGCGGAACCTGGATGTTCATATTGGCTCCCACATATTCTACGAAGATCTTTATCGGTCAAACCGCATAACAACATACGTTGTTCCCTTTGTCATCGGTATGTTACTTGCCCGAGATTCGATCGTCGGTATCTCAATACCTAGTTCAATCTCGTTACCGGAAAGCCTCTTTACTCGTTCCGTAATGCATCATCCCGCAACTAACTCATTAGTTACATTGCTTGCAAGGCTTATAGTGATGTGCATTACCGAGAGGGCCCAGAGATACCTCTCCGACAATCGGAGTGACAAATCCTAATCTTGATCTATGCCAACTCAACAAGTACCATCGGAGACACCTGTAGAGCACCTTTATAATCACCCAGTTACGTTCTGATGTTTGGTAGCACACAAAGTGTTCCTCCGGTATTCGGGAGTTGCATAATCTCATAGTCATAGGAACATGTATAAGTCATGAAGAAAGCAATAACAATATACTAAACGATCAAGTGCTAAGCTAACAGAATGGGTCAACTCAATCACATCATTCTCTAATGATGTGATCCCGTTAATCAAATGACAACTCATGTATATGGTTAGGAAACATAACCATCTTTGATTCAACGAGCTAGTCAAGTAGAGGCATACTAGTGACACTCTGTTTGTCTATATATTCACGCATGTACTAAGTTTCCGGTTAATACAATTCTAGCATGAATAATAAACATTTATCATGATATAAGGAAATATAAGTAACGACTTTATTATTGCCTCTAGGGCATATTTCCTTCAGTCTCCCACTTGCACTAGAGTCAATAATCTAGATTACACAGTAATGATTCTAACACCCATGGAGTCTTGGTGCTGATCAGTTTTGCTCGTGAGAGAGGCTTAGTCAACGGGTCTGCAACATTCAGATCCGTATGTATCTTGCAAATCTCTATGTCTCCCTCCTTGACTTGATCGCGGATGGAATTGAAGCGTCTCTTGATGTGTTTGGTTCTCTTGTGAAATCTGGATTCCTTTGCCAAGGCAATTGCACCAGTATTGTCACAAAAGATTTTCATTGGACCCGATGCACTAGGTATGACACCTAGATTGGATATGAACTCCTTCATCCAGACTCGTTCATTTGTTGCTTCCGAAGCAGCTATGTACTCCGCTTCACACGTAGATCCCACCACGACACTTTGCTTAGAACTGCACCAACTGATAGCTCCACCGTTCAATATAAACACGTATCCGGTTTGTGACTTAGAGTCATCCGGATCAGTGTCAAAGCTTGCATCGACGTAACCATTTACGATGAGCTCTTTGTCACCTCCATAAACGAGAAACATATCCTTAGTCCTTTTCAGGTATTTCAGGATGTTCTTGACCGCTATCCAGTGATCCACTCCTAAATTACTTTGGTACCTCCCTGCTAAACTAATAGCAAGGCACACATCAGGTCTGGTACACAGCATTGCATACATGATAGAGCCTATGGCTGAAGCATAGGGAACACCTTTCATTTTCTCTCTATCTTCTGCAGTGGTCGGGCATTGAGTCTGACTCAACTTCACACCTTGTAACACAGGCAAGAACCCTCTCTTTGCTTGATCCATTTTGAACTTCTTCAAACTTTATCAAGGTATGTGCTTTGTGAAAGTCCAATTAAGCGTCTTGATCTATCTCTATAGATCTTGATGCCCAATATATAAGCAGCTTCACCGAGGTCTTTCATTGAAAAACTCTTATTCAAGTATCCTTTTATGCTATCTAGAAATTCTATATCATTTGCAATCAACAATATGTCATCCACATATAATATTAGAAATGCTACAGAGCTCCCACTCACTTTCTTGTAAATACAGACTTCTTCAAAAGTCTGTATAAAACCATATGCATTGATCACACTATCAAAACGTTTATTCCAACTCCGAGATGCTTGCACCAGTCCATAAATTGATCGCTGGAGCTTGCACACTTTTTTAGCATCCTTTGGATCGATAAAACCTTGAGGTTGCATCATATACAACTCTTCTTCCAGAAATCCATTCAGGAATGCAGTCTTTACATCCATTTGCCAAATTTCATAATCATAAAATGCAGCAATTGCTAACATGATTCAGACGGACTTAAGCATCACTACGGGTGAGAAAGTCTCATCGTAGTCAACTCCTTGAACTTGTCGAAAACCTTTCGCAACAAGTCGAGCTTTGTAGACAGTAACATTACCGTCAACGTCAGTCTTCTTCTTGAAGATCCAGTTATTCTCGATGGCTTGCCGATCATCGGGCAAGTCAACCAAAGTCCACACTTTGTTCTCATACATGGATCCCATCTCAGATTTCATGGCCTCAAGCCATTTCGCAGAATCTGGGCTCATCATCGCTTCCTCATAGTTCGTAGGTTCGTCATGGTCAAGTAACATGACCTCCAGAACAGGATTACCATACCACTCTGGTGCGGACCTTACTCTGGTTGACCTACGAGGTTCAGTAGTAACTTGATCTAAAGTTACATGATCATCATCATTAGCTTCCTCACTAATTGGTGTAGGAGTCACAGGAACAAATTTCTGTGATGAACTACTTTCCAATAAGGGAGCAGGTACAGTTACCTCATCAAGTTCTACTTTCCTCCCACTCACTTCTTTCGAGAGAAACTCCTTCTCCAGAAAGGATCCATTCTTAGCAACGAATATCTTGCCTTCAGATCTGTGATAGAAGGTGTACCCAACAGTCTCCTTTGGGTATCCTATGAAGACACATTTCTCCGATTTGGGTTCGAGCTTATCAGGTTGAAGCTTTTTCACATAAGCATCGCAGCCCCAAACTTTAAGAAACGACAACTTTGGTTTCTTGCCAAACCACAGTTTAGTAATGGAGTTTATAAACCATAGAGAAGTTGGAATATAGTAGGTTTAACACCAATATAAACAAAGAATGAGTTCATTACAGTACCTTAAAAGTGGGTTTGTTTTATTTCGCTAACGAAGCTCATGAGATTTTCTGTTGAGTTTTGTGTTGTGAAGTTTTCAAGTTTTGGGTAAAGATTTGATGGATTATGGAACAAGGAGTGGCAAGAGCCTAAGCTTGGGGATGCCCAAGGCACCCCCCGGTAAAATTCAAGGACAGCGAAAAGCCTAAGTTTGGGGATGCCCCGGAAGGCATCCCCTCTTTCGTCTTCGTCCATCGGTAACTTTAGTTGGAGCTATATTTTTATTGACCACATGATATGTGTTTTTCTTGGAGCGTCTTGTATGATTTGAGTCTTTGCCTTTTAGTCTGCCACAATCATCCTTGCTGTACATACCTTTTGAGAGAGACACACATGATTCGAAATTTATTAGAATACTCTTTATGCTTCACTTATATCTTTTGAGCTATATAGTTTTTGCTCTAGTGCTTCACTTATATCTTTTAGAGCACGGCAGTGGTTTTATTTTATAGAAATTATTGATCTCTCATGCTTCACTTATATTATCTTGAGAGTCTTTTAGAACAGCATGGTAATTTGCTTTGGTTATAAAATTAGTCCTAATATGATAGGCATCCAAGATTAGTATAATAATAACTTTCATATAAGTGCATTGAATACTAAGAGAAGTTTGATACTTGATGATTGTTTTGAGATATTGAGATAGTGATATTAAAGTTGTGCTAGTTGAGTAGTTGTGAATTTGAGAAATACTTGTGTTGAAGTTTGCAAGTCCCGTAGCATGCACGTATGGTAACCGTTGTGTGACAAATTTGAAACATGAGGTGTTCTTTGATTGTCATCCTTTGTGTGGAGGTCGGGATCGCGCGATGGTTAACTCCTACCAACCCTTCCCCTATGAGCATGCGTGTAGTGCTTGGTTTTGATGACTTGTAGATTTTTGCAATAAGTATGTGAGTTCTTTATGACTAATGTTGAGTCCATGGATTATACGCACTCTCAACCTTCCATCATTGCTAGCCTCTTCGGTACCGTGGATTGCCCTTTCTCACCTTGAGAGTTGGTGCAAACTTCGCCGGTGCATCCAAACCCCGTGATATGATATGCTCTATCACACATAAACCTCCTTATATCTTCCTCAAAACAGCCACCATACCTACCTATTATGGCATTTCCATAGCCATTCCGAGATATATTGCCATGCAACTTTCCACCGTTCCGTTTATTATGGCATGTTTCATCATTGTCATATTGCCTTGCATGATCATGTAGTTGACATCGTATTTGTGGAAAAGCCACCATGCATATTATTTCATACATGTCACTCTTGATTCATTGCCCATCCCGGTACACCGCCGGAGGCATTCATATAGAGTCATATTTTGTTCTAGTATCGAGTTGTAATCATTGAGTTGTAAATAAATAGAAGTGTGATGATCATCATTAATAGAGCATTGTTCCAAAAAAAGAGAAAGGTCAAATAAAAAAAGAAGGCCCAAAAAAAGAGAAATAAAAAGGGACAATGCTACTATCCTTTTTTCCGCACTTGTGCTTCAAAGTAGCACCATGATCTTTATGATAGAGAGTCTCTTGTTTTGTCACTTTCATATACTAGTGGGAATTTTTCATTATAGAACTTGGCTTGTATATTCCAACAATGGGCTTCCTCAAATGCCCTAGGTCTTCGTGAGCAAACAAGTTGGATGCACACCCACTTAGTTTCTTTTGTTGAGCTTTCATACATTTATAGCTCTAATGCATCCGTTGCATGACAATCCCTACTCCTTGCATTGACATCAATTGATGGGCATCTCCCTAGCCCGTTGATTAGCCACGTCGATGTGAGACTTTCTCCTTTTTTGTCTTCTCCACATAACCCCCATCATCATATTCTATTCCACCCATAGTGATATGTCCATGGCTCACGCTCATGTATTGCGTGAAAGTTGAAAAAGTTTGAAAATTCTAAAGTATGAAACAATTGCTTGGCTGAAACCGGGGTTGCGCATGATTTGAATATTTTGTGTGACGAAGATGGAGCATGACCAAACTATATGATTTTGTAGGGATGAACTTTCTTTGGCCATGTTATTTTGAGAGGACATGATTGCTTAGTTAGTATGCTTGAAGAATTATTATTTTTATGTCAATATTAAACTTTTATCTTGAATCTTTCGGATCTGAACATTCATGCCACAATAAAGAAAATTAAATTGAAGAATATGCTAAGTAGCATTCCACATCAAAAATTATGTTTTTATCATTTACCTACTCGAGGACGAGCAGGAATTAAGCTTGGGGATGCTTGATACGTCTCCAACGTATCTATAATTTTTGATTGCTCCATGCTATTATATATTCTGTTTAGGATGTTTAATGGGCTTTATTATACACTTTTATATTATTTTTGGGACTAACCTATTAACCCAAGGCCCAGTGCAAATTGCTGCTTTTTTTTTTGCCTATTTCAGTGTTTCGCAGAAAAGGAATATCAAACGGAGTCCAAACGGAATGGAACCTTCGGGAGCGTGATTTTTGGAACAAACGTGATCCAGGAGACTTGGAGTGGATGTCAAGAAATGAACGAGGAAGCCACGAGGCAGGGAGACGCGCCTGCCCCCCTGGGCACGTCCCCACCCTCGTGGGCCCCTCATGGCTCCACCGACCTACTTCTTCCTCCTATATATACCTACATACCCCGAAACCATCGAGGAGCACCACGAAAACCTATTTCCACCGCCGCAACCTTCTGTACCCGTGAGATCCCATCTTGGGGCCTTTTCCGGCGCTCTGCCGGAGGGGGCATCGATCACGAAGGGCTTCTACATCAACACCATAACCTCTCCGATGATGTGTGAGTAGTTTACCTCAGACCTTCGGGTCCATAGTTATTAGCTAGATGGCTTCTTCTCTCTCTTTGAATCTCAATACAAAGTTCTCCTCGATCTTCTTGGAGATCTATTCGATGTAACTCTTTTTGCAGTGTGTTTGTCGAGATCCGATGAATTGTGGGTTTATGATCAAGATTATCTATGAACAATATTTGAATCTCCTCTGAATTCTTTTATGTATGATTGGTTATCTTTGCAAGTCTCTTCGAATTATCAGTTTGGTTTGGCCTACTAGATTGATCTTTCTTGCAATGGGAGAAGTGCTTAGCTTTGGGTTCAATCATGCGGTGCTCGATCCCAGTGACAGTAGGGGAAACAACACGTATTGTATTGTTGCCATCGAGGATAAAAAGATGTGGTTTATATCATATTGCTTGAGTTTATCCCTCTACATCATGTCATCTTACCTAATGTGTTACTCTATTCTTATGAACTTAATACTCTAGATGCATGCTGGATAGCGGTCAATGTGTGGAGTAATAGTAGTAGATGCAGGCAGGAGTCGGTCTACTTGTCGCGGATGTGATGCCTATATACATGACCATACCTAGATATTCTTATAACTATGCTCATTTCTATCAATTGTTCGACAGTAATTTGTTCACCCACCGTAATACTTATGCTATCTTGAGAGAAGGCACTAGTGAAACCTATGGCCCCCGAGTCTATTCTCTATCATATTAATATCCTGTTATTTCTATCACCGTTTATTTTGCTTTCTTTACTTATAGTCTTCATTATAAAAATACCAAAAATATTATCTTATCATCTCTATCAGATCTCACTTTTGCAAATGGCCGTGAAGGGATTGACAACCCCTTTATCGCGTTGGTTGCAAGGTTCTTATTTGTTTGTGTAGGTACGAGGGACTTGAGTGTGGCCTCCTACTGGATTGATACCTTGGTTCTCAAAAACTAAGAGAAATACTTACGCTACTTTGATGCATCACCCTTTCCTCTTCAAGGGAAAACCAACGCATGCTCAAGAGGTAGCAACTCTCCCCGCTCGTTGCTATGCTTCTCCTAGATAGATCTTGCATGATCGTAGGTAATTTTTTTGAAATACTACGTTCCCCAATAGTACCGCCCCTATTCGCATCCCTAGTACTCACCGTCAGATTCGTTGCCTCGACATCGGGCGTCCACCGTGGGCCTGCGCGTCTAGCGATTTCCGGCACAGGTGGATTTTTCATCATCATCATCATGGTCCTCGGCGGTGAGATGGTCCTCCGCGGCGAGATATGATTCGGCGCCCTCAACTTCATTGCCGGCGACGTAGGTGGCTTCAGGAAGCTCCACTGGGCATAGAGTTTCTGCCCGTCCGTGATGCGGCGCACTTCCACGCGTCTGCTTATGGAATTCTCCTCCGATAATCGTCGGTCCCGTACCAAGCGGCACCCCTCCTTCCCGATGGACGTCGTCGCAAGCGCTGATGTGTACTCCTCTGAACGAAGGGCTATGTTGGCACCTTATATGCAATTTTGACTGCATGAATTAAGCAGGAGTAATGAAGGAAGTGGAGGAATGAAGGGGCCCACCCCACTTAAATTCAAGTGGAGGAAGATTTAGTTTGGTGTAGGTGTAGGTTTTTTTTGCGAGAAAACTTCCAATCTATTCATCGTCAATGATGGCAATACAACGAACACCAGAAATAATAAAAATTGCATCCAGGTTCGTAGACCACCTAGCAACGGCTACAAGCACTGAAGCGAGCCGAAGGCGCGCCGCCGTCATCACCCCTCCCTCGCCGGAGCCGGGCAAAACTTGTTGTAGTAGACAGTCGGGAAGTCGTCGTGCTAAGGCCCCATAGGACCAGCGCAGCAGAACAACAACCGTCGCAGATGAAGAGTAGCGTAGATCAGAAGGATCCAACCCGAAGAAACACAAACGTAGATGAACTACGACCAAATCCGAACAAATCCACCAAGGATAGATCCATCGGAGACACATCTCCACACGCCCACCGACAATACTAGACACACCACTGAAACGGGGGCTAGGCGGGGAAGACCTTATTCCATCTTCAGGGAGCCGCCGTCGTCTCATCTTCCTGAGCAGGACACAAACCTAACAAAACTTGAAGAAACATCTAACAATGGAGCCTTACCACCGGCAAGGCTCAGGATCCACCGCGCCTCCATAGCCCTAAGGCCACCGGAGATGAGGCGGATCGGCGGCGGCGCCGGCGGGAGGCAAAGGAACCAGAAGCTTCGTAGGTGTAGGTTTATCGATTAAGCAGGGTAGATTGAGTTGATTGATTGATTTTTGTAAACACGATCGATAGCTTGATTAGTGCTAACGAGGTAGCAAACAAAATATAATTTTCTAATTAATGACTTGGCATTTTTTTATAAAGGGTGGATTGTATTGGCTCAAAATGAAGCATCAAAAGGATACAAAACACGATGAGCACACACCTGATCTCTCCATAACTAGAATGCACATAACCAACATCAACACACACAAAACACACCGGCAACTAGAAAACTCATATGAGATCAAAGCTATGTGTACTTGTGAAAAAAATCATTTCATGACACCATACAAACGACGGTATTCTTCGAAAACAACGCCATCATGAAGGCAGTGACACTCAAGCACCGTCGTCACCGTATCCAACAACAAGGTTGGCGTCTAGGTTTTCACCCTAAACAATCAGTCCGATTATATCCGAGCAATGCCTACAACAAGGTAATGACGTAGAAAAAACACCGCCATTGCTAGGTATAACAAACCTGAGTCAGACCTAGGCTTTCACCCAGAGCTCAAGACCGGGTACACGAGTAGCACCACCTTGAAAGTCACTCATGTGTTGTCGCCAACACTTTTCCGCGATCTCAACAGCTACATGTCGTGTGAGACTGCCTTCGATGCACAACCATCCGTTTGCATCAAGCCATCATCCATAGTTCGCATCTCACTGTCCAATGTAATGTAGGCATGTATTCTGTATATAGTCATACGTACTTATAATAAGAACTTGCATGCCATCTTTTGTCCTACCCTCCCGTGGCAGCAGCGTGCATAAGGAAATCTAAGGGATATTAAGGCCTTCTTCTAATAGAGAACCATAACAACATATTAACACATAATGAATACATGAACTCCTCATACTACGGTCATCCCCGGAAAGAATCCCAATTGTTGTCACCTTGTGGTATGTGGATCATAACACTTAATAGGTGCATACAACTTGCAAGATATGATTAAGAACTCAAATATAATCATAAAAACATAGAGGTTCAGATTTGAAATCATGGCATTCGGGCCCTAGTGACAAGCATTAAACATAGCAAAGTCATAGCAGTATCAATCTCAGAACATAGTGGATACTAGGGATCAAGCCCTTAATTGACTCGATTTACATGACATATCATCCAACTCCATCAGCGTCCTGCAAGCCTACCATGAAATTGCTCACTCACGATGGTGAACATCATGGAATTGTTGATGGAGGATGGTTGATGATGACGACGACGTCGAATCCCCCTCTTCGGAGCCCCGAACAGACTCCAAATCAGTCCTCCTGATAAAAAACAGAAGGTGGCGACGGCTCCGTATCGTAAAACGCGATGATTCTTTCTCTCTGATTTTTTCTTCGTGAAACAATATTTATGGAGTTGGAATTAGGGCAACCGGAGGCTCGAGGGGCCCACAAGATCACATGGTGCGCCCTGGGGGGGAGGAGGGGGGTTGGGCGCGCCCCTTGAGCTTGTGGCTCCTGGGTGGCTCCCTCCCGTAGTTCTCTTCATCAATATTTTTCATATATTCTGAAAATATCTTCATAAATTATCAGCTCAATCCGAGAATTTATATTTCTGCACAAAAAATAACACCATAGCAATTCTGCTGAAAATAACATCAGTCCGGGTTAGTTCCATTCAAATCATGCAAATTAGAGTTCAAAACAAGAGTAAAAGCGTCTATAAGTAGATACGTTTGGGACGTATCAACCGCACCCCGACCAGCCTCGCCATGGTCTCCGGCCAGCCCAGCAGCCGCAAGCGCGACGAGGGGCATGGCGTCCGAGCGTCACCTGTCGCCGCGTCAGTCGCCACTCCCTGACGGCCATACGATTCAAAATTCAAAATTCAAATATCCCTAGTGGCTTCCCGTGTATTAGTCATATCACGAAAACCAAAAAATCGAAAATGCTTAGGTGTGGAACATTAATTTTCACCTCGTTCCTTGTTTTTTGATATGAATAAAGGAATCAACCAATAACAGCTACTTGTCACCTTCAGGTTGCAGGCCATTTCACATTTCAAAAACGACAGATCATAGCAAATGACATCATGAACAGGAGTTACAAGAATACGACGTACGCTAAAAATACTAAGTCAATCGTGGTTGATGTTGACTGGTTTCTTTTCTTTATCCAAAAAAGGATGGTGACTGGTTTTTTGTCCTGATCAAGCCTCCCCTAAATTGGTGCTAGAAACAAAACAAGCGCATAATTAGTTGGTGGTGGCCGGTGACGTCAGATAGTTTCTCTACAATTGATGAGTGCTCGACTCAAGGCGTTCCGTGGAAATTATTAGTCGCTGGTACTCTTTTGATGGTGACTGAGAATGACACCCAACAAAGACTCCTAGCTAAAATGACTTCAGAACGATACACTACGTAAGCAATCTATATGTATATTTAGTGGGGTAGAACGCCTCGGCACTTGCAATCAAGGTCATCGAAATCATGATTCTCTATCATATGGTTCTACGACTTTCAGATCTAAATTGACTGGACACGTTCTATATATGATTCTAGCCAATAAAGTCCATGGTTTTACGATTGTAATCGATATGATCATAAGATAAACGATCTTACCACATAGGCTCGGTCCAATTCAGAATCACGATTCCCTCTAACTCTTGCAAAATGTTAAAATGAAGAACTGATACCAAACTAATAAGTGCATGTTTTGCCTTGGAAAGGAAAGACAGAAATTCTATTCTAACAAGCCGGCCACCAAGTGGAACTTACAATTCACGAAATTCGGCGTGATTAGTGCCTTGTTGATCGTTTCAAACTAATTAAATTAAGGTATGTTTGCTAGTGAGAACTGAAAGCAACTGATATGACCGGTGGCGGTGGGAAATTAACTGAAGAATGGTCCAGGTGGAACGCACGTGTTCTTTTTTCCATGTGGAAACAGAATTAGCTAGTGAGTAACAGATTAATTTATCCACACAAGATGGAACAATTTTGTCAAAGTAAGACAGTACTAATTGGTGCGTCGATCGTGTCAAATTAAGTAATGCAGTATTGACCAGTGCGAAATCAGCTGAAAAAAAGGTCCCACTCTTCTTCTTTTCTCCAAGTGGCCGATCCGAATCCGATAGTGATCATTTGCTGATGCATAACGCACGTTGCTCAGAGATCATCGATCTGGCAGAAAAAAAACAAGAAGCTCCAGTAGGCCGTTAGCTTCCCATGCATGGCGACCACCGGCGTCGTCATCCTCCTGCTCCTCCTACTCGCGCCGACACCGTATCTGGCAGCTGCCGACTTCTGCGACAACGTCAAGGCCGCGGGCGCGGCGCTCTCCCGGAACGCCTCCTCTTCCCCGGTGCAGTTCGCCACGGCCACCATCGGCCAGGCCCCTGACGTGGTCTACGCGCTCGCGCTCTGCCTCGGCGACGTCCTCGACAGCTCCGCCTGTGGCGCCTGCATCGCCGACTGGTTCGCCACCGTGAACCAGACGCAGTGCGACAAGGCGGGCTTCAGCTACCGCGACTGCATCGTCGTGTACGGCGCCGGCGCCGACATCCTGGCGGCGCCCTCGAACGCCACGGGGGCATCTGGCGACAACACGCCGCCCTTCCAGGACTGGAACATCAGGAACGTCACCGCCGACGACGCCCCCCGCATCGTCAACCTCACCTTCGAGCTGCTGGCGAAGACCGCGGCGATGGCGGCCACCGCGACGCCCAAGCTGTACGCCACCGGCGTCATGGACATGAAAACAGTGGGAACCTACCCCAACGTGTATTCCCAGGTGCAGTGCACGCCGGACCTGTCCGCCGACGACTGCTCGGCGTGCCTGCGCCGCCTCCTCAGCATGGTCAACTCCACCATGGCCCTGCGCATGGGTGGGCGGATGGGTGTCACGCGGTGCTTTTTCAGGTACGAGGCGTTTCCTTTGTACGGCGCCCGGCCCATGCTAAGCCTGCCGTCGTCGCCGCCGGGGCCGGCTCCGACGACTCGGACCAAACGCAGGAGCATGCTGTGGGTGATTCCCGTAGCTGTAGTTTCCTTTGTAACGGCAGCAGCGTTTCTCTTCTTCATCTGTTACCGTCGACGGCTAAAAAGGCAAAGAAAAGGTACATATGCTATTTTTCTAGTGGATTCGTTCTTTCATATAATCGTCACAAATAGTGGTAAATTGGTGATTTGTTACTGCTATGGTATTTGATGGCAATAATGTTACTGAAAAAAAAATGTTACTCAAGGATCGAGACGTGCTCGCAGTTTGGAGTGGCAAGGGAAAAATTCGGATTTCTCTTTGTTTGAGTTTGAACATCTACTGGAGGCCACAAGAAATTTTTCAGAAGAAAGCAAACTTGGGCAAGGTGGCTTCGGCGCTGTCTACAAGGTAAATTAGTAGTATAGGCCACTTTTATTGTCAACTGTTTAGGAGAAGCCTAATACGGTCCCTTGTATGAAAGATGAACCTGGCTGATAAGTTAGTAAATGGTAGCTAGAGAAGGATTAACTACAATGATCCAAACTTTTGAAGAGATTGTTTTTCTTCAGGGCCAGCTTCCAGGTGGGTCGGAGATAGCGGTTAAGAGACTTGCTTCACATTCAGGACAGGGTTTCATGGAGTTCAAAAATGAAGTCCAGCTCATAGCCAAACTCCAACACATGAATTTGGTTAGACTCTTGGGATGTTGCTCTCAAGAAGAGGAGAAAATACTGGTCTATGAATACTTGCCAAACAAAAGCTTGGATTTCTTCATCTTTGGTATGCATTTGCATTTCTTAGTTTACTTCAATTACTCTCTGTCGATATGATGCATCAGAATGACTAAATATTACTCGAGGCTTGTTTTTGGCAGTCCTATTAGTATAGTTTCATGCCCTTGGCAATTTATTTTCATTTATCTGGGTGTCTTTTTCCTATTATATTAATAACAAATTGATGTGTAGATGAGAATAAAAGAGCTTTGCTGGATTGGACAAAACTTGCAGCAATAATTGAAGGGGTAGCAAATGGACTTCTCTACTTACATAAGCATTCTCGGTTGCTTGTCATACATCGAGATCTTAAACCAAGCAACATTCTCTTGGACAGTGAAATGAATCCAAAAATTTCAGATTTTGGGCTAGCAAAAATATTCAGCTCAAATGACACCGAAGGAGACATTACAAGAAGAGTGGTTGGCACATAGTACGTTTAAAAAAACTCCAATTTCAATTACATATGTTACATTTCAACAAGATAAGGTAATCTTGACATTTATCATATACCATTTTAGTGGCTACATGGCCCCTGAGTATGCTTCGAAAGGAAACTTCTCTATTAAATCCGATGTCTTCAGCTTCGGTGTTGTCATTCTTGAGATCCTAAGCGGGAAACGGAATTCTGGTACCCAACAATGTGGAGGTTTCATCAATCTGCTTGGATATGTAAGATTATACACACAAACTTTAAGCTTGCAAAATTATCTTTTACTTCTCATTTTCTATACAACCTAATGCATATGATGGAATTGCAAACAGGCATGGCAATTATGGGAAGAGGGAAAGTGGATTGACCTTGTTGATGCATCATTGGTTTCTGAGAGTCACTCAACAAAGATAATGAGGTGCATTAACATAGCATTGTTGTGCGTACAAGAGAATGCAGTTGATCGACCAACCATGGGAGATATTATGTCAATGCTAAGCAATGAGAATCTGATCTTGGCTGAGCCTAAGCAGCCAGCATATATCAATGTAAGAGTAGGAAATGAAGAGACGTCCACTGCTCCTGAGTCATATAGTATCAATGATGTGAGCATATCAATCACAAGTCCTAGGTAGTGTTTTTCGTCGTATCATGGTCTTGTACTATCCATTTGTAGTACATTCACACCAAGATAAATGGTGTATAATGCGTAAGTTTCGGTGGTGTCTCAAGTGTGTGGTTTATGTGCCCCAAAAAGTATAAGAGAAAGGCTTTGAAGCTACTTGGAGCAACCTTTTTCCGTTCTTATTTTCTTCTTAATTAGCAACTTTTAACTAACTTTAGTTATGTACATGAGGTGTTTTCCACCTTTGTTGTCACGCATACTAAAACATTGCCAAATGCGGTTGATTATGTTAAGTTGTTCCATACATAATGATCGTTATCTACGGACAAAATGAGAACTACAACGTTTAGCTATAAAAACACTACAAACTGCAATGTCTAAATGGTTGATACCAAAGTAGAGGAGGTGGTTTTGGTGCTTGATGAAGGCTTCAATTTATCTATGACAGATTGCGTCTATCCAAAAGCGCGTGCAATATGAATCACCTTTTTTTCCTCCATAAGGGGCCATCCGCTTCCTGTATATATATAGTTAGGGGAAAGTATCGTGGCGGGTACATGAATCCTCTACCGAGCGGAACTCTTTCTGTCCCTTGTCCTACGGTTGGTTTTCTTGGTTGGAGGGATTCCAAGTGTTGTATGGGTAATTTTTCTTATCTCTTATTAGAGTCTTTCCAAAGTACGACTATGTGTGGGTTTCTAGAAGGCTCCTTGGATATAGTAGTTGTACACTACTTGTATTCAGATTGATTCTATCTCCGGTGGCACTCCATTGGTTGAGATGATGATGCATCGAGTTAGTTGTGGCCATGGGAGGAGAGAAAGAAGGAGTGGGAGGAAAGCAAAGGGGGTTATGAGATGGTGAAGGGGCGTGTAACGGCCATTTGGACAATGTCGAAAATCGATCATCCCAAGGAACGACATTGAATTCGGCATCCCGCGGCAGGCTTTCCCATTTGTTTCTTGCGCAAATCTTGTTGTTCTCTTCTAATTTTGGACGTGTGATTCTGTTCTACTCAGTTCTAATCTAGAAATGACTTGTTCAAAAAAATACCTTATATTATATTTCTGCCGGCCGGCAGCTGGTAGACCGAGTGTAAGTGAAAGTGAACTGAACAATATTAAGTCAACAGATTAACTGGGGTGACGCGGAGATTGATTTTTCAAATTAGTTGGAAAGCAACAGGCAAACAGTCAGCAGAGGCTGGCCGGCCATTGCATAAAACATTTGCTTCATTCTTCCAAGTCATCCACCAAGCGACATGGAAAGCATGTGATTGCCGGCCGTGCTAAACACATACGTTAGGTGAAAGTGAACGTCTTGATCTGAATAATTAGTTATCTCACTCTGAACAAGTTGTTCTTCACCTGAATAACCCGTGCGTTAGGTGCCAAACACGTAGTAACATATTCAATAATTTGTTCTTGACTCTTCGAAACAAAGACTTGCTCAACCGAAAGCAACGACTAAAACAATTAGAAAGTTAATTTGGAGTTTTGAGGGGTGGCATATTTCTATGTGTGATGACAAAGGCGGGTGACCTTTTCCACTAAAATCCAATGGGTGTAAATTTCTAATTCACGGGATAGACAGCCAGATGTCTTATTTTTCTGCAATATTTTCTAATATGTCCTTTTTTCATGTTATTCTGGTTAGTCCATCGTACACATTTACTATAATACAACAGAATATTTTTTAGGTGTGGTTCCAATCTTTCTCTTTTGAACCGGACTATCCCCATTTGCATTTATCACGAAAATGACGAGTTCTTATAGACCAGAGGAAACGGGAAAGAGAGAAATAGTTTGAGACACTAATTGTAAACCCACTGTGACCTTGTTGTGGTCCGGCAACTCATGTGTTTCTTCTCAGCGCCTTGTAGAAGGCGTCTAGTAGTACACTTTTGATTCTTGTTTGGCTTGTTTTGTTGTGTGTTTATTTTTAATTCTTTTTTGCGGAAAAGCCAAAGGCCATATGGTCATATATTAAGTACTGTTTAGAAATACGCCTTTACAAAAAATGGAAAATACATTCAGATTCTATAGGGTTGCCGAAGTCTTTTTCCTCCTGCATCCATTGACTATTTCATCAGCCTGTATAAAAAGTCCCTCAACACTATATTGTATCTTTAGGCTGTGTCATGTAATTTATGAAACGGAGTAAAACCCTGCTTTGAAAAAACAAATCAAGACACTAATTGGAAGCCTGCTGCTAAGGGCATCTCCAACGCCGACCCGCAAATTCCTCTGGTATATGTCCGTTTTCATGTTCGGACATGGTCCGTGGACATGATACGGGAGGGAGCCATCCAACGAAAGTTACAAAGTATTCGGCTGAGAGGAGAAAAAGTAGATGGGGACATGCATGCGGTGGGATATTTATGGTTTAGTGTCCGGTTGAGAGGAGAGGGAGAAGAGGGGACAACGCATGTGCGGTTGGGAGGAGAGAGAGAAGAGAGAGACATGCATGTGATTGGTCAAGTACATGTCCGGACTCCGGCAAAACTCCTCCATGTTTGTCTCCAAAATACCAGAATTTGGAACTTCGAGGACTGATAAAGGTCTCCATTGAATTGCAAAAGTGAACAAATATGTCCAGTCGGACAAATACCAATATTTTGCAGGTCCCCCATGGAGATGCTCTGAAATATCTGAAACACAAGTACGTGCTTTTTTAAAGGAAAATTCACCATGGCGACTATTAATTTTCGAACATACTTACGTTGTCCAAAAGGCTACATACAATGAATGACGGAGGATCTCCCGTCTAGACACAAGTCTGGGATCCCTTCTACATGGGGAGCTAGCAAATGAGCTACAATATTCCTCTCCCTCGGATGTTGTTCTATGATTACATGAGAGAAATTCCTAGCTAAGAACACACACTCTTTGTATATTGCCGAAACTTCTGTCGCTGAAAAACCTCCATCATGCATAGTTTGAACAACTTCCAGGCAGTCTGAGTTGATAATTATCTTCTCGCTCCAACTTGACATGCCACGATGAGCCCGTCTTTCAACGCTTGAGTTTCCGCAGTAGCAACCGAGTTTACATGTTCAGTTCTACTGTTACTCGAAGCCACAAAGTGCCCATGGTCATATTTGATCACAGCTCTAGTAGCCCCCTTCTCCTCCTGAAGACAGAAAGCAGTATGGATATTCATTTTAACATAGCCCTCAGGAGGTTTCGACCAACCTTGTTTCTTGATGAAACAGACACAGTTAGGACAAGCACATACGGTCAGCATGGCGGGCGTCCTGCTGCTCGTGCTGCTCGTTCTCATGCCAGCGTCGGCCACGGCGATCGGCCACGTCTGCGGCAGCGGCGGCAACTACACGGCCAACAGCACCTACCAGTCCAACCTCGCCGTGCTCAACGCCACCCTCCCCGGAAACGCCTCCTCCTCCCCGCAGCTCTTCGTCACCGCCACCGCCGACGCAAACACAAACGGGACCGCCGGCATGGTGCGCGGGCTCGCGCTCTGCCGCCATGACACCACAAACCTCACCGCGTGCAGGGAGTGCGTCGCCTCCTCGTTCGCGTACGCGCACAAGATGTGCCCCAACCACACGGCCGCCTCCGTCTACTACGACTACGACGAGACGAACGCCCTGAAGCCAGGGTGCCTCCTCGGCTTCTCCGGCGACCGCGGCTTCCTCAGCACGGCGTCCGGCACCACCGGTAACGGTACCTTCTTCCAGTATTTCAACACGGTGAACATCGCTGGCAACGCCGGCGTCGTCGCTGCGGCCGTCCGCCAGCTCCTTGCGCAGACGGCACGGTATGCCGCCGCCGCGGCGAGGAGGTTCGCCACAGGGTTCATGGACGGCGGCACCACGACAACACTCTACGCCCTGGCCCAGTGCACGCCGGACCTGTCCGCCGGGGACTGCGTGGCGTGCCTCCAGCGGCTTGTGGGCTCGATCAACGCCACCAACTCCGTGCGCCTCGGTGGCCGGATCTTCCGGCTCCGCTGTAACGTCAGGTTCGAGGCCTTCATGTTCTTCGACGACAAGAACATGCGGCGGATTCCATCTCCGTCATCCATGGCTCAGCCACCGGCGCCCGCGCCGGCTCCGGCAAACAAGAGTATGTGATGAACAATCCTTGATTATTTACTTGGCATGTTATTACTATGACTTGTATGACAATTCCTTGCTTATGCTGATTTTGAAGGACATGGAGTAAAACCTTGGGTAATCGCCTTATCGGTGGCTGCTTCTGTGGCACTAGTTGCACTCTGTTTCATCGTCTACTGTCTTCGGCGGCTTAGAACAAAGAGCACAAAAGGTGGGTAAATTAGTTACTGAAATGATCAATATAAAGAGTCGGAATTTCAGAGATTGATATTGATAGCGGCAGTTCATAATTTTCAGGTAAAGGGGCCTTACAAGGAAAACGTACTCACGAGTTTCAAGAAGGAGATGATCAAGTTTGGGAAATGGAAACAGAGTTGGCCGAGTTTTCAGTATTTGACTTCAATCAGATATTAGAGGCGACAGATAACTTTTCCGAGGAAAACAAACTTGGCGAAGGTGGATTTGGCCCTGTTTATAAGGTAAAAATATATAACAACGTTACGTAATAATCCTCGTTTTGTAGGCAAGATAACATGCATCACGATTATCATCAGAGTATATATAGGAATTTGGAACAGTGGATAAGAGGGAGAATATTGATCCATCAAAAAGCCCCAAATTGTTGCACAATACTGATAGATGTTTTTTTTCCTAGGGCCGCTTTCCTGATGGAGTGGAGATAGCAGTTAAGAGACTTGATGCGGATTCAGGACAAGGTTTCATAGAGTTCAAAAATGAAGTTGAGCTCATAGCCAAACTGCAACATAGGAATTTGGTTAGGCTCATGGGATGTTGCTCTCAAGGAGAGGAGAAAATACTGGTCTAGGAATATTTGCCAAACAAAAGCTTGGACTTCTTTATCTTTGGTACATATTTGCGTTTTCAGATTCATATGTCAAACTTAAGTTCTCTCGTCTTTTGATTGTTTCTTTAGACATTTGTCCTCTGCTATACCAACATTTAACTTATGAGCAGATGAAGATAGCAAAGCTCTATTGGACTGGGACAAACGTATTGTGATAATTGTAGGAACAGCAGAAGGACTTCTTTACCTACATAAGCACTCTAGGTTGCGTGTTATACATCGAGATCTTAAACCAAGCAACATTCTCTTGGATAGCGAAATGAACGCTAAAATATCAGATTTTGGATTAGCAAAAATATTGAGCTCAAATAACACTGACACAAATACTACAAGAAAAGTGGTTGGTACATAGTAAGTTTCATATGAATTACTCCACTTATAAACATTCTTATTGCAAGTCATCTGTATAGTAATTTGACATTTATTATTACACTATTTTTGTGGCTACATGGCACCTGAGTATGCATCCCACCACATTTTCTCTATCAAATCGGATGTATTCAGCTTTGGAGTTTTAACTCTCGAGATCGTTAGCGGGAAGAGGAATTCCCATGAATGTGGAGCTTTCATCAACCTCCTTGGACATGTGAGTGCATGTTTACACATCCATTTAACTGAAAAAAGGCTTCGTTTATTCTGTGATCAACTAATTAAGTATTTGATGAAATTTCAAATAGGCTTGGCAATTATTTGAAGAGGAAAGCTGGAGCGAACTCATTGATGCAACATTGGTTCCCAACATTTATTCGACAGAAATGATGAGGTGCATTAACATTGCACTGTTGTGTGTACAAGAGAATGCAGTTGATCGACCAACAATGTTGAATGTAATTGCAATGCTAAGCAACAAGACCATGATCTTACAAAAGCCTAAGCACCCAGCATATTTCAGCTTAAGCACTGCAGGGAACAAAGAAGCACCCACTACTACTCAGTCTTGTAGTGTTAATGATGTGACTATATCTACGGTGACGCCTAGATAGTTTTCCACTATATGAGCGTCGTGTTAATTTAGATGTTCGGTAGTGCGTAAGTTCTAAATAATAAATGAAGCGCACAACTTCTTCTCCATATATTACAAATGTAATGTGTTTTGTACAATGGATGTAGCCAATCAAAATCAAAATTGTAGTTATGTTAATTTGTGTTGATATTTTTTAATATCCTACCAATGGTTCTAGGCGATCAAACTATCGATAGTTGTATGGTATCGCACAAACTCTCCACCATCCAGATCACGTCCTCTCTTTTTAAACCATGTAGCTTGGAGAAATCAAGGTAGGCACTCCCAGAGTCTTTATAGTCCTGAAATTAAGTTGATGTACACCGTGTAGAAACCGAACCATCTCCGAGTGTCTTTCGTGGTTTTGAGAAGGAAGTGGTTTGACCGGAGGGGTGCAGGGAAAAATATAGAAATCAAAGAAAGAAAAAATAGGAGAGAAGAAAGGAAAAAATAAAATACAAAAGCTGGAACACGTCGCTGTCCCGTTGGTAGGCAAACCTGGAGCAGGCGAGCTCGTCCATACCATCGCCCCTCTCGTACGTGGAAGAGCTAACTAAGAGTGTGATTAAGCGGACGTAGTGGTGGATAGTTGGTTTGGGGGTGGCGGCCAGGGGATACTTTTTTATTAATTGGAGGGTAAGGATGGGCAAGACGCCGTTTAGGTCAATACGGCTCAGGTGGGCTCAGGATGTATCCCGCGCCGTGGCTGTCTTCCCGAGCCGTGCGAGAGCATTGCTGGTGCGGCCGCTATAAATGTGCTCATGGCCCACCGTTTTTTGGTTCGAGTACGCAGCGGAATACAGCTTCGAATACTTCTGCACGCACAGATCCAGATGCAGCTGAAAGGTTGTGATATCAGGTCCATCTGAGCACGGGCTTAGATTAGAATTTTCGATAGCTGGATGGCATACATGCGCGAATAAAGCGGATAATTCAATAAATTATATTGTATTTCATTAGTACTGTGAAAGATCTGCCTTTGGTCTTCATCTCTTGTCGTCAATTTTGTTCATGTTTTAAAAAATCGTTTGCAATCAAAAAAATATTTGCATTTTTTGAAAAATGTTTAGTATTTCAAAAAAATAGTTGACAATTTCAATAAATATTCAAAATATTAATATTAAAAAATTAAATCCACAAACATTTTTTGGCAAATTCGTAACTAACTTTTGAGTTTATGAACATTTTTTAAAATCCGCAAGAAAAAATAAATCCGCCAACATTTTTTAAATGCACAGATTTTTAAAAAAATCCGAGAACAAATTTGGACTTCGCATAGAAATCAATCCATGAACAATTTTTGAATTCCAAACATTTTTTCAATTCTTGATTTTTTTTCCAAATTCATGATCATTTTTTGAAAACACAAACAATTTTCAAATTCATGAAAACCTTTTAGTTGTTGGATATTTTTAAAAATCACAAAAATGTTCTGGAGAATTTGAAGTTTTTTTGTTGTTGGAAAAAACACAGAAGGAAAAACTCCACCAATCAAACCTACGGTACACTATAGGAGCTAGCGATTCAATGTACTGGGCCAGTCCACCCATGGTGTGGGATCGCTCCCTTAACGCTGGCAACAGGCGCGCTATAGCAACTCCCTGTAGCATCTCCCACAAAACATTATTCAACACTAGTCATCAGCCCGTGCTACAACACGGTCTAGCATGCATCTAAAATAATTAGATGACTTTGTCTCGTAAAAACACTACTTGTAAAAAGCAGGTTGTTAGGAATACCAACACTCAAGCCCCAATAGGGAGTAAGGGACTTTTGAATGAGAAAAGGGGGATAGCAATCGGTAATTGTATTTCACGAAAATCATAGGATATTTTTTTTCTCCTCCAAGTTTTGGAGGAATCGGACGATGAAATCGAATGTCATGCAATGTTTTCTATAAGAGTGTGAATATAACTTCTATCTTTATCTCCTTTCTCTTTCAGCAGGCACCACATATTTTCGAGGTTCATGTCTTTTTTCCTATGCAAAATTTAAACACTGATTTCAAAGCAATGCATGCGTTTCATATTCTTGTATTGTTCAACTTAGCATGTAATTGAAATTCAGTCTGCCAGTTTTAAAAAAATGTTGTTCCAAAGTGACATTGTATATTAATCACCATATATTATGGTAGATTAGAAAATATATTGTTTGCCTTGGTTTACGTCTGACACTTCAGTTAGTTTCTGATTAGACTTTCATGTATTTATTGTTATTAGACTGACCTACAATATTTCTGGTGACAAACACACCTGACAACTTCTTTTGTAAAATTGATATGGCATTCTAACACCCCCCCCCCCCCCCCCCCACACACACACACACATTTCTAGATTAAATTACTAACATTCTTACTGTTTGACTAAAATATGCATTATCTTAATTTTGTGTCACCTAATTAAATACAATCTATATTTGACATCCCAAATGAAGTATCTTTTTTTGTCTTCTAAGTGATATCTTTGTATTTTATTTTGGTTCCTAGTTATACAATACACAGCTTGTGGATATTACATATATGGCTGTGTTTTTTTATATCACATGCAGTTTTTTTTAGAATAATCACGTAAGGCTGTTGGAAGGTAGAGGACGAACAGCTTACATGGATATTCAGATCACGTGGGGCTGTTGGGAGGGTGTCTGGGACCTACATATTTTAGAGAAAAGGCATACGCCTGACTTTATAAATAAAGCCACCAGGCAGAGTAACAGAGCAAGCACCAAGCCAACAAAGTTTCACAACAACAACTAATAAAGTACGCATACATGGCTACCTAGCCAGTCATGGCACGCAGGCCAGCAACAGAACCCAGAAGGGAGGGGAACTAAGCATCGCCCGGTATCGTCATAACAGGGAAGAAGTCGTATATAGAGAAATAGGACTCCTACATATAGAAATAGCTAGGACTCTTTTTCTATCACGTACGTAGAGAAATATGACTCCTTTTCTACCACATCCGTATAGAAATAGGACTCTTTTTCTATCATGTTATCTCAGCCGCATAATTATGATCTAAAAGCTAATATTATGCGTTTTCTAGAATTAACGTGGAGGCTTCAATGGTGCCTCCAATTAGTAAATATAAAATAAAATTGTTATGCTTAACCTCTGTTAGTGTTTTTAGTTCATTTCATGAGAGAAGAGAGTCAAATAAAGAGGTGCATAAGTCTCTGTTTTTCACTCCATTATGGAAACGGCCGCCGCTTGGGTATTATGTCGCCGCCCACTAACCTTGATATTCCAGTCATCCTGACTGTTTAATAAATGGCAGTAATTCAAACAGAAGGAGAAGTAACCTACGCATGACGCAATGATAACAGATGAAAATGAAGGGTCTGTCTAGGACACATCTAGATATGACATAAACATAGTTATGTCACATCTAACCTCATGTCCACTATGTTTGTGGTCTTTTCTTTTGTCCCAACATTTTTTTTGTTCCTTGTTGCTACGTTATTTGTGGGAGCTTAGAGGTGACATCATTAAAAAAAATCTAGATGTGAATTAGGCAAACTGTAAACTGAAAGCTAGAAATTTAGCAAACACACCCCCACACACAAAAAAACCAAGCTTCTATCCTCGCTAGCCGGGATGATAAGAAAGAGAATCTCTCCTACTTTAAAAAATAGTGTTCTCTCTAGCTCATTGGTTCGTCCACCCTTTCATCCGTAGTTTCTATTTTTATTTTCTCATCCCATCTTTTGGCTTTTCCTCATCAGTTTTGCATGAAAACCACCTTAACTATAAAGCTTTTTTCTTTAATTTGTAATCACATTAACAATAAAATGGCTTGTAATCACGGTGATTACCTACACAAATTCACTAAAAAATTAATACAAAGTTACTCCTTACGATCTGAAAAAGGTGTCATGGGCTCATGGCTTCAGTTTAATTTAAACTAAAGATGAACTAAAGCCACGACATTTTTTTTAGATCGGAGGGAGTACAAATTATGGTCCCGTTGTAATGCATTGACAATTATCTAGTGATTCAGAAGAACAAAAAATAAGGCCCCCCGCATTCAAAAGTCTGAGTGTGCGTTGATCGTTCCAAAGTAATTTGCCTGTCAGTGCACGGTGATGGGTGCGTTGGTCGTTTCAAAGTATAGTAAGTATTAATTGACCCATGTGAAATCAGCTGAAAAAAGGTTTCCGTGTTCATTTTTCCCAGTGACCGATGGTGATTTGATGACACACAAGCGCACTTATTTGTGGATCATCTCATCTGGCAGAAGGGAAACAAGAAACATGTTGTAGCTAGCTAGTCGTGCACTCGATCGTGATAGATCGGCCATGGTGATCATCCTGCTCCTCCTCCTACTCACACCGTCTCTGGCAGCCGCCGACGTGTTCTGCGACAACGTCAAGGCCATCGCCACCACTCTCTCCAAGAACACCGCCTCTTCCCCGGTACACTTCGCCACCAAGACCTTTGGCGGCGCCCCCAACGTCGTCTTCGCGCTCGCGCTCTGCCGCGGCGACGTCGTCGATGGCCCCGCCTGCGGTGACTGCATCGCCAACTGGTTCGGCAAGGCGCTGAACCAGACGAGGTGCGACAAGGCCCGCTCCAGCTACGGCGACTGTATCGTCGTCTATAGCGCCGGCTATGACATCCTAGCGGTGCCATCGAATACCACGGGAGGGTACGGCGACAACACGCCGCCATTCCAGCAGTGGAACATCAAGAACCTCACCACCGGCGACGTCCCCCTCGTCCATGAGCTGCTGGTGGAGACTGCTGAGAAGGCGGCCACCACGCCGCCGAGGCTGTATGCCACCGGCGTCATGGACATAGACGAGGTGACGACCTACCCGAAGGTGTACTCCCAGGCGTAGTGCACGCCCGACCTGTCCGCCGACGACTGCTCTGCGTGCCTGCGCCGTCTCCTCGGCATGGTCAACTCCACCATGTCCCTGCGAATTGGTGGGCAGATGGCTGTCACGCGGTGCTATTTTAGGTATGAGGCGTATCGGTTCTACGACGCCCAGCCCATGCTGAGTCTGCCGTCGCGGCCACCGCCGACGACTCCGGCCAAACGCAGGAGCATGTTGTGGGTAATTGCGGTAGTTGCAGTTCCACTATCGGCAGCAGCATTTCTCTTCTTCAATTGCTACTCTCGTCGGCTCAAAAGGCGAAGAAAAGGTATTCTAGCTAATGACCTAGTGGAATGTTCTTCCTTCACGTTCTTTACCGTTAGTGGTAATAATGTTTTTTTTTTGCGGCACTGGTAGAAAAAAGCCCTTTAGTCCCGGTTCGCAACAGCCTTTAGTCCCGGCTGTGCAACCGGGACTAAATATGCGCGACTAAAGACCCCCCTTTAGTCGCGCCTCTTACGGACCGCGACTAAAGGCTTTAGTCCCGGTTCTTGTGGCTGACCGGGACTAAAGGCCCGTCCACGTGGGCGCCCGTGGTCCGTCGGGGCGGAGGACCTTTAGTCCCGGTTCTCGTGGCCAACCGGGACTAAAGGGCTCCTCCGCAGGTTTAGGGTTTTAGCCCCCCTAAACCTGGTTTCTTTTTAGTTTGGAGTGTTTTATTTCTTTTATATTATATTTTGTGTTTTATTTTAATTTTGATAAAGTTTCAGTACACATGTTTTACGCTACTATATACATGCATATGAAATTTCAAACAAGAAGAATTCAAGAGGAATATATAATATATATTCAATCTCGGGTGACCATATACAACTTCGAATAAGTTTCCATACACAATTAGGATGGATGACCATATACAACTTCGTACAAGTTTCAATCTCGGGTATGCATATAAATTTCTTCGTCCTCGGTATAGTGTTCTCCTTTAGGATTGATGACTTCCCTCATGAAAAATCCTGCTAATTCTTCTTGAATTGGTCGGAAGCGAGCTTCTGGACTAAGCCTCCTCCGCAAGTTATCCATCGCGTTCCGCACGCTATCCGATGCCTTCCGCTCCGTGGTGTGTCTCCGGATGTTCTCACAAACATAGTATCCACATAGATTGGTCCCCGGTGGCTGCTTATCCACATTAACTAACCTTCTGAAATCTAGCTCATGTTTGAATTCACCGACAATTTCTTCTGAGAACCGTCTCCAAACCCTACAGGGCAAAGAAAATTAAATGAATAAGGAAGTTATTAGTTACTTGATATTAGGAAATGAACGAAAGAGACCGATCGATATAGAGCTCAAATGATTGAAAATAATTACTTTTGCAGCATTTTTCTCATGTCGGCCCAACGCTTTGGATCCGAATCCATAGAGTCCATGATTAGAACTCTGGAGGTGTGAAGTTCAATATTTAGCAGAATCCAGTGGAACCTGCGGACACGTTACATGCACAGTCATGCATAACTCATCGATTAGACATACCATGCATGGAGTAAACAAAAGAGAATGGGCACAAGAGAGAAACACTCACCCAAAATGGTAAGGAAATAGAATATGACTTTTGAGTTGATGCTTTCTAAGAAACTTGTACAGGTCTTTCTCCACGTCTTCGGGGTGATGTTGTAACACATGTCCATTAACGATATGTGGGTCAATGAACCCAACATCATGGATGTTTCTTATTTTGCATTCCCAAATCTTCAATCTGCATAATAGCGTACGCAACAATATAGTTAGGACAATATATATATATATATATATATATATATATATATATATATATATATATATATATATATATATATATATATATATATATATATATATATATATATATAGTGCAGGCAATGAAGAACGAGATGAGGTAGAAATAAATCACTTACAGAACGTAGCAACTCAGCATAGATTTGTCGAGGTCACGCAGATTGAACAGCTGGAACAATTCACTCATATGAATTTCTACAGAGTACCGTTTGGTGTGATGCTCATCTGTAACATCCGCATAAACATATTCTTTGTCGGCCCATGTTATGAATTGCTTGTACCAACGTAGCAGATTTCGCATTTGTGGTGGTAGACTCTTTTCCCGCGCAGGCTCGACGAGAGGCCCATTCCGCACATATTGTAATGCTATCTCACATACTGGCACATCCTCAAGGCCTAAGAAGGCACGAAGAGTCAAACCCATCTCGGACGCTTGTTTCATGGCACCCGGTACAGTCAATCCAAGTGCTGCCGCAGCTGCTATGATCTCGGGGTCCTCTTCCGGACCGGCTTTCACTATGAGCGGGGGGATCGATTGTTTCTTCTGCATCCCGAGCTGGTCAACTTGTTTCCCGCTTTTTTTACTTTCTTCTTTCTCCTCCTTCAATATTTTTGCTTGCCTACGAAGTTCATGTCCATAGTCGTCAGGCATATTCAGCTCGGCTTGGGACGGTGTCGTCAAAAAATCCTTAGCCCACTTCTTTTGCTTCTCAGTGAATACTTGCTTGGGCTCAGGCTCTTTTTTCGCCTTCATATCCGCCTTCCATTTCTCATAATCAGCAGACGCGGCCAATTTGGTTTCAGCTTCACTAAGTTCCCCAGGCCTTGGGAGGAGAGGCTTCAGTGATGGCTCCGGTACCCTTGTGGTCTTAGGTACATAAGGGTCCGGGTTAATAGTCCAGGAGCGGGTTTCCTTACTGTCCGCCTGCTTCCGCTTCTTCGCCGGAGGTGGATTGGGGGGCGTCTTACCCGCCGGAGGAGGATTGGGGGGCGTCGTCCCCGCCGGAGGTTGTGGATCGGGGGACGGCGTCGAATGGCGTGAAGGAGGTGTAGGTGAACCACCACGACCACCACCACCGCCACCACCGCCACCACCACCACCACCACCATCGGAGGGGGGTGGACTTGCTAGCCTTGGCGCCTCGCCTGGAAACACTATGTACTTCTTTTTCCATAGAATGAACTGGCGCTTGACATCTCCAAGTCTTCTCTCCCCTTCGGGTGTAGGTTTGTCAATCTCCAGGTCCTCAGACCCTTGGACTATGTCTTCCACCGTGACACGAGCATAGCCATATGCAATGGGGTTGTTGTGGTGGAGTGCTCCAGGTGTACAGGGTAAAGCACTGCCGCTAGCTACCTTCGTGGAAACGTTCCCCACGGGATAATGCAGATCACATTCTTTCATCTCCTTTACATCATCCACGGGGTAGTGAGGCTCCGGTGCATGAATATCGATCATCGGTGCACTAGCACCAGGCGGGGCATCCGTGGAAGCCACGCTGCTTCTCCGCTGCTGGCTTCCGCGATCCGCTTCATGATCTTCATGCGGCCCTGCAGCCGATTTTTCTTTCACTAGTTCATGCACGGTCTGCTTCAACTCATGGAGTTCCGATGCAAACTTCGTCATAAGATCTGCATCCCGGTCCGTCTTTCTCTTAGGGCTTCTGTAACAGTACGGGTCATTGTCCTGGGAAAACCCTACTTTCCACGGAACTTTGCCTTTGCCTCGTACACGTCCTCCGTGTTCATCATTCCCGAGGGCTGTTGTCAGTGCGTCTTTCTCTCTGTTGAACTTGATCAAGCCCTCTTGAGCTTGGGTCATTGCGTCAATAAGGGCTTGGGTGGGAGCAAACTGTCTCTGCCGGTGAACACACACCCCTGTCTCCGGGTCTAGCGATCCCCCATGCCCGTACCACCAGATTTTGGCCCTTGGGTCCCATCCCTCTGTACCTAGAGGGATTCCTCGCACCCTCAGGTCCTCCTCCATCTTCTGCCACCTAGGCTCCGAAAGGCGGTATCCTCCTGGCCCCATAATATGATGGAACTTTTTCTTACTCGCATTATCCTTATTTTTTTTTGATATTTCCTTGAAATGCTCCGATTGCTTTTGCCTCACAAATTCTGGCCAATCATCTTTCAATTTCTCATGTTGTCCATTGAAATCCGGAGTCTTGCCCTTGTTGACATAGTCACGGGTTAAATTTTTCTTGAAGTTCCGGAATGCTTCGCCCATCTTCTGAAGAGCGAACTCTTTAACTAGCCTCCTCCTCTGACGTCCACCCGGAACCTCGTTACCGAATTCATCGACTTTGTTGTATTCCGGAGGTAGAATGAAATGTTCCATAAGCTTTCTCCAGCAATCCTTTTTCGTTCTCTTGTCGACAAAACTGAAACCAAGACGTGCCTTCTTTGGCTCCTTCCATTCCTGGACGGTGATCGGGACGTTGTCTCTAACAACGACTCCGCATTGGTTGATAAACTTTGAGGTGTGCTGTAGGGGCTTGCCGGTTTCACTGACAAACTCAATGGCATATGTTTCTCCTGTTTTCATCACCTTGGATTTGCCACGCTTTGTCGTACTCGATCCGGAGGGCTAAAAAAAGAAAGAGAGTCGCGCGCGTTAATACATATGTATTCACATTTCAGTAAGTTTGTATCACGAGAGGCTCAATGTATATATATACCTCGCCGGAGGTGGTTGCTACTTGCAATTCGAGATCGTCGGTTGTTGACGGTTGACCTCCGTCGACAATGTCCGTTCCTTCACCTTCTTGATCATCGACAATCTCTGTTCCACCATCAAGGTTCAGATAAGAAGAGACTACATCCTCTTGTTGCTCATATTCTGAGCCCGGCACATAAGGAATCTCGTTGTTGATGATGCCCATTAAATAACGTTCAGCCTCCGGATCCCTAAGCGGCTCGGTTCTATCGTCCGCCATATGTCACTCCTGCATGTAGTAAAAATTCTATAAGTATAAAGGAATTAAAAAATAAGATTAAGGGGACATAGAGGAGGAGGAATTAAAAAATAAGATTCTTTAAGTAAAAATTCTTTTTTTCTTCTTCTTCCTTTCTTCTTCCTCTTTCTTCTTTCTTTCTTCTTCTTCCTTTCTTCTTCCTCTTTCTTCTTCTTCCTTTCTTCTTCTTCCTTTTTCCTTTCTTCTTCTTTCTTTCTTCTTCTTCCTTTCTTCTTCTTCCTTTCTTCTTCTTCCTTTCTTCTTCCTTTTTCTTTTTTCTTTCTTTCTTCTTCTTCCTTTCTTCTTCTTTTTTTCTTCTTCCTTTTTCTTTCTTCTTTCTTTTGGTTTTCATTTGGTTTTCATTTTTTTTTTCTTCTTCCTTTTTCTTCTTTCTTTCTTCTTTCTTTTTTTCTTCTTCCTTTTTTTTCTTCTTTCTTTTTTTCTTCTTCCTTTGTTTTTCTTCTTCCTTTGTTTTTCTTCTTCCTTTTTTTTTCTTCCTCCTTTGTTTTTCTTCTTTCTTTTTTTCTTCTTTCTTTTTTTTCTTCTTCCTTTTTTGTTTTCTTTTGTTTTTTTCTTCTGTTTGTTTTTTTCTTCTTTCTTTGTTTTTCTTCTGTTGTTTTCTTCCTTTTTCCTTTTTTCTTCCTTTTTCTTGTTTTTCTTCTGTTTTTCTTTTGTTTTTCTTCTTCCTTTTTTTTTCTTCCTCCTTTGTTTTTCTTCTTTCTTTTTTTTTCTTCTTTCTTTTTTTCTTCTTCCTTTTTTTGTTTTCTTTTGTTTTTTTCTTCTGTTTGTTTTTTTTCTTCTTCCTTTGTTTTTCTTCTGTTGTTTTCTTCCTTTTTCTTTTTTTCTTCCTTTTTCCTTTTTTCTTCCTTTTTCTTGTTTTTCTTCTGTTTTTCTTTTGTTTTCTTCTTCCTTCTTTCTTCTTCTTCCTTTTTCCTTTTTCTTTCTGCTTCTTCTTCTTCCTTTTTCTTCTTCCTTCTTCTTCTTCTGCCGACGCGCGGAGGACGGCAGGCAGGGCCAGCGGGCGGCAGGGCGTCGGGCGGCGGGCGGCAAGGCGTCGGGCGGCGGGCGGCGGGCGGCGGGCAAGGGCGCAGGGCACGGGCGGCGGGCAAGGGCAGGGCACGGGCGGAGGCGGCGCTCACTGGGGACGGGGGCGGCGGCGCGCAGGGCTTCGGCGTCGGCGTCGGCGTCGGGGCAGGGCTTCGGCGTCGATCGGCGTTGGGGCAGCGCTTCGGCGTCGAGAGAGAGGAGAATGGGAAGTGGCGAAACTGCTAAGTGCAGTATTTATAGACGCACCTTTAGTCGCGGTTGGGGAGGCGGACCGCGACTAAAGGTACCCTTTAGTCGCGGCTGGCCACACCAACCGCGACTAAAGGGTTTTGGCGCCGCTTTACTTCCCGCGCAGAAAGACCCTTTAGTCGCGGTTGGGGACAACAACCGCGACTAAAGGGTACCCTTTAGTCGCGGTCCTCCTCCCCAACCGGGACTAAAGGGTCTGTGCTGGAACTGGCGCGGTGCGGTGGGATGTTTAGTCCCACCTCGCTAGCCGAGAGGCTTCGACAGTGGTTTATAAGCGCGGCTGCGCTCACCACTTCGAGCTCCTCTCAAATGCAGGCTTACGGGCCTATTCTGTCACTATGTGCCTGTGGGCCTACTGGGCCTTCTGCGGGCCTGAATCCTGGCCCATTGATGGGTTTCTAGTCGTATTCAGGCCGTGGTGGCCCAGTAGGTGGCATATTTTTTATTTTTTCCCTTTTTTTGTTTTCTTTTTTGCTTTATTTATTTTGTTTTGTTTTTCTTCTTTTTCTTCTTCCTTTTTTCTTCTGTTTTTTCTTCTATTTGTTTTTTTCTTCTGTTTTTTTTCTTATGTTTTTTTTCTGTTTGTTTTTTCTTCTGTTTTTCCTTTTTTCTTCTGTTTTTTTCTTCCTTTTTTCCTTTTTCCTTTTTTCTTCTGTTTTTTCTTCTGTTTTTTTCTTCTGTTTTTTTCTTATGTTTTTCTTCTGTTTGTTTTTTTCTTCTGTTTTTTCTTCCTTTTTCCTTCTTTCTTCTTCTTCCTTTTTCCTTTTAAAATCAGAAAAATAAAACTAATTCATTTTAAAATCTTAAAAATACAATTATATATCAAAAAAATCAGAAAAATAAAACTAATTCATTTTAAAATCCCTTGAAGGTTTGATAAAAGGTTTGATACATCATTAAGTCATCGACCAAATACAAAGTTTGGTACAATAAATTATTACACATCAATTCTTCCCTTGTGTCCCTGCTTGCTTACGATTGTGCCGTATCCATGGAGCATCCTCATCATTTAACTTAATGCTTGGGTCAGTGTTCACTTTGAAGGGCGGAATTTCACCAAACATATTATAATCTTCTGACATGTCTGTCTTGTCCTCCACTCCCACGATGTTTCTTTTCCCTGAAAGAACAATGTGGCGCTTTGGATCATCGCATGATGTACTGATCGTTTTCTTATCTTTCCGTTTCCTCGGTTTGCTACTCATGTCCTTCAAATAAAAAACCTGAGCGACATCTTTGGCAAGGACGAATGGTTCATCAAGGTAACCAAGATTGTTGAAATCCACCATTGTCATTCCGTATTGCTCGTCCACCTTTACCCCACCTCCTGTTAGCTTGAACCATTTGCACCGGAACAAAGGGACCTTAAAGGAGGGTCCATAGTCAAGTTCCCATATCTCCTCTATGTAACCGTAATATGTGACCTTTTGCCCATTCTCGGTTGCTGCATCAAAGCGAACACCACTGTTTTGGTTGGTGCTCTTTTTATCTTGGGCGATGGTGTAAAATGTATTCCCATTTATCTCGTACCCTTGGAAAGTCGTTATAGTCGAAGATGGTTTCTTGGCCAACATGTACAGCTGATCTCCAACATCATTGCCATTCATTAAATGTTTTCGCAACCAACTGCCGAAAGTCTCCATGTGGGCCTTTCTAATCCAGGATTCAGGCTTCCCCGGGTTGTCCGAGCGTAAAATATTCTTGTGTTGCTCGAAGTACGGAGCCACCAAGCTGGAATTTTGCAGAACTGTGTGGTGTGCTTCAGTCATAGAATGACCGTCCATACATATCGTGGATTCCCTTCCGATCTTGCCTTTTCCACTTAGTCTCCCCTCGTGCCGCGATTGAGGAATACCAATCGGCTTAAGGTCAGGAACATAGTCAATACAGAACTCAATTACCTCCTCATTTCCATAGCCCTTGACGATGCTTCCTTCTGGCCTAGCACGGTTACGAACATATTTCTTTAATACTCCCATGAACCTCTCAAAGGGGAACATATTGTGTAGAAATACAGGACCGAGAATGGAAATCTCTTCGACTAGGTGGACCAGGAGGTGCGTCATAATATCGAAGAAGGATGGTGGGAACACCAACTCGAAACTGACAAGGCATTGGACCACATCGTTCTGTAACCGTGGTAGATCTTCTGGATTGATTACCTTCTGAGAGATTGCATTGAGGAATGCACATAGCTTCACAATGGCTACTCGAACATTTTCCGGTAGGAGCCCCCTCAAAGCAATCGGAAGCAATTGCGTCATAATCACGTGGCAGTCGTGAGACTTCAGGTTTTGGAACTTTTTCTCCGCCATATTTATTATTCCCTTTATATTCGACGAGAAGCCAGACGGGACCTTCATACTGCTCAGGCATTCAAAAAAAATGACCTTCTCTTCTTTGGTAAGAGCGTAGCTGGCACGACCTTGAAACCATTCCGGATGCCGGTCATCTGGGTCTTTCAAAAGTTGCTGGTCCTGCCGTGCTTCCTTTGTATCATTTGTCTTCCCATACACGCCCAAGAAGCTTAGCAGGTTCACGCAAATATTCTTCGTAACATGCATCACGTCGATTGCAGAGCGGACATCTAGGACTTTTCAATATTCTAGCTCCCAAAATATAGATTTCTTCTTCCACATGGGTGCGTGCCCGTCAACTCCCCGCGGAACTGATTGTCCGCCAGGACCCTTTCCAAAGATGACTTTCAAATCCTTGACCATATCAAATATCTCAGCACCAGTACGTTCCGCAGGCTTCGGACGGTGATCTGCCTTGCCGTTGAAATGCTTGCCTTTCTTTCTTACGTTATGATTTCGGGGAAGAAATCGACGATGACCCAGGTACACGTTCTTCTTACAATTAACCAAACGTACACTTTCAGTCTCATGTAAGCAGTGCGTGCATGCATTGTATCCCTTATTTGTCTGTCCCGAAAGGTTACTGAGAGCAGGCCAATCGTTGATGGTTACAAAAAGCAACGGTCGTAGGTCAAATTCCTCTCCTTTGTGCTCATCCCAGACACGTACACCAGGTCTGGCCCACAACTGTAAAAGTTCTTCAACTAATGGCCTTAGGTACACATCGATGTCGTTGCCGGGTTGCTTAGGGCCTTGGATGAGAATTGGCATCATAATGAACTTCCGCTTCATGCACAACCAAGGAGGAAGGTTGTAGATGCATAGAGTCACGGGCCAGGTGCTATGGCTGGAGCTCTGCTCGCCAAAAGGATTAATGCCATCAGTATTTAGACCAAATCTTATGTTCCTTGCGTCAGCTGCAAAATCTTTGAACACTCTGTCGATCTTTCTCCATTGCGTTCCATCAGCGGTGTGTCTCAACTCCCCGTCGGACTTACGGTCCTCTTTGTGCCATCGCAACGACTTGGCATGCTTTTTGTTCATGAACAGACGTTTCAACCGTGGTATTATAGGAGCATACCACATCACCTTGGCGGGAACCCTCTTCCTGGGTTTCTCGCCCTCAACATTGTCACCAGGGTCATCGCCTCTGATCTTATAACGCAATGCAGTGCATACAGGGCATTCATTCAAATTCTCGTATTCACCGCGGTAGAGGATGCAATCGTTAATGCATGCATGTATCTTCAGAACCTCTAAACCTAGAGGGCAGACAACCTTCTTTGCTTCGTACGTACTGGCGGGCAACTCGTTATTCTTCGGAAACATATTCTTCAACATTTTCAGCAAATTTTCAAATGATGAGTCACCTACACCTTCTTGTGCCTTCCATTTTAGCAAATCCAGTGTGCAGCCCAGCTTTTTCAGACTATTATCGCATCCTGGATACAACGACTTTTTGTGATCCTTTAACATGCGATCCAAATTCTCCCTCTCCTTGTCAGTTTCGCAGCGTCTCCGTGCATCAGCAATGGTCCGACCAAGATCATCAGCGGGCTCATCATGTGCCTCTTCTTCACCTTCACCTAACCCTTCCCCACCTTCAGCATCATCCTCCATGAAAGTATCACCGAAATGATCATGATAGTTGTCATCGATATCATCCCCTTCTTCATCTTCTTCCATTCTAACCCCTCTTTCTCCATGCTTGGTCCAACAATTATAGCTTGGCATGAAACCGTGCCGAAGCAGGTGCATGTGAACGTCTCTTGAGGAGGAGTAACCCTTCTGATTCTTACAGACAGCACATGGACAGATAATAAAACCTTGCTGCTTGTTCGCATTTGCCACTACGAGGAAATCTTTCAAACCCGTAGTGAACTCGCCGGAGAGTCGGGGACCGTACATCCATTGCCGATTCATCTGCATTATTATTATATAAAGTATATAATTAACCATCATGCATTTGTTAAACTAACTAGCTAGAAATAATACAAATTAAACAATGAACTACACACATGCATATTTTATCAATGACACATGAAAGGTTCAAGTTGCTAACCGCGATCGCGGAGGAAAAATAAATGAGAAAGCTCAAGTGTGGCTCGGACACTTCATATCATGTTTGTTTCAGGCTCTCGGGCATTTCATCAAACACCTTGTGTGCATAGGAGGAACCAAAAGCAAACCCACCACCCCCTTCTGAAAATTGTGAAGTGAGCTGAGTAAAGTGAAGTGAGCTGAGTCCTATATATAGGGATGGGCCTTTAGTCCCGGTTGGCCTGGCCAACCGCAACTAAAGGCCTTCGGGGACCTTTAGTCGCGGTTGGCCAGGCCAACCGGGACTAAAGCCCCTCCCGTCCGCCAGCTGGATGGGCCTTTAGTCCCGGTTGGCCTGGCCAACCGCGACTAAAGGCCTTCGGGGACCTTTAGTCCCGGTTGGCCAGGCCAACCGGGACTAAAGCCCCTCCCGTCCGCCAGCTGTCGACCGAGCGCGCTGGGCCCAGATAGTTGGTCGCGGGTCTCCTCCCGAACCGCGACTAAAGACCCCTTTGGTCGCGGTTCGATTGTTTTGGGGACTAATGGGGGCGTATGGAAGCCTCTTTTTCTACCAGTGCGGGTAAGTAATAATGTCTTTTTAACATAGTGGTAATAATGTTATGCTGATGATCTAGTGAAATTTAGGGAGAGAGGACCTAGTTTGGCAAGGGAAGAATTCGGAGTTCTCTTTGTTTCACTTTGAACAGCTATTGGAGGCCACAAGTAATTTTTCAGAAGAAAACAAACTTGGACAAGGTGGCTTTGGTGCTGTCTACAAGGTAGTACTACATTTGTAGGGTTTACATATTTTGCTTCTGAACTGTTTTAGCAGCCTAATACGATCTCTTGTATGAAACAAGTATGTCTACATTGAACCTAGCTATCTTATATAGCACTAACTTTTAAACGGGAGAGGATGATTAATTACAGCGAAGGTGGGGAAGAGCCTAACTTTTGGGTAGATATATTTTCCTCAGGGCCAGCTTCCAGATGGGTTGGATATAGCGGTTAAGAGACTTGCTTCACATTCAGGACAGGGTTTCACTGAGTTTAAAAATGAAGTCCAGCTCATAGCCAAACTCCAGCACACAAATTTGGTTAGGTTCTTGGGATGTTGCTCCCAAGAAGAGGAGAAAATATTGGTCTACGAATACTTGCCAAACAAAAGCCTGGACATCTTCATCTTTGGTATGCATTTGCATTTCTTAATTTACCTTAATTATTTTCCGTGGTTGTGTTGCATCAAAAGAACTAAATAATACTCGAAAATGTTATTTATATCAGTTCTGCGAATATGTAGTTTAATTTATGAGGCCGCTTTTCGCCGTATACTAAGTATCTAATTGATGTGCAGATGAGTATAAAAGAGCTTTACTAGATTGGACAAAACTATTAGAAATAATTGAAGGAGTAGCACATGGACTCCATTACTTACATAAGCACTCTCGATTGCTTGTCATACACCGAGATCTTAAACCAAGCAACATTCTCCTAGACAGCGAAATGAATCCAAAAATTTCAGATTTCGGGCTAGCAAAATTATTCAGCTCAAATGACACCGAAGGCGACACTACAAGAAGAGTGGTTGGAACATAGTAAGCTTGATAGAAAAAACTCCAATTACAATTATATATATTACATTTCAACCAGATAAGGTAATCTTGACATTTATCCTATATAATTTAGTGGTTACATGGCCCCTGAGTATGCTTCGAAGGGCGTCTTCTCTATTAAATCCAATGTCTTCAGCTTTGGTGTCGTCATTTTTGAGATCCTTAGTGGAAAACACAATTCTGGTAACCAACAATGTGGAGGCTTCGTCAATCTCCTTGGATATGTAAGCGTATACACACGAGCTTCAACTTGCAATTTTTTTCTTCATTTGCTATAAATCTCATTTTTATTAATGGGATTGCAAACAGGCATGGCAATTGTGGGAAGAGGGAAAGTGGATCGATCTCCTCGATGCATCATTGGTTCCTGATATTCACTTGGCAACGTTAATGAGGTGCATTAATATAGCATTGTTATGTGTGCAAGAGAATGCAGTTGATCGTCCGACCATGGGAGATATTGTTTCAATGCTAAGAAGTGATACTATGATCTTGGCTAAGCCTAAGCAGCCAGCATATATCAATGTAAGGGTGGGAAATGAAGAGACGTCCAATGCTCCCGAGTCATGCAGTATTAATGATATAACCATATCTGCCACAATTCCTAGATAGTGGTTTTCCTTGTGTCATGTTATTAGTCTATCTCATTGTACTAGTATGAACAACACTAATAACATTATATGATGTGGAAGTAGAAGTGTTGCTTCAAATGTGAGATTATGTACCCCAATAGATATAAAAGATTTTCCCATGCCTTTGATCATATTTCCCTTTTTGGTGTTGCAAAATATTACATTACTTTAATGATGTGCACGTAGTAAATTTTCTGGCATTATGTCCTATAGAACTGAAAAAACATGTTGCATGACAACGTAGAAAATGAAATGCAAATATGAATGGTTGCATGGAAGAAGTAGATGGAGTGCTCCCAGGAATTCTCTTGTGCCCGGAAGACATCGGAGAGTGGGCGGAGTGGAGTGTTGTGTCATGGCATGCGGAGAAGGGCTAGCCGTGGCCTGGAGGAGTAGAGGAGGTTGTCGACCGATGCAGTGGAAGAAGGGAAGAAGCGGGCTCACCACTTGATCCTGGGGAAGCAGGAATACGGTCGTGTGGCGAGGCACGCGGCGAAGGTTAGGAGTCTTTGCTTGGGCGATGGCCACTTGATGCATGCAAGGTGCTCGATGGGTGGATCTAGAGCTCGGGGACAAAACCTGTGCCATGTGGCCGGTTTTCCCATATAATTTGATTTTCGGACGAAAGTTATCCGGTTTTGAAACATGAGGGACTAAATGTCGCTCATAAAAACCTTAAGGGACCAGATGTAGACGTTTGTTAAACTTGTGGGACAAAAACATACTTTTCTGAAAAAATTAGGATGAAGCCTTGTCAAGCAGGTCAACAGACTGGTGGGCATCCACTATGAAAACTAGTCAACAAACTGGTCGGCATCCACTGCGAAGACTTGCTTTGCATTCTTACAAGTCAATCCACTATCTTTTTTATTTGAAAAGAAGTCAGTCCAGTGCATCAACTTGCTCAAAAATGCTAGATGGACGGAGCCCCACAAGCTTGTACAGGCTCCTTCGGAGTGAATTGTGGAAAACCACCACATTAAGGCCTAGGTTTACAGAAAACACCGGTTTACGAATTTCTGGTAGAAACTACTGATTCTTGACCTAATCTTTTGCAGAAAACAATAGTTGAGTACTTCGGCCCATTTGATGATGATTATGACAGATGGAGCCCACCATTTGTTGACGTGGCGTAACGTTTCGTTAGACGGGGTCTTTTTGCCAAAACCTCCTCCCCTCCCTGAAAGTTTTTTCCCTGAAAAACCTCCCCTCTCCGGCGCGACGCCGCCCTCCCAGTGCCGCCACCTCCCTCCCGGCTACAACCCCGGCGCGCAGCTGGGGCGCAAGCGGAGCAAGTTGCGGCGGCGCGCAGCTCGGGTGCAACCCCGGCCTCCAAGCGGAGCAAGCGGTGGCGGCGACGCACGGCTTGGGTGCAAGCGGCGTGCTTGATCCCGCCCTCCCAGTGGAGCAGGCAGCAGCGACGGAGACGCACAACTCGGGTGCAAGCAGCGACGCGCTTGACCCCGCCCTCCCAGTGGAGCAAGCAGCAGCAGCGGCGCACTTGACCACTACCTCCTAGCAGAGCAAAGCAGCGGCGCCGCGCAGCTCGGGCGCAAGTAGCGGCGGCGCCGCGCAAGCAGCGACCTCGACGGTGAGCGCACGGTGGCCGATGGCACCAAGCGCATGAACGAGCCCCACTGCCATGGCTCCTAGTCGCCGGCGACCCCGTACCAGCAACAGCGTCGCGGGCATGACCCAGCCGCCGCCTCCTCCTCTGGCGCTGGTCTCACCACCGCCAGATGCGGATGCGGCACCACGGGCCGACGGCGATGAGCCGCCCTCTTCCCCCCCCCCTCCGGACGTGGTGGCCATGGCCGGTGATGAGACCCATGAGCGCTGATGCCTCCGCTGCAGTTCTGTGCACAGCCTGGAGCTGATTGCGTTTTGGACTTTTGCCCCAAGGGTGTCTATGCAAAAATACCAGGGACTATTTGGTAAATTTGTATCACACCTTGTCATCACATGCAAGCCCCACATGTCATAATCGAGGTTCAAATGACTAAAGCAACCGCTCAGTGTTTTCTGCAAAAGATTAGACTAAGAATCAGCGGTTTCTGGCAGAAATTTGTAAACCTGTGTTTTCTGCAAACCTAAGCTTCAATATGATGGTTTTTTGCAATCCACTCGCTCCTTCCTAACCAACTAAACATGCCCCCCTCTTGATTTTTAGATGGGTGGGGCCAACCTCCTATTAGTCCAGTCACAAATTGACAGCTTAAACACATCCTGTAAAACCTCATAAATGTCCGTCGACTTAGCATTGCTGGTGCCTTGCATTCTTCCAAGTCAATGGTGGGCGCGAAACACACGTACATTTCCAAGTGCATCCGTGCGTGTCAAACACGTACGTTTTGCGTTTTAAGCAACGAGAAACCAACACAAGCACGGACCATCAGAAACCCAGCCGCGCACAATGGTGGGCGTGCTGCTCCTCCTCCTCCTCCACATACCGGCGTCGGCGTCGGCGATCGGCCACGTCTGCGGCAGCGCTGGTAACTACACGGCCAAAAGCACCTACCCGTCCAGCCTCGCCGTGCTCAAGGCTACCTTCCCCGGCAACGCCTCCTCCTCCCCGCAGCTCTTCGCCACCGCCACCGCCGGCGTGGTGCGCGCGCTCGCGCTCTGCCGCCACGACACCACAAACCTCACCGCGTGCAGAGAGTGCGTCGCCTCCTCGTTCAAGTACGCGCAGAAGATGTGCCCGAAACACAAGGCCGCCACCGTCTACTACGACTACGACGAGGTAAATGTCACGCGGCCAGGGTGCCTCCTCGGCTTCGCCGGCGACGGCGGCTTCCTCAGCCCGGGATCCAGTGTCACCTGGAACGACACGTTCTTCCAGTTCTTTAACCCGGTGCAAATCCCGGGAAAGGCCGGGGTTGTCACCGCCGCGGTCCGCCAGCTCCTGACGCAGACGGCACGGTACGCGGCCGGCACGGCGAGGAGGTTCGCCACAGGGTCCATGGACTCAATTGGCAGCGCCGCACCGACACTCTACTCCCTGGCGCAGTGCACGCCTGACCTGTCCGCCGGCGACTGTCTGGTGTGCCTCCGGCGGCTTGTCAGCACGCTCAACGCTACAAACACAGTGCGCGTGGGCGGACGCATGTTCGTGCTCCGTTGCAACGTGAGGTTCGAGCCTTTTATGTTCCACAACGACAAAAGCATGCAGCGGATTCCATCTCCATCATCCATCGCTCCGGCACCGGCACCAGCACCGGCACCAGCACCAGCGCCAGCTCCGGCAAGCAAGAGTATGTGATGAACAATTCACGCATGCAACAATTCAAATATGCGACAAGACTCTTGATAAATATGCAACATTTATTTTTACTTTCAATATATATATACCGTAGAACGATTGTTTTACGGTTTTTGGGTCAAAAAAAATTATGACGTATGAAATTATTGTGACGTAATGCTAATTCATGGACGTATGGATTTTTTATTTTGAAGGACATGGAGTAAAACCTTGGGTAATTGCCATTTCGGTAGCTGCTCCTGTAGCGCTAGTTGCACTCTGCTTCATCGTCTACCATCGTCGGCGCCTTAGAACCAAGCACACAAAAGGTGGGTAAATTAGTTATTGAGATGATCAACATTATACTCCCTCCGTTCCCAAATATAAGTCTTTCTAAGGATTTCAACAAGTGACCTCATACGAAGCAAAATGAGTGAATCTACACTCTAAACTATGTCTACATACATCCGTATGTTGTAGTTCATTTAAAATGTCTAAAAAGACTTATATATATATATATATATATATATATATATATATATATATATATATATATATATATATATATATATATATATATATATATATATATATATAGTGATACTATTCATCACCCAGGGTGCAGAATAAGTTATTCTTCACCCGGGTAATTTAACGATCAGTTCATAATTAAATTATGTTTGGAATTCAAATAGTTACATTTTTATTGATCCACTACGTAAAATTTGGCATAAGAAAATAAAAATATAGGTCATAAGACAAGAAAAATTGCAGTTTACGATGATCATATATTTTTTTACGGTCTCTTTTTACGTTGGAAATAAGACAAAAACTTACGGAACGTAAAATTACGGTGTATCGATGGTAAAATAGAGGGGGTGAAGAATAACTATTCCTCACCCAGAGTAAAATATATATTGAAGAGATCCATATTGATTGCACTGGTTCTTAATTTTCAATTAAAGGGACAACCTTGCAAGAAACGAGTACTCACGAGTTTCATGAAAGAGATGAACTAGTTTGGGAAATGGAAACAGAGTTGGCTGAGTTTGCAGTATTTGACTTTCATCAGATATTAGAGGCTACAGTTAACTTCTCCGACGAAAACAAGCTCGGCCAAGGTGGATTTGGCCCTCTTTACAAGGTAATTATATACTCCCTCCGTTTTCAAATACAAGTCTTTTTAGATATTTCAACAATTGACTACATATGGAGCAAATGAGTGAATCTACACTCTAAAATATGTCTACATACACCCATATGTTGTAGTCCATTTGAAATGTCTAAAAAGACTTATATATAGGAACGGAGGGAGTACAACACTGTTCTGTAATCCTTATTTCTAGGCAATACAAAATGCACACCAAAGCCTCGTTAGAGTATAGGAAAAATATAGATCCAAAGTAGTGTAAATGTGCTTCTCCTCGGGACGCGGCGTTTCTGCTCCCTGTCTCATCTCCACCCGCGGTAAAAAAAATCAAAACAAATACAAAAAAGATTTAAAAAAATCCAATTTTTTTGTGTTGTAGATAATTTGACGCGTGGGGTCCGCTCTAAATTTCAACTCATTTGGAAATCTGAGTAGCTCTCGGCAAAAAAGACAAATTCAGGGTCTGTAAAAAAGTTTACTGTTCATGCACTCTTCTGACCCGATTTGCCTTTTTTTCCGAGAGCTGCTCAGATGTCCAAATGATTTGAATTTGGAGTGACCTCACGCATATTATCTACCATACAACAAAAAATTGTTTTTTTTGAAATTTTTAGTATTTCTTTTTGTTTTTCTTCTGAGCGAGAGCAGATGAGCCTGGGCACCGAGTTGGATTTCTGTTTTACTCGGCATTATTGAATTGTGAATTAACTTGTGCAAATCAGCCTAGATTGTTGCATAATATTAATATAAATATTTACGTTTCCTAGGGCCACTTTCCTGATGGAAATGAGATAGCAGTGAAGAGACTTGATTCACATTCAGGACAAGGTTTCATAGAGTTCAACAATGAAGTTGAGCTTATAGCGAAACTTCAACACAGAAATTTGGTTAGGCTCATGGGATGTTGCTCTCAAGGAGAGGAGAAAATACTGGTCTATGAATACTTGCCAAATAAAATCTTGGACTTCTTCATCTTTGGTACATATTTGCACTTTCAAATTCATATCATAGACATTGTTTGTCATGATGGCACCTTCAAATATTTTCAAAAATTAAGGTTCTCAGCTTTAGATTGTTTCTTTAGATTACTCTATTATACTAATATTTGTTTACGTGCAGATGAAAATAGAAAAACACTACTGGATTGGGACAAACGTCTTGCAATAATTGTAGGAATAGCAGAAGGACTTCTTTACCTACATAAGCACTCTAGGTTGCGCATTATACATCGAGATCTTAAGCCAAGCAACATTCTCTTGGATAGCGAAATGAATGCAAAAATATCAGATTTTGGACTAGCAAAAATATTTACCTCAAATAACACTGAAGCAAATACTACAAGGAAAGTAGTTGGTACACTGTAAGTCTCATATAAATTACTGCATTTGTGAATACTTAAATTGCAACTCGACCATATAGTAAGTGGACATATATTGTTGCATAATTTTAGTGGCTACATGGCACCCGAGTATGCTTCCCACGGTCTCTTCTCTATCAAATCAGATGTCTTCAGCTTCGGTGTTTTAACTCTTGAGATCCTTAGCGGGAAAAGGAATTCTCATGAATGTGGAAATTTCATCAACCTCCTCGGACATGTGAGTGCACCTTTACACATCCGTAAAATAAAAAGAAAATGCTAGTTTATTATGTGTCTTCCTAAAGTATTTGATGAAATTTCAAATAGGCTTGGCAATTATTTCACGGGGGAGAAAGAAGCACCCACTACAACTGAATCGTGTAGTGTTAATGATGTGACTATATCTACGATAACCCCTAGATAGTTTTCTTTTGTATGAGTGTTGTATGAACTTAGATGGTGTGTAGTGCACAAGATTGAAGTACTATATGAAGTGCATGACCTTCTTGATATTATAGATGTACCATATTTTGCATGATGCATATAACCAATCAAAAATATGGTTTTGGTAGTTTGTAGTAATGTCTTTTCATATTTTACCGATGGTTTTAGAGCATGGGACTACTTCGAGGGATCGATTGTGTATTTACACTATGCATAAAAACATATTACTTTTTGACCATGACATCGTCTTGGACATGATACATTTGCTAATTACTTTTTACATGTATAGGTTAGTAGAAAATATACAAAAACTAAAACTTGCAATTTTCATGGCAAATACAAATACATTTTTAATTTTAGCAAGTGGATTGTTTAAACAATTTAACAAGAGGAGTCACGCGAGTTTGACGGTATAATATTTGGGATGGCATGTATCAATGAATAATGATATACTATTTTTAGCAAAATAAGAAATCCAATTATAGTATAAAAATATTTTTCATGGCAAATAAAAAATATATTTTAGTTTCGGTAGTGGGGTTTGTTTATATATTTTGATAGAAAGAGTCACACAAAACTTAATTGTACAACTTTTAGGATAGTATAACTTTAAGAATAAACATATAGTACTAATTTTTACCAAAGTAATGAAGCCAAATCATCTTAGAAAAGAACAATAAGAGGTACATGCAGATTCAGGAGAAATTTTTCTAAAATAAGTTTTAAAACATTTATCCTTTGTATGCTATTAATATTAATGTGTTCTCTTTTATATAATCATCAATATATCGCATAAATTTGATATATACAAGAGAGATGTCATGTCCTTGTGCACTTCTCTTGTACATAATGGTCTTGATATGCATATCCAGTACAATGCATGCATGTGTTGCCACATCGAAACATAGTTCTTGAGAAACACAAGGACCAATTACTATAGCTTGCATAAGCCAAGTCAAATATCATGATCTTTTGTCTCTGGGAACTTCCACTAGTTCTCATGAGAATACGATACTACCTGAATCTAATATATTTGTATTAGTAAGGAAAGAATGGCCTACATGGACGAGAGGGACAATTATTGTAACATGAGCAAGTGTGGAGATGGGCCGAGGAATGAATATGACATTTCTAGTACTAGAGATTTCAGGACTTTAAGGCTGCCATAATGCCCCATGAAGGCATCTACCAAATATACGCCATTTCATAATTTCGTTCATGATCATCCATAGGTGTTGCGCCACCTCAAATTTGGGTGAACACATGTACTTTTGGAGTAAAAGACTATGTGCAGTTTTGCGAGTATGTTTTTAAGGAGGAGACCTACAATTCATATTGCTTCGTAAGTTCTTCTTTGTTCTTCGGCTGCGTGTAGGGATTGATCTTCACGATCAAGTTGAATGTCTTTTCGACACCATCAATAAACATACCAGAGTTTGTTGTTGGTTCGTCAAAGGCTCCTACAACAAAATAGAAACACCTTTGTACCTATCACGTGGTATCAGATTTCAGGTTGCTTGGTGAGAATGTTTTAGTTTTTCTGTATTTAGATTGCATCTGTTTTTCATATTATACCAACGAAATACTACAAAAATCGGGTTAAATTCCTGTCCAAACCAAACTAAGCCGTCGTAAAATTTCCTTTCCGTGCATTGCATCGTTGACTTTACAAATGCATCATCATGTTGAGTTTCTCGTCTTAGGGTCCAGTCCTTTAGAGTGTTGAGTTATGTTAGCCACCATCCTGCCATCATCATCATCTCCACTGTCGACCACCACCTTTTGGCAATCACCACCGCCCTCTTACATCATCATACTTGTGATCACTTGCATGTTTGCTCAAGCTAACTGTATTTTCCTCAGAACATAGAAAGAAGCCAAAAAATACTAGATCCAACTAAATAACTACACTCTGAATTGGGGTCAGAATTAGGTTTGCGTGGTGTTCACTAAAACGACTAAAGGATCATATCTCACTCATACAAAGTCTGTTTGGGCCCACAAGTACTCAAAATGCTCATGATGGCAAACCACATCCAAATACTACTTTAATAAATTAAAATGCAATTAACTAAATTAATTTGTTCCAATAAAGAACGGTCCATATAGCAAGTGTGAACAAATCATTTGCTCGCATTGTGGAAATTTTCTTCCGGTGCAATTAATTGAAATATTTTGGCCCTATACAAACTTGTGTAAAAATTCTATCAATGGAGATATGTTTCCAATGCTACATTTTTTCTACTTTCTAGTGCAATTCAAATTTGTGACCCCATTGTTTTATCATGTTTAGATTTGTTTCCATGAAAGTACATATGTGGTCTTACCTTCTATCAGTATGGACATATGTTTCCTTAAGTGGTTAAGCCTACATATGTACTCCCATAAACTGTTCTGGAACATGGTTTTTCATGCTTCATCCCACACATATATTAGTTCCATTGTGCCATAATATAGTTTCCCCACATAAATAGGGGGGCAGGGCTAGCCCCTAGAACACAAGTTTTGGAGCCTTCTCTAGTTGATCTAGTTCTAGTTTTAGTTGGTCCTAATTGACTAAGTAGAGTTAGCCCTAGCCACCTCTAATCCTCATAATTAGAAGCCCCGTGTGGTTATAATCTCCTTTCTCTAATTCTTCGGCAATGATTAGCTCTGGACGGCGAAGCGCTGCTGGATCGTGAAGACCGTACGTTTGCAACCAAGTAGAGAGGTCGTGCTTTTGGTCTTCAATTCGAGGGATCGTTCGAGGGCGATTTGCGAGATCGTCATCGACATTAGAGGGAATCCAAGTACGATCCAAACCGACTCGTCTACTTCTGCTGCATTCCGGAGTCGGTAATGATCGTTTATCCAAACCCGATATGCATCTTCATATTGTTTCTGGGTGTTCGTAGGGCGATTTTTGTTTTCTACTACGTTTCCCAACATCTTGATGATGAGACACTAGAAGAGGCTGCCACCTAGGCCAGGCTTGGCTCTCCTGCTGGTGGGCCACCTCCACCTGCTCCGTGAAAACCCGCTCCAATCCACGCTCGCCGGCATCGCCCGCGGCACGGCCCCATTCTCTCCCTCCGCCTGGGCCGCAGCGTCGCATTGTTGTCACCTTTCTGCAGCTGGCCAAGGAGTGCTTCTCCTTCGAGCTGGACGTCAACTTCGCCAACCGCTTGCGGTTCACCTCGGCATGGGAGGTCTCGTTCGGCTACATGGGGTTGTCGGCCGCCAGCTACGACTCGCACTGGCGTGCCATGCGCCGCATCGCCACTGTGCACCTCCTCTCGGCGTGCCGCGTGGACCTCATGTCTGACGCCGCCATCGTCGGCTAGACCCATGCCATGGTGCGACGCCTTGCACGCACTGCAACTGCGGTTGCCGGTGGCGTCGCTAGGGTCGAGCTGAAGTGGAATCTGTTCGAGCTCTCGCATGGCGTCCTCATGGAGGCCATCGCGGGAACCAAGGGCAAGCGCGTTGCTGGCTCCGACACCGACTATCCTAGGACGCGCACGAGTTCAAGAAAGTGGTGGACGAGATTGTGGCGCTCCTCGGCATGGCCAACCTGCACGACCACTTGCTGGCACCCCTGTGCTGGCTGGACTTCGGCGGCATCTGCCGGAGGCTCACCCAGCTGGTGAACCGAAGGAGCGCGCTAATCTATGGCCTGATAGATGTAGAGAGGCAGCAACGTCGGCAGGAGGACGCCAACGAGCTGCCGGACTCAAAGAGCATGATCCGCGTGATGCTCTTGCTGAAGGAGTCCGATCTGCAGCAGTACACGGACACTTTCATCGCCGCTCTAGTGCTGGAGCTTGGGTGAAAACCCTGTCTCGGCCTTGTGCTGTGACCAGCGATGGCGGCGGATGCGGCCGTCGTTAACCTTCTTGAAGGTATCGTTGCTTTGCCTCTGCACCGCTCCTGCACGGATCTGGCCATCTCGGCCTCTCTAGGGGAAAACCTTGATCTTGTGTGATCGGACGATGGCGGCGCCTTGGTGTCGTGTTCCCTCTTGGGGGCTTCGTCTTAGAGCTCGGGATCGGCAAGCGGGACCGGTGGATTCATCTCCACGTGGCTCTGCAGTGTGTATTGAGTCGACAATCGCCTACGGCAAAGTCAGAGTCGTTTGCTCAGTGTTTAGGGATGGCGATGACACCTCTAGGGGAGTAGTACTGTTTGCAAGAACAATTTAAGTATGGTTATTTTTTTGCGAATCATAGGAGTTTTATTTCATATTTAAAGAGTTACAGTGGAGAGGCAAAAGATCCTCAATACATGATGGTCCTTGGTGCATCCACACAGCTGTGGCACAGTCAGTACAACTATACTTTGCCAGGCAGTCGACAACTCTATTTTGATCCCTAATTAACTTTTGTGGAATGAACTCCCTGGCTTCCATCAACTCCTTAATTTCATACACGAGATGACCATAAGCAGAACGATCTAGCCCATCCGTTGTTAAACTAGACAACGCCTCACTTGAGCCAGATTGGACAATGACTGGAAGGTTAGTGTGTTGAATACCAAGCGCCATTCCTTGCATGATTGCAAGTATCTCCGTCTCCCGTGCATCGTTGCAATTTAAGTACGGTTAGTGATCATAATAGCTAATATTAATAGTTTGATTTATGTCTTGGCCCCTCACTTTTTTCTCCACGCTCCGCCAAAGCAAACGTGATCAAACACAAGTACTAATAAAAAGCTACTATGTAGTAGTTATCAAAATGACTCATATCAATAAAATGCAGTACCTAAAGTCCTAAACTATGTAGTAATCATCAATCAAACACCAATATAACAATGAACAACTTGATCACTCAAGTATCTTTCACAAGTCACCACCTAATCCAACATATACAACACCTAATGATTGTACCATCTTTTTCCTAAAGTCCTAATTAAACTAGACCTGAATTAGTGAAGTCCTTTTACTTTCAGGCCAACCAAGTACCTAAGTCCATTGCTGAACGATGCCAGATCGTGGAGTTATAACCAAAGGTAGCTAGAGCTAAACTGAGAGCTTAGTTGGAAATGGAATTGGGAGCTTAGTACGGCATGGTAATGAGCAATTTGATGCTTGTGCTAACAGTGTTCATGGTCTCTGCTACTTACCTCTTGATGAGGAGGATGAGAGGAAAGAATAGGCTACCACCAGGGCCAGGCTTCGCTCTCCCGCTAGCGGGCCACCCCCACCTGCTTCGTGAGAAGCCGCTCCATGTCACGCTCGCCGGCCTCGCCGCGCGCCACGGCCCCGTCCTCTCCCTCCGCCTTGGCCGCCGCGACGCCGTCGTCGTCACCTCGCTGCGGCTGGCCAAGGAGTGCTTCTCCTCCGACCTCGATGTTGCCTTCGCCAACCGCCCGCGGTTCCCCTCCGCGCGGGAGGTCTCGTTCGGCTACACGGGGCTGCCGGCCGCTAGCTACGGCCCGCACTGGCGCGCCATGCGCCGCATCGCCACCGTGCACCTCCTCTCGGCGCGCCGCGTCGACCTCATGTCCGATGCCGCCATCGCCGACGAGACCCGTGTCATGGTGCGACGCCTTGCGCGCGCCGCAGCTGCGGTCAGCAGCGGCGTCGCCAAGGTCGAGCTAAAGCGGAATCTGTTCGAGCTCTCGCACGGCGTCCTCATGGAGTCCATTGCGGGAACCAAGGGCAAGCGCGGTGCCGGCTCTGACGCCGACATGTCCGAGGAGGCGCACGAGTTCAAGAAAGTGGTGGACGAGATCATGCCGCTGCTCGGCATGGCGAACCTGCACGACCACCTGCCGGCACCGCTGCGCTGGCTGGACTTGGGCGGCGTACGCCGGAGGCTCACCGAGCTGGTGAACCGGAGGAACGCGCTGATGCATGGTCTGATCGATGCAGAGAGGGAACGGCGGCGGCAGGAGGACCACGCCGCCGACGAGGAGGAGCTGCTGCCGGAGTCGAAGAGCATGATCGGCGTGATGCTCTTGCTGCAGGAGTCCGATCCGCAGCAGTACACGGACACTTTCATCGCCGCTCTAGTCACCGTGAGTGCTCCTCCTCCTACTGGTTCGTCTTGCACGTTCACGGCCAAAAGAATGCATATATCCACGTTCTCTGCTCTGCTCTGTGAAGAACCTCTTCGGCGGCGGCACGGTGACCACGTCGGCGACCATGGAATGGGCCATGTCGCTGCTGCTCAACCACCCGTACGCGCTGCGGAAGGCGCGAGAGGAAGTGAGCGCGCGTGTTGGCCACGCCCGCCTCCTGAGCAGGGACGACCCCACCTCCCTTACCTCCGGTGCATCATCAGCGAGACCCTCCGGCTCTACCCCGCCGCGCCGCTGCTAGCGCCGCACGAGTCATCCTCCGACTGCAGCCTCCATGGGTACCACGTCCCGGCGGGCACCATGCTGCTCGCCAACGCCTACGCCATCCACCGGGACCCGTCCGTCTGGGACGACCCAGAGGAGTTCAGGCCGGAAAGGTTCGGCGTTAATAGCGCCGACGGGCAGGGCCAGCAGGGGATGATGCTGCCGTTCGGGATGGGACGGCGGCGGTGCCCCGGGGAGAGCCTTGCGCTGAGAACCATGGGGCTGGTGCTGGGGACCTTGATCCAGTGCTTCGACTGGAGCAGGGTGGCCGGCGACGAGGTTGACATGACGCAGGCCTCTGCCAAGATCCTGTATAAAGCTGTTCCTCTGGTAGCTCTCTGCAAACCCCACGACAACATGCGGGCTGTGCTTCACAAGATCTAGCTAGCTAGTCCATCAAGTCTCCAGCAGATCACCAATAAGACATCCATGCTTATATTATGCATTGTTGCAAACTAAAACTAATTTAAGGTGATCCATGTATGGGTAATACTCCCTGTACTAAACCAAAGACACTTATTTTAGAATGGAGGGAGTATTATATTGCTCCAACAAACCATGCAATTGCTCTAAGGCAAAAAAATCAACCACGGGGGCGTTCGATACTTCAGATGAAACCATTAGTCACTAAAATTGAAATGCTTTCTCTCACTATTTTGTATCTTTCAAGCTTTCTCTCACTAAAATGTCTTCAGACTAACCAACTGTCCTTGGATTTGTATCAATCTTTCTAATCAGTTTCGACCTTAAATGAACCCAATTTGTTACATACAGTATATTTGGATGTCTCATTTGGAATGGAATGCATTATGTTGATCCAAACTGAATGATGCACTTTGAGCCTTATATAGGGAAGATCGTCCTCAACTAAGAGAGAATCTGCTAGTGGCGCAAATGGTTCGGTAAATAGGTTGCATAGAGCATCCAATTCATTCGTAAGCTTTGCTTTCTTTGACTCCAAAAAAGGATGATCCTATTCTCTCAAGAGAAGGTTGAAACCGAATCAACTAGATATTGTAGATATATAAACGCATCTATCAGACATTCGATAAGATCTTGACAAGATCAGCAGCTAGCAAAGGCCGGTGTCAAATAAATTCATTTTGATGGTGACATTCCTGAATCGCTTGGGAGACTCGTTTCACGTCATGTACTAGACATGTCAAGCAATGCCTCCGTTGGTGATATATTCCGCAAAAATTGGCCAGATGAGTTAACTAGAATTGCCAGAGCTATCTTGGAACTAACTTGTCCAACAAACGAACAAAGGCTTAAGCGAAGGTGGGACTGAAAAATAATTCGGCAGATTCTTTAATTTGACCACTTGGGATTATTAATAAAAAGCTACTAGAAAGCAGTAGCACCCAGGTTGAACAATAGGGTATCCGCGAGAAAGCAGCATGAGAAGAAGAAAAACAGTAGCCCATTTTGTGATAATTAATTATTAGAAGAGTACCTGCGCAGTGACGAGGGCGAACAGAATCAACTCGAATGGCCTTCGCACCATCTTTCCTGACAGCATCTCGGATCAGCACCTTGGCTTCCCTGGTTCCACTTATCATGAAAACATCAGCAAGCATGCTTGCTACAATCATCGCGAACTGTAAACGGACATCACCATCGCAGCAATTAGGGTAAGGTTCAGGTTTCATAAATTACACACACCTCCAATGTAATTAATGGAACCGAACACCGATCTCCCACACATGTTGTTCACTGGTTCCTACACATGACACCCATGCGAAGCGAAACAAAGGGGTGGCTATCACGGAGCCCATGCTGGACACTAGAAACGATCACTCTCTCCGAGTGCTTCGTCTTTGGCAGCCAAATGTGGATTCATGCTGTTCTCCCTCATGGCACAGTTTCTGTCGCTGGGCTGACACGACTGTCAGCGCAAGGCGGAGGGATTGCGCAATTGTTCATCATCCACACCATCTTTCCAGCCGGCAGTTCGCTTACACGCAATAAAATCAGCAAGCTGAGGCAGCTGGATCACAGGCTGTTGGCCTAGCACGAACTGCATGTGCGTCGGACAGCATTCAGGTTGATCAGCCTTCTGGCCAGCACATAATTCACAACTCTGCACCGGCTATGCTGGTTTTATTTTTGCAATGATCTGACAGACAGAGGAATAAGAACTCTGCAATATGACTGTTTGCATTCATGTCGCAATAGTACCTGAAACAATTAACGAATTACATCATCATGCTTATGTTCCAGAGCTAGTACATCTAGCCATCTAGGCCAAACAACATCACATACTCCTACAGATAAGCCGTCGTAAGGCTCAAGACATGATACAACTGCATATATGCATTCTACGACACGGAACATATGTGAACTTCAGAGTGAAAGTAATATATGTACAAGTCGTATTACATCTGAGTACCTCAGGGATAGCACCCTTCCAGGAAAACATGCAGTTCACTTTAATTAGATGGAAAATATTGGCACATAATCTAACATACCATGTCCCAACAAATCAAGGACCTTAGTTTTTTTTATTGGAAGATTCTACTAGGGCACAAGCGTTGGATATTTTTCCAAGCAAGCTGAAGAAAACTTAAATTGTGAGAATCCATGAGCATCTCCCGAGGAGGTGACAGACGTATCAAAGTTATCTTGGAGACTGATCACAGCTAGGGAGTGCAGGGTCGACAGGGAGGGGCAAATAGGACCAACAAGATTACAATATCTCAAGCTGAGAACTCGGAGATTCGGAAGAGAATCAGCAAATGCATCACACCAATCATCTGCACTGGTAGACATATCCACTCCATCAAGGTAGAGCTCTCTCAGATTGTTGAGGTTGCCAACTAGGATCTGAAAGTTGGGTTCCTGCAGCCATAGCCAACTAGTAACGCCAGGAATGCTGGTGCCATAGCCATTAAGAGAATCATCAGAAGCCATATAATAGAGAACAGAAAGATCCAAGGAGATAAGGTTGGCAAGTTTGCCGATGCCAATAGGTATCTGGCCTTGGAAGCCCGAATTGGAGAGGTTGAGGTGTGTGAGCAAGGAGAGCCTCTCAAACCCGGTCGCCGGGAGATTGCACTGGCCAAAATTGTTCATGCTAAGGTCGAGTAGTTGGAGCGAGGTGAGGTTGAAGATTGCGGGGTCAAGGCCTTGACTGTACAAGCCACGATTACTTAGCTCCAGAGCGGTGACATACCCCGAGGAGTTGCGGCAGCCAACACCTTCCCAAAGACAACAGTCGGTGTCATCCTGCCATGACTCAAGGCCACTGGGGTAACGGAAGAAAGAGAAGGATCGCTTTAGCAGGAGGAGGCTTGCAGCCTGGTCTGGATGGCATCGGAGAGTGAGGTTATCGTCGCTATGGGTGTCGGAGGTGGCTAGTGCCGAAAACATTGCAAGAAAGAGTAGTAGAGCCCAACAAATTGAAGCCATTTGGTTCTAAGTAGTTGTTTCTCTTCCTTCTGAGAAAGCAAGCAGGAGTACAGTTAGGCTTTATAGAGAGAAGAATACCAAAGAAAATTAGAAACAAGAGGTTCAGAAATTGTAGTGACGGATCTCTGTCACAAGTTGTATCAATTCAAGTTTTATGCCGGTCTTCGCTCAGATCGTCCAAAAACACAATCGGCCAAAAAAATGAAAGCCCCCGGTGACACGAGACGACTTCCACCATACGTGTGAGACGGGTTGCGTGGAATTGTGATCCTTGCAGATTTTCCCGTAGGACAGGGGCCATAGGTTCCTTCAGATATGTCCATAATAGCTAGATATTGTTTGGAAGCTACTGTCCCAGTGGCACTAGCTAGATTAGATGATGAAAACTATTGAAAAGATAAAGATATGCCTTCATGCAGAAGAACAAAATTACTAGAATAACATCTCCGAAAAAAATAGAGTAACAAAAAAATATCATGTGTAATAAAATAAGTATAAAAAATGCAAAATTTTCGGTGAAACGAAAATTGTACATGGGCTCGTGGGAGGAAATAACAATGAGAAAATTGACACGGTTAGGCAGGGAATACACAAACACTCAATATTCCTGTAAAAGAGAGGTAGAGAAACTAACTCTGCAATATGATAATCAGATTCATCTGTCACTCTGCGCCCAAACAAATTACAGCAGCACAGTTATCTTCCAGAAATGGTACTTTGTCACAAGAAGCTAGTGCAACTTTAGGAGAAAAAACAGAAGTGTTGGTGAAGCGTATAACCCTTGTCAGGCCGCGTGGCATTTATTTATACTCAAACAATATAACATAATAGTTACAGATTCATCTCCAGGCTAAACATATACATGATCACACTTAAACTAGAGATAACAACAAACAGATACCGGAGGTAGATTACAAGATGTTCAGCCATCTAGCCATCTAATCTAACCCAAGAAATACTGTATAGCATACACCACAGGAGATAATGTGTAGCTTGGGCTTAATACATGAAAGCACAGCACACAACGTACACTAGATAAAAAGCATACTTACAATATACTGCAGGAGCAACGACTGCTGCAGAGGAATAAGCTCTCTTCCAGGACAGCATTCTTGCACCAGGGAACAGTCTCCCAGATCAGATCAAGTCCACAAAGCTCTTGCAGATTTAACAAACCATTTGCCGATTCGACCCCATCTCATCAGAATGGCAGCTGCAAATCCAACACCGAAGCCCAGCCCGGCGAAGAGAAACAGGATGACATCCACATCAGATGACTTCTCCACACGTGCCATGCTTGGAGGAGCAAGTGATACACCACAGGGGTTGGAGAATGGCGGTCCACACAGTCCCAAATTCCCTTCGAATGAATTGATATCAAATGTGAGGAACTGGCCTGACTGCGGTATCTTCCCCACCAACCGGTTGTCGGACAAGTTCAGGGTGGCCAGAAAGTTGAGATTTGTGAGTTCCTGTGGAATCTCCCCAGAGAGTTGGTTGCAAGACAGGTCTAGTGACTCCAGATCAGTCACACCGCCAAGCTGGGTTGGAATTTTTCCCGTGAATGCATTGTGTGACATGTTCAGTACGCGCAGTGAAACAAGCCGTCCAACTGACTCAGGAATGGTACCTTCCAATCTATTATTTGAAAGGTCAATTGCTGTTAAAGTGGTCAGGATCCTTGTAAATGTCACGTCGGACCCCTTGTATGTGAGCTCAGTAGAATCTTGGTAGTATTCCGCCATACCTTCTAAGTTTGTAGCACGGACAATATCTCCAGAACTATTGAACTTGCCCATCATTGATTTCAACTGACCAAACCATTCTGAATTCAAATTGCCAGAGAAGTTGTTCAAGGAAAGATCAATAATTTGCAAGCTAGGGAACAACCCTCCAGATTGGTGGTTCCCAATAACATCATCTATGGAACCATAGAACTGGTTGGATCTTAAGATAAGAACATATAGATTGGAAAGCTCCCCTAGCCAGGATGGAAAAGTATCAACTATTCGATTGTTTCCAATATCAAGAACCTCCAAATAACTGCAGTTAGAAAGTCCCCTCGGAATTTGTCCTTCAATCTTATTGTCATGTAAATCTATTGTCTGGAAAGTGCATTCGCTTGTAATATTGGATGGCAACGTCCCTTCAAAGTGATTCTCTCTCAAATTTAATACGCTCCGTTGAGCATTTTCTATCAAACAGGACGGAATCGGCCCGCTAAAGTTGTTATATGATAGGTCAAGGACATCCAACATGGAATGGCAAACTGTTTCTGGTATATATCCATTTATACTATTGTTGGACATACTGAGATAGTTGGTGTGACTGAGATACAGAGTGAAGTTTGGAAGAACAGAAGAGAAAAAGTTGTGTGAATAATCCAAATATTCTGATGATAAGTCTGGCATAGGGATCTGTCCCCGTAGCCTATTGGAACTAAGATCAAACACTTCCAGGTACCCACTGAATGGAAGAACATATGAAGTAAGTTGCATACTGGTGAACATGTTGTGTGAAAGATTTAGTTGTAAAAGGCTATTGTTCCATCTCTCCCATATCAACTTTGGTATATCTCCAGCGATCTTGTTGCAAGAAAGGTCTAGATAAACCATTCTGTCAAGATGTGTCAAAAAACTAGGAAATTTGGTTATATTGCAACATGCTAGTCCCAGTTCGTCCAGTCCAAACAGAGAGGTATACAGAGAGTTATTGCCTTCGTCAATCATAACAGACAACTTATTGTGGGAAAGATCCAAACCAGTGAGCTTTCTTAACCTCCCAAATGATGAAAGATCCACTGAATCTACAAAGTTGTTCAAGTTGATTTCTAGACGAACCAACTCTGCAAGTTGAAAGAACGACTTGGGAAATTGTCCTGCCAATGAATTTCCGCTCAAAATCACCAACTGTAAGCATGAAGATAGTGCGTCGAACTCTTCTATAGGACCATAAAGTTGGTTCCAACCAAGATTCAAGTAGCTTAATTTTGGAAGAGCGAAAAGAGGTGTCGGAATATGACCTGTAGAATGAGTAGAGGTTATTATTCTCCCTGTGCAGTTCGAACATGGGGTATACACAATTGATCGCTCCTGAACATAATAATAAAAAAAAGGCAAGCTTCTGTTTATCAATGAAATTTTATCATTCAAATTTAAAATTGGTGTGATCTGCCATTGTACCATCTTGACTATCCATCCACCAAATCTGATGGTCAATAGCTCATTAAATACCTGTGTGGGGCCATGAGTTATCCGGATACTGTTGTTTTGAGTCATAACTAACAAAAATTATTCCCCTCGTTACCATGATGACACACTACCCACTACTTACACCTGAATATATAAATTTTTTGTCGCCTATGCTTATCTTGTTTCAGTATTTGGTGGCTTCTTGAGAATGTCAAAGAAAACAAAGTGATAATTTGAATTTCATACTATAATCTTACCTGTCACATGATTATAAGAGAGATCCAGTCCAACCAGCTTAGTCAAATTGAGAACTGAACTTGGTATCCTCCCAGAGATGTTCCCGACTGTAATAGTTAGCTGTGTCAATTCCTTGAGTTGCCCAACTGCATAAGGTATTGGCCCAGAAAGCTGACTACGTTCAATAACCATGCTTTTCAAATTAGTGAGGTTGCCAACTGCAGATGGTAATGCCCCAGTAAAGTCACAATGGTAGATCGCCAATCTTCTTAAGTTTCTGAGATAGCCAATTGCAGCTGGAATTGCTCCACAATAATCACAATTCTTCATGTACAAGCTTCTTAAATTTGTGAGGTTGCCTATTGAGGATGTAACTGAACCATGCAATTTGCAGTTAGACATACCAGATATTTCCAAGTTTTGCAAATTAATGAGATTGCCAATTTCAGACAGTATGGGCCTAGGGAGGTTGCAATCAAACATCTTCAAGCTTCTCAACGCCTTCAGGTTGCCAATGGAGGAAGGCGTTGTCCAAGAGAAGTCGCACCTATAGATATCCAAGCTCGCCAAGTTCCTGAAGTCTCCAATCCATGAAAAAATCGGTCCCAAAACATTTTGTGAGTTCCTCAAATCAACTTTCAACTGGCATAAAGATCCAAGTACACCGAATGAAGAGAGAAAATCCATCGACAGAAATATCCCGTCAAGAGTTAACTCCCTCAACATCTTGAAATCGCCAGAAGAACTTGGGTTACGATAGGAGAAGTTGGTCCCCTCTAGCCTCAAAGTATGTAGAGAACTTGCATGGGGAAAGTTTGGCAAATGCCCCGAGAGATTCGGGTTTGAGGACAAATCTAGGACCCTTAAATTTTTGAGTTGAAAAATTCTTTGAGGGAACCACCCCTGAAGATTCATATACGAAAGTTGAAGCTCACTTAGATTGGGAAAATCTGCGAAGAACTCTGGAATCGGACCAACATCATTGGATCCAAGGTTGATCGCAACAAGAGAATGGAGGCTCGAGAGGGAATGATGAATAGGACCATTCAGCCCGCATCCCTCCAAGCTAAGTACCTGAAGACGAGGAACATATTTTGCAAGAGCTTTGCCCCAATCTTCACCGCTGCTAGACATTATCTCCACCCCATCAAGGTAGAGCTCTCTTAGATTGTTGAGGTTCGCTACCAGGATCTCAAAATTGGGCTCCCAAAGATGATTAAACCAGTCAGCTGCAGAGGTAGGATCATCATAATCAGAAACTCTGCGACTTGAAAGATCCAAGGAGACAAGGTTAACGAGTTTGCTGATGCCAATAGGTATCTGGCCATCCAAGCCCGAGTTGGAGAAATTGAGACATCGGAGGGATTTGAGGCTGAAGAGCGCCGGGTCCAAGCCATAACTGTTCAGGCCATGCCCACTGAGGTCTAGTACTGTCACAAGACCAGAAGAAGCATCACAGCTAATGCCCTCCCAGAGACAGCAATTGGTGCGATTTTGCCATGACGGAAGGAGAGTGGCGGTGGTTGCTGCAACAGAGAAGGATTGCTTCAGTTGGAGAAGCGCTGCAGCCTGATCTGGATGGCACCACAGTGTGAGGTTACCATCATTGTAAGCTCTGGAGGTGGCCAGTATGGGGAGTTGTACAAGAAAGAGTAGTAGCGCCCAGTGAATGGAAGCCATTAGTCTAACACGGTTCTGAACCTACGGCATGTGCTCAGGCTTCCAAATGGACATATATTATATATAGTGGTACTGCAATAAGCCAGCAATCAATCCAATGATGCAAAAGAAGTAGCACAATGATGTATCTTAGAACGGATATTAACTCAAGTTTTAGTCCGTTTTTCCTGGAATCTTCCAGTTAATGCAACGGGCCTGGGAAAGCTCCTGGCAAGCAGGAGTCTTACCGCGTGCAAGACTGGTTCCACGTAATTGTGACTCTTGCGGATTTTTCCACTAGACAGGGACCAGACGTGACATTTTTTTTTTAGAAAAGGAGGATGCCCCCGGCCTCTGCATCTGGGAGATGCATACGGCCACTTTATTAATTATTCTCGAGGACCTTACAAAGTATTACAAACAATATATCTGAAACTACCATCTTGGCAACATATGCCGCTCCTCTTATCCATATGATGTAGGGATGCTAGCTGGGCCACTACCCAAACCACTCACTTAAACCTAACATCAAAAGCCGGAAGCCCCAGCCGAGCCACATACCGGGTCTGGGGCACAATCCGGTCAGACGCACTCTTGTGTCATCGCCGCCATCTTTCACAGGTCCGTCTTCAGATTATATTGAATCTTCTACCTTGTGAAGGCCACTACTGCCATCGACGTCACCATGACGCCAGACAACTACCTCCTCCTGCGCGAGTCCATCTCCGCACATCGGACGCCGAGCCTCCACGGCGCCATGCCGCCGATCTCCGCCGCCATCAATGAGTGAGATGAAGTACCGCTCCACCACGGCAAGTACAAGGTGAGAAAGGGCGAGGTCGCCATCGGAGACACGGCCAGACATGGGCCGCCACCAGGAACCAGACAGACTCGCCATGCACACCCAACATCCCCAAGCCCAAGTCGGCGCCTTCAAGAAGGTAACGACGCTGAGGCGCCGCCGCCGCTTAGCCACCGGGGCTAGGGTTTTCACCCGGGCGCAGGGGGAGGGAGGGAGGCAGGGGAGGTTTAGCCTCGGCGCCGCCACCAAGGAGGGAATGGCGTCCGGGACGCCATCGACGCCGTGACCGCCATCGGCGGCCAAGGGTTTCCCCCAGCCAAGCACCCTGCCGCCACCTCCGAACCAGCCACAAATCAGCAGGCGCGTGCACGCCGAAGATCCAGACCGGCCGGAGGTCATGCATGACGAGCGGACCAGCTCGCCTCCGATCCGACGAAGGGAGACCGGGACCTCCCCGCGCCATGACCAGCGCCCACCGGGACCTCGCTGCCCACGCAGCCGAGGGGATCCGGCCTACCTCACCGACGAGCACTCCCTGCCGCCAGAGGATCGCCGTCCGTACCAGCGGGGCCGCCGCCTCAGATCCGACACACCGGTCGCCGTGCTCCGCCGCCGCGCCCGAGGAAGCCGGACCCCACGGCGCCGTCCGCAGTCCTCGCCGCCCGCAGCCCGCGTCACGACACGGCTAGATCTGACGGAGTTGCGTTGCCGCACCATCCGCCCCGCACGCTCCGCCACCACGACGCCCGTCGCGCAGCCAGAGAGGCCGTCGCCGCACAGCTCCGGCTCCCCGCCACGCCGCAGCGCCCACCGCCAGCGCCGCACCCCAGCCCGGCCGCCCCGTCCCGCATCAGGGCCCCGCGCGAGAGGACGAGATCTCCCCGCCGCCGCCGGCGCCAGCCGCGCTTCGCCCGGCTGCGCCCCCTGGCGGCGGCGAGGGAGGGAGGAGAGGAGGAGGGAGCGCCCCGGCGGCGGCGGCTAGGGTTCCCTCCTGGCCGCCCGCGGGGTGGGGGGCGCAGGAGGGTCGGGCGAGATCTCTTCTTTTTAACCAGACGTGACATCACAACCATATATTTAACTTTTTCTGGTTTGGAGGATGGATCTTGTTTCACTGTCAGAGTTACTCTAGATTGTGATTCGAGAGTACCAACTACCATGACCATCTAGTGTTGCAGGTTAATTGCAGCACCGGCACGTAACCGCACAATCAATGATCAAGGAAAGCTCAGACTCGAATTATTTTCGTGTTCCACACAATACATGTACCATCAGATGGTTAACTGTGGTAGGTTGACCGCTTCCAAGTCAAGTAGGCACCATCAGATAATTAATGGTGGCCAATGGCCTGCTGCCAGGTTTGTTCCTGCTAATTTTGATCTTTCGTAACAGTACATTGTCTTAAAAGAAAATTAAGTAGGCAACTATATACAAGTAGCAAGGAGGTGAACTGAAGAAAAATTTGAATACTTTTTGTACTTGCAGCCCATGAATTGAGCCTAACAGGATTGGACAGTATGGGCCACAGTGGGCTTGGGCTAAACCGGGGCCTAGGGACGACAGAACGGATGGATGGCCCAGTGCGGGGCTCGTGGCCGCACCGTACGAGTCTCATATTTTCCAGACCTCAAAAAAAAAATCTCATATTTTCCCACTTTGCCAGTGAGTTACCCCTCAAATTGGCCAGTGAGTTCGTCCCAGAAAACAAGGCTAGTGAGTTCTAAAGAAAAAATTGGCTAGTGCCAAGTCATCTAGAAATGGGACTGGTAGCCTAAAAAGTTAGGACCTGGATATCCAACGAACGTTTGATTTTTAGGCATACCAAATCAAATATTTCTCATGGCAAATCATGTTCGTCGAGAATGACAAGTTTACTTGGCGAGCATGACAAATCCGCTCCTGTTCATTTTTTTGTTAGAAATTTGCAGAAATTGCAAACTTAAATTTTCCATCCTCTCGCCAATATAAAGTGCGATGAGAAATGTTCGATTTGGCATGCCTGTAAATTTGACGTGAGACTTTTAGCCTTTTTGTAAGTTTATTTACCATAAGTCGGTTTTCTGGGTCCATTAGACGAAGATCCATCTTCCTTTTAGCTTTCTTCCTCCACCAACCATTTTCTCTATCCCAATCGACTAAATCAAGTTGCAAACTCACCAATCTTACATATAGCTATTGTGTAAAAAAAAAAGGCCAAGTCTACGTTTGCAGAGACAAAAATAACCGTAACTGGCACATGAGTGCCGAGCAGTAAGCACATTGCACAGCCGAATCCCTCTGCTAGATATAGTATCTCTTCACACTTTTCCGATGCAGTTACTAGATAATACCCACGAGTTGATGTGGAAATTTTTAGCAATGAAATTCAAAAAAATAAAAATTACAATGTATAAGAATAGTATAGCACCACATTGAACGTAGATGTAAAATGGAGTGTGGATGCATGTTATATTATCTTGTTACATTCAAGTTCAATTATTTATTGTTGAAAAATGATAAAAACGATGTGAAGGCTTCGATGTGGTAGAAAGTGAAAAGCTCAATGATTGCACGGACTCTTGGCGCGTGTTTGGTTGCAGTTTGCAACAGTAGTTGCATTGCATGTCCATCTCCAGTCAGCCTGGTTGCTGAAATACAGCCTCATATGCAGCAGATGCAACCTGTTTGGTTGCCTGCATCGCATCGAGAGGCACTTACCCCCTGCTGTTTGGTTGCCCGCATTTGTGCTTAGGGTGTGAGCAGATGCAAACTTCAGCTGTTTGGTTGCAAACATCATTTGTGTTCTGCTCACCCCATTCAAATGTGGTGGCCTTACCACCACACATGATCAGCACAACAGCAACAGCACAACAGCAACAGCAAACAAAGCAAGCAATGTAATGACAATAAACTTAACACAACAAACTACTTAACTAGATAGCATAAGTCTAGATTAAGAGTAGGGGCATCCTCCTTCCCTGCTCCGTGCCAGGGTGCTGCTCCTGGCCAAAATATAAACAAGTTCCCAGCAGAAGTCTCGCCACACACTATAAAAGTTCTCCACTAACACCTTACTTAACTTAACTACATAGCCTGCTCGATGCCACCAAGGCAGTTGTGCCTGCTGCAACGATACCTGCACATCACCGACGAGTCGTGGTTGTAGATCTGAACCTTCAGTCCGAGTCCTGAGATGTGCACAACGACGAGGTCGCCGGGGACGATGCGGCGGCGGCGGCAGAAGTAGTTCCACCCCCGGCCAAGCACCATGTGGCCCTCGGAGTTCTGGACCTGCACCCAGAACACACACCGCTTGTTGGCCGAGAGCCTGACCACACGCGGGAGTCGCTTGATGACCAGCCAGGTGTTCATCACCTCCACGAACTTGGGAGGGACCACGAGCATCGCGAGGTCCTCGTTGTCCTTGATCTGCTGGTAGAACCTCATCGGCTCCCTGGCTCCCTCCTCGTGGCCCTGCCTTGGAGATCATCCCCTTGAACAAGGCACGCTCATGAAGGAGATTGTCGGTGTCAAAAACGGCGGATCTCGGGTAGGGGGTCCTGAACTGTGCGTCTAAGGTCGATGGTAACAGGAGACAGGGGACACGATGTTTACCCAGGTTCGGGCCCTCTCTATGGAGGTAATACCCTACTTCCTGCTTGATTGATCTTGATGAATATGAGTATTACAAGAGTTGATCTACCACGAGATCGTAATGGCTAAACCCTAGAGGCCTAGCTTGTATGACTATGATAATGAGTATCCCCCTATCTGGACTATGCTCTCCGGTTTATATAGACACCGGAAAGATCTAGGGTTACATGGAGTCGGTTACATACAAAGGAATCTACACGATTGATCGCCAAGCTTGCCTTCCAAGCCAAGCAGAGTCCTGTCCGGACACGAGTATGGTCTTCGGTCTTCACATCTCCACGGCCCATCAGTCCGGCCCATGGCTAACAGGCCGGACGCCCGAGGACCCCTTAGTCCAGGACTCCCTCAGTAGCCCCTGAACCTGGCTTCAATGACGAGGAGTCCGGCGCGCAGATTTGTCTTCGGCATTGCAAGGCGGGTTCCCTTCTTTCGAACTCCAGAATAGTCTTCAAATGTAGTAAGTATATCCGGACCTGTGTAACATGAATACCAAACACATAGCCGTAGGGAGTACAATATTCCACGAGTCCAATCCGCTGAAAACTTTTCGTAATGTGACATCACGCCTCCCCGGCTCATTATTTCGAACTGTTTTCTTAACCTACCACTGCACATCTTGCGAGGCAGTTTTATTGGCACGTCTTGTCGAAGCAGAGATCGTGTCCCCTTATCGCGGGATTCTCATTAATACGGGTGTGGGTAACCCAACCGTGCCATTTACACAGGCCTTGGGAATAGGCGAGTCTCGAGGCGAATGGGGAGGTGTGAGATATTCACTGCCTTTATAAGGGGATAAGGATTCCCTTCTTCCCCCACGCCTTCTCGCCTTCTCTGCCCTTCCAATCTCGAGCTCCAGCGCCCAAGTTCTTGTCTCCTTTCCACTTGAGCTAGCACTGCAACCATGTCCGGATCCGGAGGCCAGGGTAAGTGGATGGTCTCCTCCGTTAAGGAGAAGGACATTACTGAGCTTCGGGCGGCCGGGTACTTCGCGAAGGAAATCGCCCACCGTCTTCCAGCCCAGGGACATGTTGTCCCCACGCCGAAGCCCAACGAGAGGGTGGTATTCCTCCCTCATTTCTTCCGAGGACTAGGGTTTCCACTCCACCCCTTCGTCCGCAGGCTGATGTATTATTACGGGATAGATTTCCACGATCTGTCCCCGAATTCCTTCGTCAACATCTCGGCGTTTATCATCGTGTGCGAGGCCTTCCTCCGCATCCAACCCCACTTCAGGTTATGGCTTAAAGTCTTCAATGTGAAGCCGAAGGTGGTGGATGGCCAGCACGCAGAGTGCGGCGGCGCCATGGTGAGCAAGATGCCCAACGTCACATGGCCGAAGGGCACTTTTGTGGAGACTGTCAAGGAGTGGCAGAAACAGTGGTTCTATATCACTGAGCCACGCGACGATTCTTGGGCGGCGGCTCCGGAATTCAAGTCCGGAGCTGCAATGCGGCTCACTTCTTGGATAGAGAAAGGTCCCAACTGGTCTGCGTCGGACGAGCTATTAGTGCTGCAAACACGCATCCAGAGTATGGTAAGTAGAAACGTCAAGCTTGTCGACGTGATCCAGGTGATGCTAGTCCGCCGGATCCTCCCCTGCCAAAGCCGAGGTTCTCCTCTATGGGAATTCGATCCGGAGAAGCACCAAACCCTGGAGAGGCTCTTCGGAACTACTCACGAAGACGCCTGGAAGTTGCTCTTCAAGGGCGACGAGAAGCCACCGGCCATGGATTCGGACCGCGGGCACAGACTCGCCCGTCCCGCTAATGCGGTTAGTCCTTTACATCTTTAAGGCGTACCCTCTACTCGCCTATCCAAGGGGGATGCCTGATTTTTACCATGTTGTTTCAGGAGTGGACGGAGAGAGCGGAGCGGATTCGAAGTTCGGCTCCGCTGCCCGAAGAGCCAGTCATCCCGCTCCTGGCAAAGATGCTGGTGCCGGCACCATACAAGGCGCCGGAGAAGAAGGCCAAGAAGAAGGCCAAGGGGGGCAAAAAGCGGCCCCGCCGCAAAGGCGCTTCGGACGGGTCGTCCGAAGATGAAGAAACCCCCTCCTCCGCCGCTGGGGGTGACGACAACGAGGAGGAAGCGGGGGAGGAAAACAATCCTCCCCCCGAGGAGGGGAGGAGGAAGAGCCCGGCCTCCAACAAACTGGAGGCGGGGTTGCCCAAGAAGGGGAAGGGCTCCGTCGCGGCTAACGCCGCGTGGGACATCGACAGCAGTTCGGAGCGACACCTCCGCACTAAACCCCGAGCCGCGTCGTAAGTTCCATGACTCACACGCTCCCGTGTATCCGGCCTCTCATCTTCATTGTGTTAACGTGATTCAATTGCATCGTTACAGTCCAGCCCGCACCAGTATCCAGTGTTCCTCATCTGGAGGTTCGTTAGATCCAAAGGAGATGGCCAACGAGTCACCACCGACCGCTCACTCCCCCGAGGTCGAGGGTGACGAGGAAGTGAGGTCCCGAAGGACCTTCCCAGGCTGGGGAGGGGCTCGGAGGCGCCAGAGGGCGAAACCTCCGTCCCTGAGCACCAGGGGGATTCCGGCCCCCTGGAGACTGAAAGTAAGGGCCGTACTCAGTTAGGCACTCAGCCGAACACGGTTCCAGAGACCGAAGTGGTTCCGGAATCCGGAGCGCATCCTCCTTCGAAAGAGGGAGGTGCCGCAGCTCCACCGGTGACCCCCGTCCATCCAGGGGCACTGACTGATCTGATGGAGGTGCTACAAGGCGCCACCATCGTGGAGGAGCATCGTGTCCTTATGGGCACGGTGATTGAGAAGGTTCGGTCCGCCGAAAGCGGATGGACCGAAGCCTGTCGCATCCTGCTAACAGGTTTCGAGGTAAGCGACACAAAGAGAGAAAATCCCAATATAGTCAGTAGCCCCTGAGACACTATCCGACGTTCGGAAAGAAAAGCCAGACAGAGGATCAGCCCCTTGCAGGAGACTAACTTGATATGTATGAATAAGCAGGCGTCGCTGTTAGCCGCGACTTCGCATACTGCCAAAGTCTCTGAACTGAAGCAGAGGCTGGAGCAAGCCGAGAACGAGTTCAGAGAGGTGAAGACTCAGCTCCGGGAGAAGCAAGGTGTGTAGCGACTTGCTTGTGTATTCTTAAAGAATAAGTGGTGTGTATTGACCAGAGTGTCATAATATGTGTAGGAGCGACGACCGAGGTCGAGGCCCTAAAAAAGGCCCTGGCCGAATCCGAGGGGAAGGCTGTCCAGCAGCAAGCCACCCGTAAGAAGCTCAAGACTCGGGTCAGCGAGGTTCAGCAGGAGCTCCAGGACGCGGTGAAGAAGTGCGAGGACCTGGAGCGTGATGCGTCGGTCCGAGAGACCGAGCTTGCCAAGGCTCGTCAGAGCGCGAAGGCCGCACGGAAGGAGGCCCAGGACGCCCTCGAAAAGGTCCAGGGGGCCAAGAAGATCGCGTCGGGTAAGGCATTTAACATGCAAAGCAAGTATGCGGAGAGGAAGTACCTTTTACTAACCCAAATTCGGAGTTGCCCAGGGGCTTTTGCGGATCTACCATGCAGCGTGTCCGATGCGGCGGAGTTCTTCCGGGCCAAAGAAGGGAGCTCCACAGAGAAGCTGTTCTGGACGCAGTACGCCGTGCCAGAACATCCGGTGCCCTTTACTGATCAGCTGAAGCAGCTGGTCGAGCTGCACAGGGTGGCCGAACTGGCCATGAAGGATTTGATAATTCGGTTGTGGCCAGCCGAGGCGATACCCAGCAGTTACTTTAGCCTCGTGAAGCGGGTGGTAGAGGCCTGTCCTCGGCTAGACATCGTCAAGCGATCAGTTTGCATCGAAGGTGCCCGCATGGCCTTCTTCCGTTGCAAGATGTGGTGGGCAAAGATGGACGCCGTCGAGGTGGCCAGGGGGCCGCCGAAGGGCAAGGAGCACCGCACACCCGAGCGATATTTTGCGAATGTCCTAGAAGGGTCTCGACATGTAGCAGCGCAGTGCGGGCAGGACATTGTGTTTGAATGAATACACTCGTGTTTTGTCCATGCCTTGTATGATAAAAACAAAGCCGGTTTGTGTGATATAACACTTGTTATGTTTTAATTGTTTCCTCCTGTGCGGCCGTGTTGTATAAAATCTGAGGGTTGGCCAGTCGTCGGCTTCTGCCCTCACGTAGGTAGTACGGAGGTGTTCGGGATGGAATCTAAACAATCTCTATCCAATTATATGGTCCTTGAAGGAGTTGTTTAGCGCAACGAACCAGGCAATCGGACTATGCGGCTTAAACGCCCTCACTTAGCCATAGGAGTTTTATAATAAAACATGTGCGCAGCCCCTGGTATACGAACCAGAGTGTTGTCGGCGTCTGATCGGGAAGTACCGATCCGTCGCGGAATGCGGAAAAAATCTCCAACAATTTGTGACCTCCGAACAGCTGACCGGCTCTCGCCGCATCATGACAGTCAGTTTTCGGCTTTCTCTACTGAGGTGCTCATCCGGTTTAGGCCAGGGTACAATCGCAGTAGTTCTCCCTTTACTACCCTAGCCGATGTAGCGGAACGTAGGGTAGCAAGCACAGGAGCCGGGCAACCCAACTATTCACCAAAGACAAGATTCGAAGCCAATGCATATAATGCTAAATTCGGGGTGCCGAACTTATCTATAAGAAGTGTTCGGACTTTGCTGCTATATTATGGGGCGATCGTGAGCCCCTGGCGGATATGAAGCGTACCAAAGTGTACGGATGCGGTCGATAAGCAAATCAAAATAAGATGCCGTAAGGAGCGAAAACCACAGAAACTGGGCCGCAAACTATTTTCATTATAACTGGATGGATACGTCAAGGCGTAAGTTGTACAGATAATGCGATAAGCATCTGGGCTGTTTAACATGCCGGAATCTAGGGGGCGCAGCGTGCGGGTCCTAAGAAATAAATAGAAATACCGTCAAGAAGAACGTATAGAGGTTACCCTACACACCTATGCTGCATGTCGCCTTTGTATGTCGATCCTTCGAAGGGACTGGTGATCAGGCCCGCGGGAAGAGGGACCTGAAACAAATTAAAAGAAGAAAAAAGGTGAAAGTATGTGTGAGTCCCGGGTCGGTCGAGCCGTACTGTGGACCACAAGCTATGCCTCCGTCGATGCCCATGGGATTTTGAGTGCGTAATTATGTACGCGTGGTACTAGCGCCACTATGTGATCGGGACTTGGACGGAGGCCGGATTGCTAGTCGAGCTCATGACGAGCCGGGCTGTCCTCCTGTGGCGTAGTTCGTACTCTTTTGATGGTGTCCAGGGGCTCGGCAGCCGGATTCCGGTTCTGCTTGAGAAGGCCGCTCTGTACCTCCGCTGCTAAGGCGGCGGTGTGTTCTTCTGTACGGAGAGAACGTTCTGAATTTCCAAATACTGTTATAACGCCGCGTGGACCGGGCATCTTGAGCTTAAGATAAGCATAATGTGGCACTGCGTTGAATCGAGCAAACGCAGTCCGTCCGAGCAGTGCATGATAGCCACTGCGAAAGGGGACGATATCGAAGATGAGTTCTTCACTATGGAAGTTGTCCGGAGATCCGAAGACAACCTCCAGCGTGATTGAGCCCGTACAACGGGCCTCTACGCCGGGGATGACTCCTTTAAAGGTATTCTTTGTGGGCTTGATCCGTGAGGGGTTAATGCCCATTTTCCGCACTGTATCCTGGTAGAGCAGGTTGAGGCTGCTACCGCCGTCCATAAGGACACGCGTCAGGTGGAATCCATGGATGATCGGATCAAGGACTAGCGCGGCTGAACCGCCATGGCGAATACTAGTCGGATGATCTCGACGATCGAAGGTGATCAGGCATGACGACCATGGATTAAATTTTGGGACGACTGGCTCTACTGCATAGACGTCCCTGAGTGCGCGCTTGCGCTCCCTTTTGGGGATGTGCGTAGCATATATCATGTTCACCGTTTTGACCTGGGGGGGGGGGGGAACTTCTTCTGTCCCCTGTATTCGGTTGTCGGGGCTCCTCGCCATCGTCCTTGCTTTGTGATCCCTTTTCCTTGTTCTCGGCGTTTAGCTTGCCGGCCTGTTTAAAAACCCAACAATCCCTGTTGGTATGATTGGCTGGTTTATCTGGGGTGCCATATATCTGGCACGGACGATCAAGTATGCGGTCCAAGCTGGACGGTCCCTGATTGTTCTTTTTATACGGCTTCTTCCGTTGGCCGGACTTGGAGCCACTGAATCCGGCATTAACCGCAGTGTCGTCGGTGTTGTCGCTATTGTTTCGGCGTTTATGCCTGTTACGTCGGAGCCCGCCGTTGTTGCTTTTGACCTCAGAGGGATCTGCCTTGCTAGCTGTATTTTTGCTGCGAGCCAGCCAACTATCCTCACCTGTGCAAAAGCGGGTCATGAGTGTCGTGAGGGCTGCCATAGATTTTGGCTTTTCCTGGCCGAGGTGGCGGGCGAGCCATTCGTCACGAATGCTATGTTTAAAGGCCGCCAGGGCTTCGACATCCGGACAGTCGACGATTTTGTTCTTTTTAGTCAGGAACTGAGTCCAAAACTTTCTGGCTGATTCTCCAGGTTGTTGAACTATATGGCTTAGGTCATCGGCGTGTGGTGGCTGGACATATGTACCTTGGAAGTTGTTCAGGAAGGCTTCTTCCAAGTCCTCCCAGCTGCCGATAGAATTTTCTGGCAGGCTGTTTAGCCAGTGCCGAGCTGGCCCTTTGGGCTTTAGTGGGAGGTATTTGATGGCGTGGAGATCATCTCCACGAGCCATGTGGATATGGAGAATAAAATCCTCGATCCATACTGCCGGATCGGTTGTGCCGTCATATGATTCAATATTGACGGGCTTGAACCCCTCGGGGAATTCATGATCCAGTACTTCATCTGTGAAGCACAGAGGGTGTGCGGTGCCTCTATATCGGGCCGCATCGCGACGTTGCTCTGATGGAGTTCGTCTGCGGCATTCGGCTCGGGCGTGGTTAGGTTTGTCGCGTCCGAATAGGTAGCCGTCGTCGTGTCTCGAGGCACGTCCTCGTGATCCGTAGATCGATCTTGTACGTCTCGCTCTATTGTCCAGGGTCTGCCGGAGGTCGTACATGTAATCTCGAGTTGTTTTGTCTCTATTTTTACGGGGCGGCGGGGCAGGCTGCTGCTGCTCGGCCTGAGTTGCCGCTTTATCCCGACCACGGGGTGGTCGGTCCGTATTGCGCGGGGGAGATATAGGCTCCGGCGCTTTGGCTGGGCGCTTAAGGCCATATTCTTCAGCTGTCAGGACATCAGTCCATCTGTCGACGAGCAGATCTTCTTCAGCTTGAAGCTGTTGCTGTTTCTTCTTCAGGCTCCTTGCAGTGGCTATGAGTTGGAGCTTAAAGCGCTCCTGCTCTAGAGGGTCCTCAGACACGATGAAATCTTCGTTCCCGAGGCTCGTCTCTTCTTTGGAGGGCGGATGGTAACTATCGTCATCCGAGTTTTCTTCTATGGTCTGTTCGTCAGGGTTGACTTGCCCTGGCTCCCGATTGTCTCGTTCGACGGTTTGCTCATCATCATCTGTTTCTTCGGCGCCATCTGGAGTGTTGTCATCTCCTGCGCCGGTATTGCTGTCCCTGCTGCGGCGGGACTTAGAGCGGCGCCGCTGACGCCGGCGCTTTGGTTGTGTTTTAGGGGGGGGGTCCTCCTTTGCTAGATTTTCCCTGTCATCGCCGCTGTTATTTTTTGGCGTATCTACTATGTAGACATCGTATGAGGAAGTGGCCGTCCAACGTCCAGTAAATGGCGGGTCCTGGCCCTGCTCCTGATCGGCATCGTCGTCCATACCGTCGATGTCTTCGGAGCCGTAGTCAAGCACGTCGGTTAAGTCGTCGACGGTGGCTAGGAAGTGGGTGGTGGGTGGGAAACAAAATTCTCCCTCCTCAGCCCCTTGCCCGAACCGGACATAGTTTGGCTGTGAGTTCCCTGCCAAGGACAGGTTCTTAAAAGAGTTTAGCACATCGCCCAAAGGTGAGTGGTGAAAGACGTCTGCGGCGCTGAACTTGAAGATCGATAACTCAATCGAGTTCGGTATCCGCGGACTCGCAGGGTTCGGAACTTATTGCCGGAGACGAGTCCGGTGTTCCGTTGATGCAGATATCATATGAAGCAGAATCTGTGCGCGGCTCCAACGCCGCGGAATCGGCAGCCTCCGTGATGGGGTTGAGCTTCCCATCTTCGGATGACTCGATCTACTCCAGATCTAAGGCCAGAGTTGTTATAGGAGCTATCTCCTGGATGCGGCCCGATGACAGGTTTAAGCCATGCTTATTGGAGCGAAGGGGAGCGGTTGCCGAGGTCTCCAATCCGTCAGAGATTGAGTCTCCACGGATGTCCACGACGTGGCCCAAGCTTCCGAATCTGACCTGATGGCCAGGGGCGTACTATCGATCTGCTCCAGACGGCCAAACGAGTTGGCCCGTAGTACGAAGCCGCCGAATAGGAAGATTTGTCCGAGGAGGAAGGTTTCTCCCTGGACAACGTCATTATAGATGATCGAAGGGGCCATCGAGCCCTTTGCCGACCGCACAGTGGAACTCTCAATGAAAGCATCAATGTCGGTGTCAAAACCGGTGGATCTCGGGTAGGGGGTCCCGAACTGTGCGTCTAAAGTCGATGGTAACAGGATACAGGGGACACGATGTTTACCCAGGTTCGGGCCCTCTCTATGGAGGTAATACCCTACTTCCTGCTTGATTGATCTTGATGAATATGAGTATTACAAGAGTTGATCTACCACGAGATCGTAATGGCTAAACCCTAGAGGCCTAGCTTGTATGACTATGATAATGAGTATCCCCCTATCTGGACTATGCTCTCCGGTTTATATAGACACCGGAGAGATCTAGGGTTACATGGAGTCGGTTACATACAAAGGAATCTACACGATTGATCGCCAAGCTTGCCTTCCACGCCAAGGAGAGTCCTGTCCGGACACGAGTATGGTCTTCGGTCTTCACATCTCCACAGCCCATCAGTCCGACCCATGGCTAACAGGCCGGATACCCGAGGACCCCTTAGTCCAGGACTCCCTCAGTACCCCCTGAACCTGGCTTCAATGACGAGGAGTCCGGTCCGCAGATTTGTCTTCGGCATTGCAAGGCGGGTTCCCTTCTTTCGAACTCCAGAATAGTCTTCAGATGTAGTAAGTATATCCGGACCTGTGTAACATGAATACCAAACACATAGCCGTAGGGAGTACAATATTCCACGAGTCCAATCCGCTGACTACTTTTCGTAATGTGACATCACGCCTGCCCGGCTCATTATTTCGAATTGTTTTCTTAACCTGCCACTGCACATCTTGCGAGGCAGTTTTATTAGCACGTCTTGTCAAAGCAGAGATCGTGTCCCCTTATCGCGGGATTCTCATTAATACGGGCGTGGGTCACCCAACAGTGCCATTTAAACAGGCCTTGGGAATAGGCGAGTTTCGAGGCGAATGGGGAGGTGTGAGATATTCACTGCCTTTATAAGGGGATAAGTGCCATTGATAAGTGGCATTTTGCCCAACAGCAAGTGCCATTGATAAGTGGCATTTGCCGGGGCAAATGCCACTTATCAATGACACTTGTTGTTGGGCAAGTCACTGATCAGTGGCATCTTCTTTGCTGCAACTGGTACTGATCACTGCACTATCCTAAACAAGGAAACATCTAAAAATAGCAACAACAACTGCCAATAGCACACATGTGCAGCCATGCAGATTTGGGACCATCCTAAAATGGTCCTACTACATGCACGTATAACATCCACTGATGGCACAAACCCTAGCTTCAACATGCAACATGAAACAAGGACATGATCCTAACATGAACATGCCATCAGTCAACATGATTCTAGCATTCATCACTCAACATGAACATGCCATCAGTATAACATTCATCAGTCAACATGAACATGATTCTAGCATGAACACAGCTACTAGCATGTAGCACAAATCTTAGGACACACAAGCAGTAGCACAAGAAAATTATCCTAGCACACACACTATACAAAACAAGAACAGATCAGTCCGATTGGATTCGATTGGGATCGCATCCAATCGGATCTGCTAGAATCCTATCAATCCTAGCACATGCCTAAGAAATTAACTGCTAATCTACATCTAGGAGCAAGCTTTGAGGGGATTTGACTCACCGGAGCACGCGCAGCTGCGGCGAACCGAGGCCGGGGTGAAAACCCCGGTGGGAAGGATAGAGGTGGCAGAGCAGAGGACGAGCCGGCCCCGGCGACGGCCTGCGGCATCGGCCCTGTGCTGAACGCCACGCCGGAGGTCAAGAAGGACGGCCCGCCGACCGGAGAAAACCCTTGGACGGGGGTCAAGAAAACCCCCGAGCCCAATGGTGTCCCAAGAAGGGGCGGCTCCGTCGACGGCGCCGGCGCCGAGCCTAGGACCACGAGGTCCGGAATCGGCGGCGGAGCAGGAGCGGCCGGCACCGCATTGGCCGGCGCTCGTGGAGGCCTTGCAGCAGATGGGGGACAGCGCCCGCAGCGCCGACGCCAGGTCGCGGCCCGAGTTCTGGAGTCCGGCCAGCCAGCGCTCCTGGATGCTGGCGATGCGCTGGTCGACCGGGGTCAAAGGGCAGCGCGGCGGTGGGCTTGGCGGAGCCATTGAAGAAGAGGAGAGGAGGGGAGGGGCGGTGAGGGAGAGAGAGGGAGCGGTGGGAACAGTGCGCCTGGGCGGTGACAGGAGAGTGGGAGGCGAGTAATGAGACGTCGCCTCCATCTCCCGCGCTGCCCGAGGCGTGCAACTACCCCGCACGCGTGCCCCGCCAGGCTCGCGAGAAACTGCCGATTCGGCAGTTTTCGCCGGGCCAGGCTGCGGCCGGGCTGCTTTGAGGTCTGTGCGGGCCTCAAACCGCATGCAGTCCAGCCAACCAAGCAGGCCGCGCACATCCCGCGCGGGCCTAATTGGGCTGCATGCGGGCAACCAAACACGCCCTTGATGATGTGGAGGGCGTGCATGTGGTGGAAAGCAAAAAATTGACTGATTGAATGCGCTTGATGATGTGAATGAGTTTGCATGTGCATTTACATGCCCGGTCCTGGGGGTGTGCAGGGTCAGTCCTGAGATTTCAGGGGCCCGGGGCGAGTCTACAACTTTGGGGCCCTTAGTACAGACATCATGACAAATCGGTATCAATGTGTGTACGAGATGTTACTAATAAATGTCGTTGTCATTAACAAATTAACTATGTTCTTAGGGCCTTTTACATTTTTATCGCTGATGTTGATGCCAATATTTTCTTCTGGTTCAAATTCAGAAATTTCCTTAGTTGGTTTCTTTTCCTCCACAACAAGTAACCCCAACTCATCATTTTCTTTTCCTTTTTTCCTATCTACTCCCTCCATAAACAAATATAAGATGTTCTAACTCTTTTCTTATTAGAAAGTATATAGACACATTTTAATGTATTTGTTCATCATTCCAATTCGTATGTATTTTATATTGAAATATGTAAAGCGTCTTATATTTATTTACGGAGGGAGTACTAGATAACATACATTGTAAACGACAGTAATATATAACACAAAGTGTTAGGGAAAAAATTGCATCGAAGGTTGAACGATGCATGCTATGCATCATGTAAATCACGTAAATTAGCAATATACGTATAGGAAATAAGGATTGATTGTATGGCATACCTTGAATCATACAAATCGGTGTCGCCATGTAGGGGAACGCTTGTCGAGTGCTCGGCAGCTCGGCGCGACAATGGCGCCGTGCGGACTGGAATCTGAGGGGACACTCTATGATGTGCGCGTGCGTTCAGAGCCTAAGGACTGGGTAGCGGAGTTCATCGGCCTATTGCCTCAGTCAGGGCCATGTAGTTAGATCGTCTAGCGCCTGTCTGGCGGCAACTCGCGATCGCAGCCTTGAGAAATAGACTAGGGTATTAGGGAACTACTAGTAGTATGCCCGTGCGTTGTTACGGGCTTTTAAAATATATTGCTGAAGGTATATAAAATATTCCATGTAAAATATCACAGGAAGAAACAATATAGCATGGACACAATTGCATAATAATTGAAGTCTACTTCACTTGTAATGTAAACTGATATCAAAAAAGGCAAATTGACGATGTATACACATAAATCGATGATCCAACTAAAAATATATTACAAATTATTCAAATCTACTTGATGCGCTTAAGAAATTCTCGCACAATATCAAGAAAGTTTTTTTTCCTTCATTCGCACGATGCTTGAGCAAGTATAATAAAAACTGTTTTCTCAACTCATACCCATCATGCAAAAACAATAGTAAAACGCCCCTGCGTTGCTACGGGCTGCTACGGACAACAATGCATATAAATGAATCAGAGAAACAATTAAAGTCGTATTCAACGTCTAAGCTTATTTTTTTCCTCATACGTTCGAATGTGTTCGGACATCAAACGGGCTACTACAACCGTCTTGATAGTCCGGGTGCCCCAAATCCGGCCCATATGTAAGAAAGAAATGTTGCTGTCCAGACTATTCGTGATGTTATTTCCAACATGTGAAACCAATGCAAAACCCCACCACCACGACACACCCTCTCCTTTTCTCATCGGACCCTCCCCTTTCTGCTCTGTTTCCCGCCGTAGTGGGTGACGTCCGCCTCACTTTCACAATGACACCCTCTCTCCTTCACACCATACTTCCTCATAGACCGTTAAGGAGGAGTCCCCCGTAAAGCCTGCCCCGCTCTCCGCCATGATCCCCTCCCCCGTGTCCGTGCGTTTTCACCATTGCCATCAAGAGGGAGGAGGTATTGCGCCACCTGTGGCGCCCCCAAAGCCAAGAATGCAAATTTGTAAGTAAACATACCAAACCCAACCTCCGTCCCGCTCACTCTTATCAAAAAATCCATCAACTTGTATTTTAAGTGAGCCGGTGATCAACATCGCCGTGGCCGGCCAGCAGCAAGGGATAAGGGCGGCAACCACCTTCCCATCTTAGTGCTAGTACCTCCTGGTTCTATACTGCACCCACCCTTCATCCCGGGCTCTACAATGACAGCTCCACACTCATGTGTTCTCATGGAAAAGAAAGCTATGCATAAAAATGTTCGTCCAGAGCATGAAAAATGTCAATGGTTCTCTCCTCTTCCCTCCTCGCGCGCACATGCCTGATTCAATCAGATATTAGTGAATAAACCAAATAGATAATTAAACGACATGTCTGAAGCACACACACACACACAACACACACAACACACAACACACACTATATATACATGGTAATACTATTCATGACCCAGGGTGGAGTATAAGTTATTCTTCACCCGAGGTAATATTACAATCGGTTCATAAATAAATTTCATTTTGTTTACAGAGGGAGTACATTAGTAGTCTTTTTAGAGATACATGAGTATTTATTCCTAGTAATAGCAATTAGCAATTTAGCATAGTACAACCATAATCTTGTAGCCGTCTATCATTTCGATAACAGGTAGTTGCTATAAATGCAATTATGATGACTGTGTTAAGAATTTGCATAGAGCAACCCTTTTACAAACTGAACAAAATAACAAGTCAATCCCATCCACACTGCAAATGATTCATGCATTAAGGAATGGCACACAAAGTAAATAGGAATCCAAACTAACAATAAGGGACGACAGCATGGATGCTATCTTATTCCTTTCCAGGTGGATAGCAACCATATCCGCCGGGATGCATGAAATAGTCCTATTCTTTAAAACTTTATAAAAAGCTAAATTTAATCCAAAAATAATTATGAAGAGAGGCTAGTAAGTAAAACTAAGTCATGACTAAACTATTGAAGGGAGAAAATGATTTTTTTTCAAAGATAAATAACCCAGTATGATAAGCAGTGGCATTGTGCAAGCATCGACAGTAATACAAATAGCAGTAGCCTCTCAATCCTTTGCTATCTCTCTAAAGCTCTCTACTACTCTCTTTTATTCCTCTCCCAAGACCACACACGGCAGCAGCAGCACGCTCAATCTCTCTTCTTCCTCCCAAAATCAGCAGCCAATCTCTCTTCTTCCTCTCAAATCGAACATCAATAGCCCAGGCACCGCCGACCACCACACCTATCACCTTCCGCAACCACCTGGTCGTAACTGCTGCTGCTAGCGGGCGTGTGTAGGAGGAAATCAGGCTGCCCCAGCTATAAGTTGAATTGCTCGTTTATTACTGAACCAGAAAATTACATATTTTATATTTGATCAGCAACCTGCTTGGATCATCAAGAAAATAGCTTAGCTTGCCCAGAAGACATGTAAATTGCTAGACGTGTTCAAACTATTATCTACATGAATCTAGATGTGTTGTTGAGGAATATATGAAAATGATACATAGTAAAAGTCATAATTCTGTCCCAATTATCAACTTTTTGTACTTCACATACAAATTTAATTGATAAGAAATAAACTAATCAAGGCAGCCAATATTTTTACCGAAAAGTCTGTCGGTTAATGTTTTCTTCATCCACCATGACCTACTCTGTTTTCCTCCAAAATCCACAACAACAAAACTAATCTTTGTTTCTATGATGCATGACATTGAATAGATAGCACAAATGGTGAACCGAATAGTCATCTCACGATCCAAGTGGCCAAGCCCTTCTTCCGTCTCCTCCCGCCCGGTTAATCACATGCAAGATCTTTATATATAGTTAGAAGCAGATGCATTGCTAGAACTCTTTAATCAATATCATTATACCGATGATGTTCTATATAAGACCTCAACCATCGAGCGAGACTAGAAAATGTTGATATTTGGACTTTTATTTATAAAAATTCTTTGAGACCCCCCACATTCCAATTCCCATGAATCATTCAAGTAACCTCTGACCGATAAAATTTGAAATGTTGAGATTAAAAATAAAAACAGTAGAGCAAGGCATTAGATTTCAAAACTTAATAACGAAACATCATACAAATTACGACACCTACAGGATGGACTCTAGTAAACCTACAGGATGGACTCTAGTAAACTTAATAACGAAACATCAAACATATGATTAATTGACTCTAGTAAACCCTTTGGGTGTTGGTCACATGACGATGTGAACTATGGGTGTTAATCACATGGTGATGTGAACTATTGGTGTTAAATCACATGGCGATGTGAACTAGATTATTGACTCTAGTGCAAGTGGGAGAGTGAAGGAAATATGCCCTAGAGGCAATAATAAAGTTATTATTTATTTCCTTATTTCATGATAAATGTTTATTATTCATGCTAGAATTGTATTAACCGGAAACATGGTACATGTGTGAATACATAGACAAACAGAGTGTCACTAGTATGCCTCTACTTGACTAGCTCGTTGATCAAAGATGGTTATGTTTCCTATCCATAGACATGAGTTGTCATTTGATTAACGGGATCACATCATTAGGAGAATGATGTGATTGACTTGACCCATTCCGTTAGCTTAGCACTTGATCATTTAGTATTCTGCTATTGCTTTCTTCATGACTTATACATGTTCCTATGACTATGAGATTATGCAACTCCCGTTTACCGGAGGAACACTTTGTGTGCTACCAAACGTCACAACATAACTGGGTGATTATAAAGGTGCTCTACAGGTGTCTCTGAAGGTACTTGTTGGGTTGGCGTATTTCGAGATTAGGATTTGTCACTCCGATTGTCGGAGAGGTATCTCTGGGCCCACTCGGTAATGCACATCACTATAAGCCTTGCAAGCATTGTAACTAATGAGTTAGTTGCGGGATGATGTATTAGGGAACGAGTAAAGAGACCTGCCGGTAACGAGATTGAACTAGGTATTGAGATACCGACGATCGAATCTCGGGCAAGTAACATACCGATGACAAAGGGAACAACGTATGTTGTTATGCGGTTTGACCGATAAAGATCTTCGTAGAATATGTGGGAGCCAATATGAGCATCCAGGTTTCACTATTGGTTATTGACCTGAGACGTGTCTCGGTCTTGTCTACATAGTTCTCGAACACGTAGGGTCCGCACGCTTAAAGTTCGGTGACGATCGGTATTATGAGTTTTTGTGTTTTGATGTACCGAAGGTAGTTCGGAGTCCCGGATATGATCATGGACATGACGAGGAGTCTCGAAATGGTCGAGACGTACAGATCGATATATTGGACGACTATGTTTGGACACCGGAAGGGTTCCGGAAGGTTTCGGGCATATACCAGAGTACCGGGGGGTTACCGGAACCCCCCGGGGAGTTAATTAGGCCTCATGGGCCTTAGTGGGAGAAGAGGAGGGGCGGCCAAGGGCAGCCGCGCGCTCCCTCCCCCTCTAGTCCGAATTGGACAAGGAGGGGGGGGGCGGCGCCCCCCTTTCCTTCTCTTCCTCTCTCCCTTCCTTTCCCCCTCCTACTCCAACTAGGAAAAGAGGGAGTCCTACTCCCGGTGGGAGTAGGACTCCTCCCTGGCGCGCCCTCCTCCTGGCTGGCCGCCTCCTCCCCCTGGTCCTTTATATACGGGGGCAGGGGGGCACCTCTAGACACAACAATTGATCTCTTGATCTCTTAGCCGTGTGCGGTGCCCCCCTCCACCATAATCCACCTCGATCATATCGTAGTGGTGCTTAGGCGAAGCCCTGCGTCGGTAGCAACATCATCACCGTCATCACGCTGTCGTGCTAACGAAACTCTCCCTCAAAGCTCGGCTGGATCGGAGTTCGAGGGACGTCATCGAGTTGAACGTGTGTTGAACTCGGAGGTGCCGTATGTTCGGTACTTGGATCGGTCGGATCGTGAAGACGTACGACTACATCAACCGCGTTGTGCTAACGCTTCCGCTTTCGGTCTACGAGGGTACGTAGACACACTCTCCCCTCTCTTTGCTATGCATCACCATGATACTGTGTGTGCGTAGGAAAATTTTACTACGTTCCCCAACAGTGGCATCCGAGCCAGGTTTATGCGTAGGTGTTATATGCACGAGTAGAACACAAGTGAGTTGTGGACGATACAAGTCATACTGCTTACCAGCATGTCATAATTTGGTTCGGCGGTATTGTTGGATGAAGCGGCCCCGACCGACATTACGCGTAGGCTTACGCGAGACTGGTTCTATCGACGTGCTTTGCACACATGTGGCTGGCGGGTGTCAGTTTCTCCAAAAAAAATTGAACCGAGTGTGACTACGCCCGGTCCTTGAGAAGGTTAAAACAACACTAACTTGACGAAATATCGTTGTGGTTTTTATGCGTAGGTAAGACCGGTTCTTGCTAAGCCCGTAGCAGCCACGTAAAATTTGCAATAACAAAGTAGAGGACGTCTAACTTGTTTTTGCAGGGCATGCTGTGATGTGAGATGGTCAAGACGTGATGAGATATAAGTTGTTGTATGAGATGATCATGTTTTGTTGAAGTTATCGGCAACTGGCAGAAGCCTTATGGTTGTCTCTTTATTGCATAAGATGCAAGCGCCAAATAATTGCTTTACTTTATTGCTATGCGATAGCAATAGTTGCAAGAGCAAATAGTTGGCGAGATGACCATGTGACGACACATTGATATAGATCAAGATGATGGAGATCATGGTGTCATGCCGGTGACGATGGAGATCATGACGATGCTTTGGAGATGGAGATCAAAGGCACAAGATGATGATGGCCATATCATGTCACATATTTTGATTGCATGTGATGTTTATCTTTTATACATCTTATTTTGCTTTGATTGACGGTAGCATTATAAGATGATCTCTCACTAAATTTCAAGGTATAAGTGTTCTCCCTGAGTATGCACCGTTGCCAAAGTTCGTCGTGCCGAGACACCACGTGACGATCGGATGTGATAAGCTCAACATTCACCTACAACGGGTGCAAGCCAGTTTTGCACACGCAGAAATACTCGGGTTAAACTTGACGAGCCTAGCATATGCAGATATGGCCTCGGAACACTGGAGACCGAAAGGTCGAGCGTGAACCATATAGTAGATATGATCAACATAATGATGTTCACCATTGAAAACTACTCCATCTCACGTGATGATCGGACATGGTTTAGTTGATTTGGATCACGTGATCACTTAGATGATTAGAGGGATGTCTATCTAAGTGGGAGTTCTTAAGTAATATGATTAATTGAACTTTAATTTATCATGAACTTAGTCCTGATAGTATTTTGCAAATAATGTTGTAGATCAATAGCTTGCGTTGTTGCTTCCCTATGTTTTATATGGGTTCCTAGAGAAAACTAAGTTGAAAGATGTTAGTAGCAAAGATGCGGACTAGCTCCGTGATCTGAGGATTATCCTCATTGCTGCATAGAAGAATTATGTCCTTGATGCACCGCTAGGTGACAGAACTATTGCAGGAGCATATGCAGACGTTATGAACATTTTGACAAAAGCTCGGCATGATGACTACTTGATAGTTTAGTGCACCATGCTTTACAGCTTAGAACCGGGACTTCAAAAATGTTTTGAACGCCACGGAGCATATAAGATGTTCCAAGAGTTGAAATTGGTATTTCATACTCATGCCCATGTCGAAAGGTATGAGACCTTTGACAAGTACATTGCCTACAAGATGGAGGAGAATTGCTCAGCTAGTGAGCATGTGCTCAGAATGTCTGAGTACTACAATCACTTGAATCAAGTGGGAGTTAATCTTCCAGATAAGATAGTGATTGACAGAGTTCTCTAGTCACTATCACCAAGTTACTAGAACTTCGTGATGAACTATAATATGCAAGGGATAAAGAAACGATTCCCAAGCTCTTCGTGATGCTGAAATCGACGAAGGTAGAAATCAAGAAAGAGCATCAAGTGTTGATGGTTGACAAGACCACTAGTTTCAAGAAAAGGGCAAAGGGATAGAAGGGGAACTTCAAGAAGAACGGCAAGCAAGTTGCTACTCAAGTGAAGAAGCCCAAGTCTAGACCTAAGCCTGAGACCGAGTGCTTCTACTGCAAAGGAAATGGTCGCTGGAAGTGGAACTACCCTAGATACTTGGTGGGTAAGAAGGATGGCAAAGTGAACAAGGGTATATTTGATATACAGGTTATTGATGTGTACCTTACTAGTGTTTATAGTAGCCCCTGGGTATTTGATACTTGTTCGGTTGCTAAAAATTAGTAACTCGAAACAGGAGTTACAGAATAAACAGAGACTAGTTGAGGGTGAAGTGACGATGTGTGTTGGAAGTGGTTCCAAGATTGATATGATCATCATCGCACACTCCCTATACTTTCGGGATTAGTGTTAAACCTAAATAAATGTTATTTGGCGTTTGCGTTGAGGATAAATATGATTTGATCATGTTTATTGCAATACGGTTATTCATTTAAAGTCAGAGAATAATTGTTGTTCTGTTTACATGAATAAAACCTTCGATGGTCATACACCCAATGAAAATAGTTTGTTGGATCTCGATCGTAATGATACACATATTCTTAATATTGATGCCAAAAGATGCAAAGTTGATAATGATAGTGCAACTTATTTGTGGCACTGCCGTTTGGGTCATATCGGTGTAAAGCGCATGAAGAAACTCCATTAAGATGGACTTTTGGAATCACTTGGTTATGAATCATTAGATGCTTGCGAACCGTGCCTTTTGGGCAAGATGACTAAAACTCCATTCTTTGGAACAATGGAACGAGCTACTGACTTGTTGGAAATAATACATACCGATGTATGCAGTCCAATGAGTGTTGATGCTCGTGGCGGGTATCGTTATTTTCTGACCTTCACAGATGATTTGAGCAGATATGAGTATATCTACTTAATGAAGCACAAGTCTGAAACATTTGAAAAGTTCAAAGAATTTCAGAGTGAAATGGAGAATCATCCTAACAAGAAAATAAAGTTTCTACAATCTGATCGTAGAGGAGAATATTTGAGTTACGAGTTTGGCCTTCATTTAAAAACAATGTGGAATAGTTTCACAGCTCACGCCACATGGAACATCACAGCGTAATGGTGTGTCCGAAATGTCGTAACCGCACTTTATTGGATATGGTGTGATCTATGATGTATCTTACCGATTTATCACTATCGTTTTGGGGTTATACATTAGAGACAGCTGCATTCACTTTAAATAGGGCACCATCAAAATCCTTGAGACGACGCCTTATGAACTGTGGTTTGGCAAGAAACCAAAGTTGTCGTTTCTTAAAGTTTGGGGCTGCGATGCTTATGTGAAAAAGTTTCAACCTGATAAGCTCGAACCCAAATCGGAGAATTGCGTCTTCATAGAATACCCAAAGGAAACTATTGGGTACACCTTCTATCACAGATCCGAAGGCAAAATATTCGTTGCTAAGATGGATCCTTTCTAGAGAAGGAGTTTCTCTCGAAAGAAGTGAGTGGGAGGAAAGTAGAACTTGACGAGGTAATTGTACCTTCTCCCGAATTGGAAAGTAGTTCATCACAGAAATCAGTTCCAGTGATTCCTACACCAATTAGTGAGGAAGTTAATGATGATGATCATGAAACTTCAGATCAAGTTATTACAGAAACTCGTAGGACTTCCAGAGTACGGTCCGCACCAGTGTGGTACGGTAATCCTATTCTAGAAGTCATGTTACTAGACCATGATGAACCTACGAACTATGAGGAAGCGATGATGAGCCCAGATTCCGCGAAATGGCTTGAGGCCATGAAATTTGAGATTGGATCCATGTATGAGAACAAAGTGTGGACTTTGGTTGACTTGCTCGATGATCGGCAAGCCATAGAAAATAAATGGATCTTCAAGAGGAAGACAGACGCTGATAGTAGTGTTACTATCTACAAAGCTCGACTTGTCGAAAAAGGTTTCTGACAAAGTTCAAGGTGTTGACTACGATGAGATTTTCTCACTCGCAGCGATGCTTAAGTCTGTCCGAATCATGTTAGCAAATTGCCACATTTTATGAAATCTAGCAAATGGATGTCAAAACTACATTCCTTAATGGATTTCTTAAAGAAGCGTTGTATATGATGCAACCAGAAGATTTTCTCGATCCTAAAGGTGCTAACAAAATGTGCAAGCTCCAGCAATCCATCTATGGACTGGTGCAAGCATCTCGGAGTTGGAATATACACTTTGATGAGTTGATCAAAGCATATAGTTTTGTACAGACTTGCGGTGAAGCCTGTATTTACAAGAAAGTGAGTGGGAGCACTACAGCATTTCTAATAAGTATATGTGAATGACATATTGTTGATTGGAAATAATGTAGAATTTTCTGGAAAGCATAAAGGAATATTTGAAAGGAGTTTTTCCAAAGAAAGACCTCGGTGAAGCTGCTTACATATTGAGCATCAAGATCTATAGAGATAGATCAAGACGCTTGATAAGTTTTTTCAATGAGTACATACCTTGACAAGATTTTGAAGTAGTTCAAAATGGAACAGTCAAAGAAAGAGTTCTTGCCTGTGTTACAAGGTGTGAAATTGAGTAAGACTCAAAACCCGACCACGGCAGAAGATAGAAAGAGAATGAAAGTCATTCCCTATGCCTCAGCCATAGGTTCTATAAAGTATGCCATGCTGTGTACCAGATCTATTGTATACCCTACACTGAGTTTAGCAAGGAAGTACAATAGTGATCTAGGAGTAGATCACTGGGCAGCGGTCAAAATTATCCTTAGTGGAATAAGGATATGTTTCTCGATTATGGAGGTGACAAAAGGTTCGTCGTAAAGGGTTACGTCAATGCAAGTTTTGACACTGATCCAGATGACTCTAAGTCTCAATCTGGATACATATTGAAAGTGGGAGCAATTAGCTAGAGTAGCTCCGTGCAGAGCATTGTTGACATAGAAATTTGCAAAATACATACGGATCTGAATATGGCAGACCCGTTGACTAAACTTCACTCACAAGCAAAACATGATCACACCTTAGTACTCTTTGGGTGTTAATCACATAGCGATGTGAACTAGATTATTGACTCTAGTAAACCCTTTGGGTGTTGGTCACATGACGATGTGAACTATGGGTGTTAATCACATGGTGATGTGAACTATTGGTGTTAAATCACATGGCGATGTGAACTAGCTTATTGACTCTAGTGCAAGTGGGAGACTGAAGGAAATATGCTCTAGAGGCAATAATAAAGTTATTATTTATTTCCTTGTTTCATGATAAATGTTTATTATTCATGCTAGAATTGTATTAACCGGAAACATGATACATGTGTGAATACATAGACAAACAGAGTGTCACTAGTATGCCTCTACTTGACTAGCTCGTTGATCAAAGATGGTTATGTTTCCTAGCCATAGACATGAGTTGTCATTTGATTAACGGGATCACATCATTAGGAGAATGATGTGATTGACTTGACCCATTCCGTTAGCTTAGCACTTGATCGTTTAGTATTCTGCTATTGCTTTCTTCATGACTTATACATGTTCCTATGACTATGAGATTATGCAACTCCCGTTTACCGGAGGAACACTTTGTGTGCTACCAAACGTCACAACGTAACTGGGTGATTATAAAGGTGCTCTTCAGGTGTCTCCGAAGGTCCTTGTTGGGTTGGCGTATTTCAAGATTAGGATTTGTCACTTCGATTGTCGGAGAGGTATCTCTGGGCCCACTCGGTAATGCACATCACTATAAGCCTTGCAAGCATTGTAACTAATGAGTTAGTTGCGGGATGATGTATTAGGGAACGAGTAAAGAGACTTGATGGGAACGAGATTGAACTAGGTATTGAGATACCGACGATCGAATCTCGGGCAAGTAACATACCGATGACAAAGGGAACAACGTATGTTGTTATGCGGTTTGACCGATAAAGATCTTCGTAGAATATGTGGGAGCCAATATGAGCATCCAGGTTCCACTATTGGTTATTGACCGGAGACGTGTCTCGGTCATGTCTACATAGTTCTCGAACCCGTAGGGTCCGCACGCTTAAAGTTCAGTGACGATCAGTATTATGAGTTTTTGTGTTTTGATGTACCGAAGGTAGTTTGGAGTCCCGGATATGATCACGGACATGACGAGGAGTCTCGAAATGGTCGAGACGTAAAGATCGATATATTGGACGACTATGTTTGGACACCAGAAGGGTTCCGGAAGGTTTCGGGTATATACCGGAGTACCGGGGGGTTACCGGAACCCCCCGGGGAGTTAATTGGGCCTCATGGGCCTTAGTGGGAGAAGAGGAGGGGCGCCCAAGGGCAGCCGCGCGCCCCTCCCCCTCTAGTCCGAATTGGACAAGGAGGGGGGGTGGCGCCCCCCTTTCCTTCTCTTCCTCCCTCCCTTCCTTTCCCCCTCCTACTCCAACTAGGAAAAGAGGGAGTCCTACTCCCGGTGGGAGTAGGACTCCTCCCTGGCGCGCCCTCCTCCTGGCCGGCCTCCTCCACCCCCTGGTCATTTATATACGGGGGCAGGGGGCACCTCTAGACACAACAATTGATCTCTTGATCTCTTAGCCGTGTGCGGTGCCCCCCTCCACCATAATCCACCTCGATCATATCGTAGCCGTGCTTAGGCGAAGCCCTGCGTCGGTAGCAACATCATCACTGTCATCACGCCATCGTGCTGACGAAACTCTCCCTCAAAGCTCGGCTGAATTGGAGTTCGAGGGACGTCATCGAGTTGAACGTGTGCTGAACTCGGAGGTACTGTACGTTCGGTACTTGGATCGGTCGGATCGTGAAGACGTACGACTACATCAACCGCGTTGTGCTAACGCTTCCGCTTTCGGTCTACGAGGGTACGTAGACACACTCTCCCCTCTTGTTGCTATGCATCACCATGATCCTGTGTGTGCGTAGGAAAATTTTGAAATTACTACGTTCCCCAACATGTACAAGTCTTCTATTTCTTGGATCAGGCCCAGTCTACATTTTTATCGGTGAAGCTTGTATTTTTTTCCCGTTGCAACGCACGGGCATTGAGCTAGTGAAAAACAAAATAGCCATACACATTCCTGCAATTTTTTAAATTAATAATATAAAGAATATAGTGATAACAAAAATAAATGTTTCTATTATGAATTCATTACCCGTCTCTACTCGTTGGAATACCAAACGGAAGTAAACGTTGTCATTTAGATATATCGGAATTCCAACCAGACAGCTTTATTTTGAGTGCTTCTTTGAAATCCCTTGCAAAACTTTGCATGTCTTCCAACATTCATCATCTACTCCCTCCTAAAAGTTATAGGGAGTTAAGTTTTAGGGTTAGGGCTGGTTGCAATAACCTTTAACTCCTCAAAATTTGAGTTGAACTTGGAGTGTCTTTTGAGGACTTAAAATTTAGGGAAGCACTATAGATGCCCTTACTTCTCAGATTACATTTCCAAATTTAATCAATAAACATTATGTACAATCTCAGCAGATAGCGAATGAGTAATCTATTGTCATGTCTCCTGTAATCTCCCTCACACTATCTGCATCAAAGAAAGGATGAACACAAAAGAAATTGAACTAAGCACAATTGGTAATGCAACAAAACAACTATATCCTATTATTTGAGGGAGATTTTTCCTCGGAATTTCCAAAATCAAACGTCACCTATACTACTAAAAAAACTAAAGAATGTAAAATTATGTCCTGTAGCAGCAGAAGAGGGTTTTGCAGGGAAGAAACATAAGATAGATATCTTAAGCTTGTACCCTATATATGAGGTTATTTCATGTCCTTCTTCCTTATCCTATCGGAAATGGTGAAGGTCAGCTCGAGCGACTGTGACACATTCAGCCTGGGGTCGCAGTGTGTGTGGTAGCGGGAAATGAGATCATTTCAGGTCATTGTGTTGGATTCACCAATGCACTCTGTAACGTTCTGCCATGTCATTTCTAGGTGAACCCTTCTAGGGTAGCTCCCTCTCACTCATGGACATCAAACAAAGCCTCAGCCTGCACAACCATAAGAAACAGTGAAAATTCAGAACCATGCAATGCCAAAGTTGACAAGTCCAAACAATGCTATTGGATGTCTAAATGGCATGTGGTTCTGTAACAACTGACGTGAAAAATAAGATATAGGTAGGTTGTTCTGTGTCGAATTATGCAAAAAGTTATCATGCTTATCCGGATTGCATCGAATGGTCCTGTCTTGAACCTGCAAGATGCGCTGATGGTGTTCCGGTGCATGGGATCGCTGACCCAGGTGACAATCAGCCCTGCTTAACGCACGGCTCTGATCATATGGGGGAGCTTGTCATGCATCTTCTCAGCCCCCATCCTCGTGATTAGTGCCAGCCTCTCGGGCTTGTTGTGGGGATTCAAAATCTCACACGGTTTCACAAGCTCCGATGATCAAGCTTATCACTCACCTGTATAGCATAAATGAAGTCATTAGATTTGTCAATTCATTTTTTTTCCGTCTAAAACAGTCATAAGATTGTGACTAACGAGATTTTTAAAACACCCAAACTAATGCTCTTCATGGTTGTTGAAACACATCATTTTCATGTCCTTAACAATATATGACAAAGATGATTATCAACAGATAAATATTATACATAAGCGTGTAGGCCACAAAACTAAAAGATCTATACATGACTTGTGAAACACTCACTAATGGCCGCCATATTTATATTGGTTTCATTATCACCCAAACAGGTAGGTTGTAAGAACAGGTGAAAATATAAGTCGTATTTACTGCACTTCTATAGTTGTGTCATCTATCAACCATAAAGAAAAAAAGCAACAGGCGAGGGAGTCGACCACTCCTTAGTGAACCCCTCCCGCCCATGCATGTTGTCACCAAATGAAAAGCATTTTCCCCTTCGCTAGTTACAACCACCGTGTGATTTCTTCCAACAGCTGCTGGAATTATGTTGTATCTGCAGAACTGACAACTTCTAATTAGCATTTGGAAACATGTCAAGAAGACATGTAATGTTGTTGGACTATTAAGTTCAAGTATGTTGGATGCTATATGTTCATGGATTTAGCAATACCATACACACATGTTTACACAATTAAAATGAAGGGCAGTGCATACGATTCTCTTACTTTCATAGTTTAGAAACAACAACTGGAGCTTATGCAAGAGTGTACCCATGCCGGCCCCAGCTGCCCCGTCTGCTAGAAATAACAGTGGTAAGTAAGAAACGTAACAAAAATTAAGCATGGACTCGTATGTATACCTGCAAGTCTGCAGCCAAAAGCCATGACACACAAGAACAACAATAATAGCGAACCTACTCGAGTCTGGGCATATACACTTGACTTCACATGCAAATCTATTCACTATATTTTTTGACCCATAAATCGCTCTTCATCATCTTCTTATTTCTCCAACAGCTATGTCTGCATGACCAATCCAAGTTCACCACCTCTGTTAATGACAGATCCAATTCACAATCCCCCTTCCACTTCCACCAACACACTTAAAATTTCGAACACTTACCGGTGCACTTGTCTTCCACAACTCATTAAAGTGGAACCTTAATATTTACATGGTGTAATGCAACTTCTCGAACTTCATCCTGGCTTATTAACTCCACCACAGAAGCGCAAACACAAAATAATGATTATACTGTGTAGAACAAAGAACAAAATGACTTCACATGCTAAATAATGATTCTGACAAGGACATGCTGTTTTGAGAAGCTGATCAATACTCGTAAGATCTGCAGTAGGTACAGATGTTGCAGAAGTTGATGTACTTTCTGAAGCTTCCCCAAAGATATCACTGTCATTCACCAGGGCAATCAACATAGCCTATTGAACACATTCAAATGTCACGTTCAGTATTGATAAATTGAGAATTATTTATTTACAACTCGTGCAAGGTACTTTGTTCAGTTTTCCTCATATTGATAAGGAGAGGAGCATATAGTGTTACTTAAATATTTCAGTCTTAGAGCTAGTCTCACAAAAGTTATGGACTTTTTACACCATGAGACAGATACTTATTTAGAAGCTATGTGACACGATGATTGGATATGCGCCATAACTCACCTCACCACAAAGTTCTTCAAAGAAACTCTTTACATCTAATTGAGTAACCTGCAGAGAAAACATGTAAATTGTAATTAAACATCTGATTTGATTGCGGTGTCTTGAAATAAAAAAAAATGTAAGATGAGAAAATGAGCAAGTGAAAGACAATACGATGTCAAAGTAGAACATGAGTGTGTACCTTCTTATCCATATTTTACAATAAACCGTTTATAGGACCATTTCTTTCTAATCCTCCATCTACGGGCCAGGAAGAATAGGATATTGTTGTTAGTATTGTGGATAAGTAGAATAGAGCTGGCAGAAGGTGAAACATCAAACAACCTACCACCGGAAGAATTTCTGGATTCACATGTAAGATAGTTGTCTTTGAAGGCAAGACTCTAACAGGGTAGAACCCAAGCATTGTGCTACCAAGGTTAAGTGCAGCTCTAGCACCCGCTATATTAAATGTGCCATGTATCAAACCATCAATTAACTGCTGAAAAACGTAAATGTAGCATCTGAAGATATAATAATACCTTCTGCACCAAACTCGATAAATGCAAACGTATCAGCAAATCTTTCGTCTGTCACCTAACATATTGTCAAAATTATTAGATCTAACATGCACCCAAGAATATAGCTATGCACACTAAGACAATCGTCAATCACCCACGGTATGGTCCGGTTCAGAGACATAAACGGTTCGTAAAATGCTGTCTGGCCTCCTCATTCACATAAAAAATGGATCTTAGTGCACAGGAAATAAATCTTCACCTGAGAATGAAGAAAGAAAATATGATGAGCTCACTTTAGACCTGACCTTGCCTTGAAGAGAGACGTGTCGATGGCCGAACCAATAGAATTCCAACAAAGAAATGATGCATTTTTTGATTACTAATTAAGCAGCTCTGCGGTTAAAAGATCCCAGGATCCTACTGTATTCATCGGCCACAGAAAACTGAATTCGTTAACTGAATCACATAAATAGAAAGCGCTTGCTCAAGGGCGGTACTTAGTACTAACTTTCCCATAATACCTAACAATAAAATCAAATAGGCATTGCACCAATGGTAATAAATTGAGAAGATGCACGTATATTAATAGGATATGGAACAAAGATGTTTACTAAATAATATTTAGGCCAAGAAAACGGTATAACAGTATCATTTAGCCTCAATAGTTAGTGTTACCATCTATTCAGAACAGTAGCCACACAAACAAGACACTCAACACCAGGATCTCCATGCCACTACGCCACCTCCTTTGTGTCTTCCAGTTGAAAATATGCCGAATAAATTATCAAACAAACAACAGATGCATAGGGAGAAGCTAATCTTATTTAGTAACAAAAGAATCAAACACCCAGTTAAAAGCATTGAAGGTATAAAGTTAAGTACTGTGAGTTCGATCTTGAGTGACAATTTTTTTTGCCAACGTGTATTAGGATAACAAAAATTGCGCAGGGAATTAACATGCAATTTTGGCTTAAGACTTTAAGAATAGTGTATAAACGTAGCTAATAAACTGAAGTAGCACATAGGATCAATGAAATTGGTGGAGGTGAATATCCACGCCCGGTGGGTAGCATGATGTAGAGAAGTGGAAGAAGAATGTCCGTCTCCCGTATAGGTTTTAATTATCCGAGTATTCTGCAGAAAACAGTGAACATGCATGAGCTTCAAGACCATGGTTTGTACCTACTAAAGATCGATTCGAAGCAGAGGAAGAGGAAGCAGGTGCAGTATTGAAAGAACCTGAACGAACAACAAATGTTTTGGCAGCCATCATTAGGATAGTAGAAATGCGCAGTGACGGAGCAAATCATACACAACAACAATTTAGACAGGCACGCACACACAATATCAAATAAGACAGGCACGCACCTTGGAATAGAGCAATGCGCTGCATACCTGGGTGGCCGCACGGAGGTGGAGGGGGTTGTCGCCTTCGTACAGATTTGCTCCCGGTTGGGCTTCTCCATGGGCTCGCTGTCTCACTCTCCCTCCTCTCTTCATCTCGTCCTCCCCTCCCCTTCTCAGCCCAAGGACGACGACGGGGACGGCTCTTGGTTGCGCTTCTCCATGGGCTCGCCGTCTCCCTCTCCCTCCTCTCTTCATCTCGACCTCCCCTCCCCATCTCACCCCAAGGACGACGACGCAGACGGCCATCTCCGTGGCCGACCAGCTCCGGCCGGCTCTGTAGGGTAACGCAGCAAAAAACAAAAAATTTCCAACCTACGCACCAGCCCAGGACCACTATGGAGACTGCATACATGGTTTGATCTTTTTCGTTACCGACTCGTAGCGCAGCGGGAAGTAGAGTCGATGACGATCGGCGGTGCAGATCCCCGCAGCTAGGATTTACAACCTCCCAACCGCGAGGATGTATACACTCATCCGCCATACGGACAGCCCTCCGGGAGGCGGTCAAACAGTCCCCCGAACGGTGTCGCGGACAGCCCTTCAGGAGGACCTTCGAAACTCGAACGGTCACTCGGACAGCCCTCCGGGAGGACCCACAGAACTCGGACCGTCACTTGGACAGCCCTTCGGGAGGCACTCTCGAACAGCCCCTCAGGGCACTAAGATCGAAACTACGACCTCTCTATAGAGTTGCACACATACGGTGTCAGCTATCCGGCAGGGCTTCGTCGTCCAGAACTAGTACCTGCCGGAACCCAGACAGCCTTTCGGCTCTACGAAACTATTTCGCTGGGAGGGAGAGAAGAAGCCAGATCATTGCAATGGCATGTATGTGAGAAAGAGTGAGTGTGGAGGGCTGCCCCTCCACCTCTATTTATAGGAAATCCCAAGGGGTAGGGTAGTTTCACACAAAAACCCAAAATGCACATGAATGAAGTCCTTCCACAAGGTCCTAGGAGTGAAACCAATGAACAAGAGGGTCCCCAAGGGGGGATACCCAATGTGGCCGGCCACACCCCCATAAGGGGCCCAAAAAATGGCTCCTATTCATCCATGTCATCCCCAAGATCTTTTGGAGCAAAGCCCCAAAAGGTGGCTTTCCATAAAGTAACCATAAAGCTGATTTTCACTATTCATGACGACATTTTTCAGCGTCCGTTCGAACTGAAAATATTTGTGTGGGCTTAGAACATTTCCAGTACCCACCAAACTTATTTTCAACGCGTTCCGAAACAATTCCGGTTTACTGATTTTCATCTGCGAAAAGCATCTGAAGTGGTTCCGGCAGCTCCGGAGCATATCCGGTTATTATCCCGGAAAATTCCAGAAAGCTTCTAGAATGATTCTGGCACCCTCCAAGAATTATCAGGCATGTGCCGAAACCAATTTGACTTTATGGTATCCCCTGAAACAACTTTTCAGTTTCACCGGAACTCATCCGGTGACCTCTCTCTGCGGAACTTTTCCGTTGTCCGAAACTTTTCCGGTGTCCGAAACTTTTTCGGTGATTTTCTCTCAGACTCCCTGTCTAGTATTCAGCAGAGAGATGACCCTTAAGCGTGTGACCCTATAGGTTCGGTGAAGTATAGATATGACCTGGAACCCCTTCCGATCAATGATCAACATCGGAGCCGTGGACACCCATATTGACCCCTATACCCACACGAATGAATATTCGAGTGAACCTCCAGTTGCGGTGAGCTATTCCTGTTGCTTCACAATATATCACAAACACCTGAGGTGAGATTTATTGCATCCCCGTGGATGAAAAATTTGTCCACCATGCAAGTTACCTCGTTACCGGTTTTGTTCTCTTTTCTCGTTTCCGTGTTCCGGCATCCCCGTGATCAAATCACAAAGGTGTCTGGCCAGACGATGATGGACACCGTAACACCGAGAGGGCCCGAGTATATCTCTCCATCGTCGGAGGAGCAAATCCCAATCTCGAGCTATCAAGTTACTTAACATACTTTCCCATGAACCCGTAAGCCGCCGTAATAGCCATCCAGTTACGGATGACGTTTAACAAACCCCAAAGTTCATGAAGCAAGCATGAAGAAACTCGATACTCTCATGGTCTAAGGAATTATGCAAACATTAACTATCTCTGTGTTATAAACCATTAACTTGTGACGAATGTATCTCATAGCATAACATCAATTCGGGTCGATTCAACACAAATGTCCTTCCTGACATTTTGCCCTCAAAGTTGCTTGGCATAGACATGCCCATGATTGGGAAAACATAATCATCATGCAACACTTGAGCTAGTCTTAGAGGCACGACTAGGAATACATTTTACCGTTTATTATTCCACACGTGCATATGGGTTCTCCCCAGAGCCTTTATGGATATACGGGCTCGGGAACCACAGCAGTTATAGCATGGAACATAAACATAATTATGAACAGGGAGATAATCAATAACATTTATTATTGCCTCTAGGGCATATTTCCTACAGAGTCCCACTTGCACTAGAGACAATAATCTAGCTTATGCTAATGCACTTCACACCTGTGGCACACCGGTGTAAATATGCTTCGCTTGTGGTATAGCCTGATGTCCAACGGATCTGACGACTTCAGCTCCGTGTGTATCTTTGCATGTCCTCGCGTTTTCACGTTTTCACAAAATTCATATTTTGTGTGGACTTGGCTTTGTATGTATGTGAATCACAGGTCGATTCTGGATTCCTCAGACTGAGTTATGGAGCAACTATCTGCAGTAGTGTCCCATTGCCAAAAGCCATCTTGGAACCATACTAAGTTCATGAATGAACTATATGATTTAACATCTTCTTTGTCGCTTCTAAAGCATCAACATACTTAGCCCTTGTTATAGAATTCGCCACAGTAACTAGTTTGAACAAATTCCAACTAACTGTGCCACCACATTGTGTGTTACACAAAACCCTTAATTTAAATCGAAAATCGCATGGAGAAAAGATGAAGACTGTATCGATGTAACATTTTACAACGAACTCTTCATGATCTCTGCTTGCGAGAAAACCATGTCATCAGTACTTACTCTAGTACTCTGTGACATCTTTCACTGTTGTCCCATGATCAGTAATTTGATCACTTTGGTATCCATACTCGCAACACCTTGGGAGTATCGGACATATCTGGTTGTTTTACATACCATGGAATACATGATTAATCCAAACACAAGAGTGTGTGGAATCTCCATCATGTATTTTACTCGTCAGTGTTTTGGGACACCGAGTCTTGCAAAAACTCTTTCCATGTGACTTCGGCAAGAATCACTCCTTGGCGTTTTAAATGCTAAAAGGTTTTAGCATCTTGTCAATATGTATTCATTGCTTAGCCCCATTAGGTAAATCTATCTCCATAGATCATCATGCCTAATATTGAGGCTATTTAGCCTAAGCACTTCATCAAAAAACTATTTTCAAATGAAGTCCTAATTTGTGTCAAAAAATTTATTTCCAATTACCAATGTGCCAAGCACATAAGGTTTTTAGAAATATTATTACGCTCCCACTTACTTTCTTGAATTATAAGCATCTTCGTTACCCATGATGAAGTCAAAACCCCTTTGACCATTTCATCAAAACACGAAGATTCCAACTCCATTTTGCTCTCTTCTGTCCATTGCTGGAACTCTAAAGTTTGCATACCTACTAGCATCCTCTGGATCGACAAATTACTTTGGACTGTATCATATACAAGTCCTAGCTTTCATTTCCATCAGATGGAAATCCTTTTATCATCCATGTTTTATATCTCATGATTGAAATATGTATTAATTGCTAGTTCAACCCGAACCGACTTTAAGCATCGCTACGGTGAAACCACCTCATTTTAGTCAACTCCTTGAACTTGTTATTTCAACAAGTCGAGCTTTATGGATAAAACATTTTTATCCGTATCAGTTTTAAGTTCCATAAATATTCATTAGACTATAAGTCTTCCGAAAGGTGTATCAATGTTTTAATCTTGAATCACTTATATGGAAACTAACTCGGGTTGTATTGGCATTTAGCCAATTCCGGAGTCAGGGCCCATCAACGCTTCCTTGTGTATCATAGGTATATTGTTGTCTAACAACAATATCTCGTTTGCGCGCATGAGAGGTTTGCACGAGCTTTGCCTACGTGGTCCAGCTGCAAGTTCGACCGAAGTCCATACATTTTATTGTAGAGACTTTCGTATCAGTCGCAGTAGGAAACTCTGGAATTACTTCCAAGGTCTCTTTCCTTTGATCTGATGGCGAAGATACTGTTTATCTCGTCGAGTTGCACTATTCTCCCACTCACCTTTTTGAAAGAACCATTCTCTTTAAAAGCACACCGTTTCGCGGCAAAACTATTTGCCTCGGTATAGTGAGGGAGGAATACCCAACATTTTGGTATAACCTACAAAGTAGCACTTGTCTGATTTGGAATAGGTTTGTAACCTTTTACACAAGCCCCATATTCCAAATGTTAAGAAAAGATATAACATGGTTGGGCGTACCATACCATGGATTGATTTCAACAGACCCGATGTAGCTCTTTTCAGTGTAAAAGCCGCAGTCTCTAGAGCATCACTTTAAAAAGGATAATGGCAAATTTATTTCTGTCATCTTTGACCTTACCATGTCATAAATGGTTAGATTACATCTCCACGGACTTTTCACTTGCAGTGGTGTTCCGGGAGGTGCAAGTTATGAAACCCCTTTCGCAACTCATCAGACATTTGCTAAACATGTAACTCAAATATTTCTTTGTGCAATCAAATTGCAGAAACATAATTTTCTTGTTACAATAACTTCTACTTCATTTTTGAAAACCTTTCGAATGATTTCAAAAGATCCAGACTTACGTCTCATCAAGCAAATATCCATATATCTACTTGAGTCATTTCTGTAGATATATAAATCCACTACTTGCAACAACATTTATTGAACTACACACATCAAAATGTATGATCACCAATAAGTTTGTTGCTCGTTCCTTATGGCTTGTGAACGGTATTTCAGTCACTTCACTTTTCGGAGAAAAGTTGCAAGTGTCAGATGATTCAAAATCAAACAACTTCAAAATCCATCACAATGGAATTTTTTCATGCGGGTTTCTCCAATGTGACCAAATACAGTGCCACACATGTGTGGTATTCTCATAGTCTTGCGACATTTAGCGTCAGTGTTATGGATGTATTATATTACCATCAATATTCATAACATACATCCATCTTGGATGGAAGCATGGACCTTCATGTTATTCATAATACTTAACAACAATTGTTGTTTTTATGAACAACTCTTTTGCAACAAACATTGTGCAATGGGCTAGAGTGTATGAAACTCTAAAATGAATTATGAAAGTAAACCCGGAGGTATTGTATTATTATCAATATTCATAACATACATCTCATTCATAATGAAAGTATGGCCCTTGTGTTATTCATAACATCGAACATAAAAAGTTCTCTTATGAACAACCTTCTTGCAAGATACCTTATGCAAGGGGATAGAGTTTGTAAAACTCTAAATGAATTATGAAAATAAATACAGACGGCAATACACCGATGGAAGGTATTGTAACATTTACTATGTTCCCTGTGTATACCTTAACCTCATTTCTGGCTAGCCTTTTAGGCCATAGTAGCTCTTACATTGATTCGTAACAGAATGCAATCAAGTGGGTATCTTTGTGATTAACTCACAATACCCAAGAATTAGTGATTAACATGTTTAACCATAATTCCCAAGAACTATATCTTTGACCAGCCTACTATACATCAAAAACTTGTATGACATTCATACATGAGCTGGATATTCCAGTCATCTTTCTTTCTGCCTTTATACTTCTAACAGTTTAACTTTTAGTATTTCTCCTACTCGCAAAAGAAGCACCCAACTTAAGAGTGGCGTTAGCCCCGGGCTTCCTAGGCGTGTAAGTCACACTAACACCCTTTGGACACTTCCTTTCTCTTTAAGTTGTTGTTTTATTCACCTTTCATTATATGACAAGCGTTCTTCTGGATCCCTCTCTTATCAGTCCAATGCATAGTAAACACTTTACTAATAATTTGCAATCAAACATTGCTTTGGATATTTCATATCTTTCAGCCTTTGTTTGTATCTGAAAATTAATTTCCAGTTCCATGAATATCACATAACTATCCCAAACTTTCGAAGTTCGAGTTTCATGGAAGCAAACATATTTCACTTGACCGTAACCGAATTCTAGCTTTTGGATCAAAGGACGAGAGTCACATGATCCATAGCATTAGCGGGAGAATACGGAAAGCATGCGATAGGACAAAGTCCTTCTCGGCACTTTTGAGGAATATCCTCATATTATGTTACCAATCGTAAAGTTTTAACCAGATATTTAACAGCTATTCAATTTTAATAAGGAAGGTGGAAACGCGAGCCATTATTCTACAACTATTTTGCATATAACACTTAGACAATGTTCATAATTAATTGCACTAAGAATTAAACATGTTAATTCAACAGTGCGCTCCCACTCAAATCAATATCTCTCAAAATTGATTGTGAGTGATACAAGACCCACATTTCAATTGTTCGCCATTGGTGTAACACCACTGATGAAGAAAAATCTCAACCGGTAGGCCAACTTGCCAATCACATCTCTATGTGACTCTTGTTCATCTTTCGATGCGTGTGTTCCGAGCTCATGACGGTCATGCCTGAACGTCAAGACAACCAAGTGATCTCGCTGCGACGTCTCAACTCACCCGCCTCACACTTCTCTAATCGTTCGTACCCGTGTGACACGGCGCACCCCGAAAAGATAGGTGCCATGACGGTGCTGCACTTGGGAGAACACTAACTACTTGGTATTTTAAGTGAGAGATCACCCTAATAAAAGCGACTACCGCGCAATCAAGAAGGGTGCATCATAAGGGATAAACATCTCAGGCAATTCATAATAGCATGATATGGTATAGCCCTTTCTGACGGAGAAGTCTTTCATTTCTTCGTCTTCGGCATTCGCGTCGGTGTTCACCTTCGCGAAGATTGCCACCACCTTGTCGATGCACCAGATAATATTGCTATCTCTATAGCTAACAAAATATTGCATTACAACAAGGTTGACACGCAGATCATTAAAGTGCAATCATATGGCTCCAGCCATCATGCCGAATCATGATGCGCAGGTCATGTTAATTAATTTACATTATATAGTCATCCCATACATAATCAAATTATTATGAGCACTGCTATACCACATCACATGCACATGCAAACCCTCCTGCAAAACCAAGTTAGACGTTTCTAATCGGTTCATGCAAAAAACTTGTTCTACGTGGCTTCTAAGGTTTTGAAACAAACCGAAGCTACCAACGTCCATCATCAAGTATGATAATTCAAGTCGCTAGATTAACGTTCCAGGGTGTATGAAACACGAGATAATAAAATCTTGAGCCCCATACTAAACTTCGTCATACGCATGACCCCCGTGCAAATCATATCTGCATTGCCCTTTCGTCTATGAAATTTCATCTTTCTTTTTAACTACGGTGGAATTCAATGAACTGTTAGCACTTCGTTGATCAATCAGGATCGCGGATTGCCAGAACATTGAAACTCCACCATACTGTTATCAAGATCAGAAATATGAAAATTCCAGGGAAGCAACAAGAACATCGGGTAACAGATTTCATCTGCTACCCGCACGAATAATTTTCAGTAATAGAACTCATCTGCTACCTAATTATATTGTGCAACACCCATACATCTCATGTATTCTAGATCGCAACATGCATCTACGCATAGCACGGCTCATGATGCCACTGTAGGGTAACGCAGCAGAAAACAAAAAATTTCCGACCTACGCACCAGCCCAGGACCACTATGGAGACTACATACATGGTTTGATCTTTTTCGTTACCGACTCGTAACGCAGCGGGAAGTAGAGTCGATGACGATCGGCGGTGCAGATCCCCGCAGCTAGGATTTACAACCTCCCAACCGCGAGGATGTATACCCTCATCCGCCATACGGACAGCCCTCCGGGAGGCGGTCGAACAGTCCCCCGGACGGTGTCGCGGACAGCCCTTCGGGAGGACCTTCGAAACTCGAACGGTCACTCGGATAGCCCTCCGGGAGGACCCACAGAACTCGGACCATCACTTGGACAGCCCTTCGGGAGGCACTCTCGAACAGCCCCTCAGGGCACTAAGATCGAAACTACGACCTCTCTACAGAGTTGCACACATACGGTGTGAGCTATCCGGCAGGGCTTCGTCGTCCAGAACTAGTTCCTGCCGGAACCCAGACAGCCTTTCGGCTCTACGAAACTATTTCGCTGGGAGGGAGAGAAGAAGCCAGATCATTGCAATGGCATGTATGTGAGAAAGGGTGAGTGTGGAGGGCTGCCCCTCCACCTCTATTTATAGGAAATCCCAAGGGGTAGGGTAGTTTCACACAAAAACCCAAAATGCACATGAATGAAGTCCTTCCACAAGGACCTAGGAGTGAAACCAATAAACAAGAGGGTCCCCAAGGGGGGATACCCCATGTGGCCGGCCACACCCCCATGAGCGGCCCAAAAAATGGCTCCTATCCATCCATGTCATCCCCAAGATCTTTTGGAGCAAAGGCCCAAAAGGTGGCTTTCCATAAAGTAACCATAAAGCTGATTTTCACTATTCATGACGACATTTTTCAGCGTCCGTTCGAACTGAAAATATTTGTGTGGGCTTAGAACATTTCCAGTACCCACCAAACTTATTTTCAACGCGTTCCGAAACAATTCCGGTTTAGTTATTTTCATCTGCCAAAAGCATCTGAAGTGGTTCCGGCAGCTCCGGAGCATATCCGGTTATTATCCCGGAAAATTCCAGAAAGCTTCTAGAATGATTCTGGCACCCTCCAAGAATTATCAGGCATGTGCCGAAAACAATTTGACTTTATGGTATCCCCTGAAACAACTTTTCAGTTTCACCGGAACTCATCCGGTGACCTCTCTCTGCGGAACTTTTCCGTTGTCCGAAACTTTTCCGGTGTCCGAAACTTTTTCGGTGATTTTCTCTCAGACTCCCTGTCTAGTATTCAGCAGATAGATGACCCTTAAGCGTGTGACCCTATAGGTTCGGTGAAGTATAGATATGACCTGGAACCCCTTCCGATCAATGATCAACATCGGAGCCGTGGACACCCATATTGACCCCTACACCCACACGAATGAATATTCGAGTGAACCTCCAGTTGCGGTGAGCTATTCCTGTTGCTTCACAATATATCAGAAACACCTGAGGTGAGATTTATTGCATCCCCGTGGACGAAAAATTTGTCCACCATGCAAGTTACCTCGTTACCGGTTTTGTTCTATTTTCTCGTTTCCGTGTTCCGGCATCCCCGTGATCAAATCACAAAGGTGTCTGGCCAGACGATGATGGACACCGTAACACCGAGAGGGCCCGAGTATATCTCTCCATCGTCGGAGGAGCAAATCCCAATCTCGAGCTATCAAGTTACTTAACATACTTTCCCATGAACCCGTAAGCCGCCGTAATAGCCATCCAGTTACGGATGACGTTTAACAAACCCCAAAGTTCATGAAGCAAGCATGAAGAAACTCGATACTCTCATGGTCTAAGGAATTATGCAAACATTAACTATCTCTGTGTTATAAACCATTAACTTGTGACGAATGTATCTCATAGCATAACATCAATTCGGGTCGATTCAACACAAATGTCCTTCCTGACATTGTGCCCTCAAAGTTGCTTGGCATAGACATGTCCATGATTGGGAAAACATAATCATCATGCAACACTTGAGCTAGTCTTAGAGGCACGACTAGGAATACATTTTACCGTTTATTATTCCACACGTGCATATGGGTTCTCCCCAGAGCCTTTATGGATATACGGGCTCGGGAATCACATCAGTTATAGCATGGAACATAAACATAATTATGAACAGGGAGATAATCAATAACATTTATTATTGCCTCTAGGGCATATTTCCTACAGGCTCAACCTAGCACGACAGAACGAGAAATCGGTGGCGGCGATGAGAACCTGCGGAGGGGGCTGTGGTGCGGGGTGCGGGCGTGGGCGGCAGCTGTAGGTGGAGGGTTGCCATGGGCCAACAAATAGATCTATCAGGCAGGATATCGGGCCCCGCATGAGATCCCACGGCGGATTGTCAGTGAGGTCGGTGGCGGCGGCGGCGGCGAGGAAACTGAAAGAGGGCGGACGCACGAGTTCCGACTGCGGTTTGTCCGTCAGGTCGTCCGCGGCGGCGGCGGCGGTGGCTATGAAGCTGACAGGGCGCAACGGATCAGGATCGCGCGAGGGGTTCAGGAGTACGTGATCGCACGAGGGGAGGGGATCGAGATCGCACGAGTGGATTTTTCTGCGTCCGGGTTTTTTTTGTTGCGTGCGGGTGAGGTGGGGGTGTGGGAGATCGCTGGGAGGTGGGAGGGAGGACGAAAAAAAACCAGTGAAAAAAAACCGGACGAAAATGATGGGACGAAAATAAACCCGGAACGAAGACTACCAACTGAGACATTAGGAGTAGAGATACAGATCGTAGGAAAGAGCCAGAGACGCACGATTAAAAGAACGGAAAAACTAACGCCCACACGTGTGGGCGTTTGCACATCGCCCACACGCCTCCGTCACCATTCATTTTGCCACGTATGAACAGATGACATCAGCAGAAATCTTTTTGGTTTTCGGTTTAAAAATGTTTATCTCCTAATTAAAAATCGGTTTTTACCATTAAATCCGTCTCGACGAGATCTTCAAAACTAGACCCCATGTTGATATGTTTCGACGAAATTTTTTTTTGCCCAAAAGTTGCCATGATGACACTGTAGTTGCCATAGTGCTTAAACTAAAGTTGTCATGTGGCAATTTTAGTTTGTAGATCACGGCAATTTTAGTTTTTCGATGATGGCAATTCTAGTACTTTGACCATGAAAATATTTTTTTGTATGAACCATGGCAATTTTAAGTGCATGTATCATGGCAATTTTAATTTATGGTGCATGGCAAGTCTAGTTTCTTAATTCCCCGTTTTATAATATGTCAAAATTTACTTTTAAATGTAGATGAAAAGAGCTTAAACATATCATGGCAATTTCAGTGTAAACATCATGGCAATTCATGTGGAATAGACACGGCAACTTTTAACAAAAAAAATTCGTCGAAATATATTGATAGGAGATCTAGTTTCGAAGATCTCGTCGCGAGGGATTTAATGGTGAAATCGGATCTTCAATCGGATTTTTTATTTAAGAGATAAAACATTTTAAAAATAGAAAATTCAAAAAGATTTCCACATGCATGCATGCGGTAACATAGCGTAGTGTGTGTGCTATAGGGCGTGTGGGCAGATTTGGCTCCCACCACACGTGTGGGCGTTAGCGCTGTGCTAAAAGAAAGAAACCGTTGATTAAGGAAAGAAAGAAACCGCTGATTGCGTGCGTTGGTTAGCTGTGTTTGCGTGGCTGGGCTACATACGTTTTTCAGGGGAGGACGGGCTTACAGAATGTCTTGCAAAGCCCATCGTCAAGAGCCATACAGAGAATACCTGGCGCCGGCCCTGGGGGTGTGCAACCTGTGCGGGTGCACAGGGCCACCAGGTTTTTTGGGGCCTCAGAAAATTTATGCAGTAGTGTTCGCTTCCGATCGCGACCAGGCCTCCTGGCGCGCCTGCGCGCAGGTCTCGATTCCCGAACTCCCCCGATCGGGATCCAGGAAACTCCCGGAGCAACTAGTTAACGAGCGCTCTTTCAGAAGTCTCACAACAATCAGCGCCACTTGGCGCGCTCTGGACGCTTTCATTGGATTTTATTTTTTATTTTTTCGCACGCGTTTTCGCTTTTTTAAACGGTTTTTTCGGGGGGTTTCGACGTTTTGGTTTTCCCCCGGTCTTTCTTAGCTTTTCGATAAAAAAAAATTCGCGAAAAAATGCGTTTTCTTTTTTTTTCTTTCACGAAAGTCACGGTTTTTCTTCCGCGAGAGGCACGGTTGTGCTTTAGCGAGAGTCACGGCCGTGCCTTTCGGAAACGAAAAAAAAGCGTGTTTTCTGGTTTTTTCTTTCGCGAGAGTCACGGTTTTGCTTTCGCGAGAGGCACAGTTGTGCTTTCGCGAGAGTCACGGCCGTGCCTTTCGAAAAGGGAAAAACAAAACGCGTTTTCTGTTTTTCTTTCTTTTGTGAGAGTCACGGTTTTGCTTCCGCGAGAGGCACGGTTGTGCTTCGTGAAAGTCATGGCCGTGCCTCTCGGGAAGGGAAAAAATACGCGTTTTTTGTTTTTTTTTCTTTCGTGAGAGTCACGGTTTTGCTTTCGCGAGAGGCACGGTTGTGCTTTCGCGAGAGTCACGGCCGTGCCTCTCGGAAACGGAAAAAACGCGTTTTTTGTTTTTTTTCTTCCACGAGAGTCACGCTTTTGCTTCCACGAGAGGCACGGTTGCGATTCCGCGAGAGGCACGGGCGTGCCTCTTTCGGAAAGGAAAAAAAACCATGCTCCCGGTTCGGTTTTTTCGCCCGGTTTTTTTTGTTCGGTTTTTTTCGTGAAAAAAAAGTTCGTCAAAACCTATCAACATGGGATCTAGTTTTGAAGATCTCGACGCGAGGAATCCAATGGTGAAAACGGTTCGAGATTTGGACGCACGATTTAAGAGATAAAACCTTTTGAATAAACGGATCTACGAAAAAAGGAAAAACTCCCAAGTTGCGACAAGTCGCGACCTAGGAAAGTGGAGTGTTCTTTACAACGAGTACTCCTTAATTAGTGATTTCGGGGAACTCCTATATGCAGCTGTTTGCGGCAAACAGCCGCAGGTTTGCATAGGCGGGTGTCTACCTGGGCCGGCCCATGAAGGAAACAGCTGCGAGCATGTACTGTAGTAGCTAAAAAATTAAGCCTCCCTCGCATAGGATCGATCACAGGATCTCTTGGAATAGTTCAAGCGACACAACCAGTTAGGCTAACGAAGGTTATTGAACAAGGAGCAACGTAAAACATTAAATACCAAACATCCATCACAGATCCGATATATTTTTTGAAATTCAGAACGCAGTTTTTTTTCTGAAATAACCCTGAGTGTTTTATGAAACAGAAACACTTTTCAACTTTCTAAACAATTTTTAAAAACTGATACATTTTCAAAAAAAGAACATTTTCAGAATTTCTGAACAAATTTGGAAAACAGGAACATTTTCTGAAAAATCCCGAACATATTTTACTTTGTGAATTTTTTTGGAAACATGAATCTTTCTGCATTTGTGAACAAATTTGGAAAACAGGAACAATTTTCCAAAATTCTCAAACATGTTTTAATTTGTAAAAAATATTTAAAAACAAGAAAGTTTTCTGAATTTGTGATTTTTCTTAAACTGGAACATTTTCTGAATTTGAGAAAAAATTAGAAAGTAGAATTTTTTTATATCCCAAACAAATTCTAATTCGTGAACAAAATTTTATAACGCGAACATTTTTTGATTTACGAAATTGAGAACAAAATTTGTGAAATTGGGAATAAAATTTAAACATGGGAACAAAAAGTATTTGAAATCCCGAACATGTTTTTGAAACATTGAACATTTTCTAATTTAGAGAAAAACATTGAGCATGAGAACAAAAAATTGATTATCCTGAACATTTTTTGAATTTACAAAACAAAAAATTTAAATCAAGAACAATTCGTAAATCCTAAACAAAATTGGAAAATGCGAACAGTTTTTAATACATAAAAAATGAAATAATGGAACCATTTTTAAAAATTTGGAAACTCTAAACGTTTTCGAGTTTTAGAACATTTTTTAAAATGAAGTAAACAATCTTTGAACTTCTGAACATTAATTGAATTTTGTGAACAAAATTTGAAAAACTGATATATTTTTTTATTTCTAAAGATTTGTTAAAAAATGAAAATGACAAAGGAAAGAAAAAAGAAACAAAGAAAGTAAAAAGCGAAAAAGGAAAGAAAACTGAAAAAAGTATAGGAAAAACAGGAAAATAACGAAAAAGACAGAGAAAGGCATAAAACCGGTTCAGAAACCTTCCCTTACCTTCTAGAAGGTTCCTAAAACGAGAAAAAACCGACTGGAACCTTCTCAAAACCGCCCGGTACTGTAGCGCGTACTTTGCTGATAATTGGGCCGGCCCATGTCGATCGCTGGTCGCTCCCGTCCTGTGCGAAGTGTCGACAATCTGCCGCATATTCTGCAGATAGGATTTTCCCGCGATACCTCCTCTTCGCTTCTCACGCGTACAGGTACAACAGCCACGCCCCACGCTCCCAGGGAAAACATAGCGATCGAATCGAAGCTGAAGTGTTGTTGCGCGGACCGCCGGTGATTCCGTTAGCCCTTCACCTTCGCTTTGAGTTTCAACTTCGATACCGTATATAGTTTTGCTGTAACTTTGTAGCTAATTTTAGTATTCACATCAATTAGGCGTCTAGCATTGCAAGTTCTGAGCCTGTTGAAATTTTAAAGTTTCTAAATAATTGTTTTCCCAATGCAAGTGTTGCTTATAGAGTTCTTTTGACCATCCCTGTGACGGTTGCATCAGCGGAACGGAGCTTTTCAAAATTGACGCTATTCAAGTCTTATATGCGCACTACCATGACGCAACAAAGACTTACTGATAATAGCACTTGAGAGTGAAGAAGTACCGGAGAAGATTGATTATGAGGATATTATTGAAGATTTTATTTCAAGGAACACTAAAAAGAATGATGCTATTTAAGTGAAGACTTTACAACCAAGAATAGGTGCAATTTTTGATATTTCCCATTGCTATGTAAGATATTCTAATCTGAACATTATTATAGTTATATTTGTATATTTTTTTTAAGTGAGGTAGGGCCCATTTTAGAGTTCCGTACAGGGCCTCGGATTTTGCCGGCCCGGCCCTGTGCATTTAAATGAGAAGTGACACGTGTGGAACATATATGATGAGATGAATAGACTGCTGTAAGGGCATATTTATCCCTAAGGTGTTTTGGTGATTGATGACAATACTTTTGCGGACTAATCGTGTGCCTTGAGTATTTCAGATATTTCGTCACCAGGCACAAGACGGTTTGGTGCCCCTCGAAGACTATTGAAGACGGCGTTTTTCTACGTTTCTTTTCGGTGGAGTTGAGTCGTAGGAAAGCTGTACTATTAAGAGGGGGTCCGCGTTGGAAAGGTTCGGGTGGAATCATCACGTACACGTTTTCTTCCTCTGCACCGCCTTTCCTTTTGCGCTTTGGAGCATCCTCCGTTTTCCTCATCTATTTGCAAAGAGAAGGATTCCTAGTGTTGCTGTTCTGGGGCATGCGGTAGTACTGCTCTTCGGAGCGGTAGTACCGCAGGCCCCTGCGGTAGTACCGCATGCCCTTGCGATAGTACCGTAGGTGCCCACGGTAGTACCGCTCCTAAGGAGCTGTAGTACCATGGCCTCAGACCAGACTAAGCCGCCCGTGCGGCTATAGGGACGGATGTAATTTTTTACATCCACGCCCTACGCGGTAGTACCGCCCCATGTGCGCGGTAGTACCGTGAAGCCTGGTCTGGCACAGCAACATGAGCGGAAGTAGGGGCGGATGTAATTTTTTTACATCCGCGCCCAGCGCGGTAGTACCGCATGTCATGCGCGGTAGTACCGTGTCGGATTTTTGCATTGTCTGATTTTCAGCGGAAGTTGGCACGGATGTATTTTTATTCATCCGCGCCCGTCCCAGGCTAGTCCAATCCTGCCTTGCGGTAGTACCGCAAGGGGGAGCGGTAGTACCGCACCAGCGACAGTACCGCCCTCAGCCTCTGCGCTTCAGGCCTGGGCTAGCTCCTACCGTAGCAGCGGTAGTACCGCGGTCCGCCGCGGTAGTACCGTGAGCCCTTGCGGTAGTACCGCTTGTCTAGGGCGGTAGTACCGCAGGTCGCGGGCTGGTTAAGTGGATAATGGTTGGATTTGTCCCACCACTATATAAGGTGTGTCTTCTTCTCCGAGTTGACTACCTCTTCTAACCCTAAGCTCCATTGTTGCTCCAAACTCCATTTTCGGCCGATCTCTCTCCATAGCCAATCAAACTTGTTGATTTGCTCGGGATTGGGTGAGAAGGTCCCGGTCTACACTTCCACCAAGAGAAATTTGATTCCCCCCACTAATCCCTAGCGGATCTTGTTACTCTTGGGTGTTTGAGCACCCTAGACGGTTGAGGTCACCGCGGAGCCATAGTCCATTGTGGTGAAGCTTCGTGGCGTCGTTGGGAGCCTCCAATTAAGTTGTGGAGATTGCCCCAACCTTGTTTGTAAAGGTCCGGTCGCCGCCTCCAAGGGCACCAATAGTGGAATCACGGCATCTCACATTGTGTGAGGGCGTGAGGAGAATACGGTGGCCCTAGTGGCTTCTTGGGGAGCATTGTGCCTCCACACCGCTCCAACGGAGACGTACTTCCCCTCAAAAGGAAGGAACTTTGGTACACATCCTCGTCTTCACCGGCTCCACTCTTTGTTATCTCGTGCCTTTACTTGTGCAAGCTTATTTGTGTTATATCCCTTTCTTGCTTGTGTGTTTGTTGTTGTTGCATCATATAGGTTGCTCACCTAGTTGCTTATCTAGACAACCTACTTTGATGCAAAGTTTAATTTGGTAAAGAAAAGCTAAAAATTGTTAGTTGCCTATTCACCCCCCCTCTAGTCAACTATATCGATCCTTTCAATTGGTATCAGAGCCTCGTCTCTTTATTAAGGACTTTTTCGTCCGAAGAGTATGGTTGACACCGTAGACGGTGGGGAAGAGCACTCCGATGTGAATCCGTTCTCGTCTTCGGCCGGTGGGGGAACCGCGGTCTCTCGTGAGGAATTCAATGTGGCTTTGGACACATTGAAAACCTCCATGAAGACCGAGGTTGAAAGCATGTTTAATAAATTCATTGAAGGGCTTAAACTATCTACCGCACCGTTGAAAGTGGGTGATCCCACTAACAAGGTGACGGATGCTAACTCCGACAAGGGGGAAGCTACTAGTGAAAATGCTCCTTCTACTAGTGGTAAGAATGGCAGCGACATCTTTGCCCATGTGGAACCTCCACTTGTTTATGGTGGACCGATTCCTTCTACTCATTTGAATCATGCCGGTCCTCCCCCTAAGATTGTGAAAAATGAGGATTTTGATTCTTGGGTTTATCGCTTTAAGCGTCATTTGAATCATGTGAATACTAATCTTTGGAGAATCATTGAAGAAGGTTTCTATCCGCATGACCGAAGCAACTTCACGCCTAGAGAAGCTGCGGATAATCAATTCAATGAGAATGCTCTCTTCATCATCCAAGATGCAATTCCACCCGAAGATCTTCCTCACCTCCGGCCCTATGCCATGGCCAAAGATGCTTGGCACCAAGTTGTTTCCCTCTACCGGGGAAGCGCAAGTATTCAACGCTCCAACTATGAAGTGGTGCAAGATGAAGCCAACGAGTTTGCAATGAAAGAAGATGAAGAACCTCGTGAACTTTATTGGAGAGTAACCAAACTCGCGGTCTTACTCCGAGATCATGGGAGCAAGGACACGGATGACAATTGGATCAAGCGCAAATTTCTCAAGGCAATGATGCCTTACCACAAGGCCATGTCCTCCGTCATTCGTCAACGGCCGGACTTCCACACCTTGTCCTCAAGTGAAGTGTTGGATGAGTTTGTGGCTATGAGCATCTTGGACAAGACCACCGACAATGCGGTGCTACGTTCTCAAAGAGCAAAGAAGCCCAACCTTGCATTGAAGGCCAAGGTTAGTGTGGAAGAAGAAGAAGAAGAGGAAGAAGATGAGAGCAACCCCGAAGATACAAAGTATGCCTATCATGAACACATGGCTCTTGCTTCAAGGCAATTTTGGAGCAAGAAGAACACAAGGCCCAACTTCAACAAGAACAACTCAAGTGGCGCGAAGGTCAAGCAACGTGTGAGGACTTTCTATAATTGTGGCAATGTGAGCCATTTTGTTGCGGAATGCCCGTATGAAAAAAGGGAAGACAATGGTGGCAAGCTCATCCGGAAGGACAAGGCCAAGTCTTTCTCTAACAAGAGCAACTTCACCAAGAAGACTCCTCCCAAGGCGTTGGTGGTACAAGAAGAGTACAATGAGGATGATGATGATGATGAAGATGATCGGTTGCCATGGCCTCCGCTGCCATTGCATCAACTCCACGGGTGTCTCTCTTCGACTCACCCAATGAGAACATCACCGCCAAGTGCCTCATGGCTAAAGCCACCAACAAGGTAACCCCCAACATCAAAACTACCATCATTAATAATCCTTCGTTGACGGATTGCATTGATGAACATGAGGGATCTAATGTGGAGGAGAATGAGTTTGAGTCCTTTATGGGTAAACTCAAGGGTAAATCCAAGAAGCACTTCCTTGCTCTCTTGGAACAGCTTGGTGAAGCCAATGACATGATCGAGGCTCACGAAGATACCATCTCTAAGATGGAGGGGCATAGTCGTGACTATGCCGATGAGATTTCGGATCTTTCCAATGCTCTTGAGGAAGAGCGTGGTCTTCGTTTGGCTCTTGAGGAGTCATACAACGATGATCATGCTAAACTAAAGAAAGATCTTGATCATGCGCTTGTTGTATCTTGTGTGCTAAATTCCGAGAAAGCCAAACTTGGGATTGATCTTGCTAGACTCAAGGAAGAGTTTGATATACTTGACAAGGCTCATAAGGCCTTGAAGGGTATTCATGCTAGTCTTAAAGAGTCTCATGATCAACCTCAAGTGAAGCTAACCAAGGAGAAAGCCACCTTTCCTCATATGGTTTTAATTGATAATGCAAATGCTACTAACCCGTGTTGTGAGCATGTGCATCTTATTGAGGAGAATGCTAAGTTGAAGGAGCAACTTGAGAAAGGCCTTGTGTCGTGCATACAAGGTGAGAAGAACCTCAACGACCTTTTGAGTAATCAAAAGGAAGTTGTAGCCAAGGAGGGGATTGGGTTCGCACCCAAGCCCAAGACGAAGAATGACAAGACCAAACGACCTCCTCCTCTCAAGCAAACCTTTGTGAAGGAGGGAGAGGGTGCTCCCAAGGAGAAGAAGAACAATGCGAAGGGTGGTGGTGTCAAGAAGGGAAATGCCACCCCTTCCAACAAAGCCGGCGACTTTAACCCTTCTTATGTGTTGTGCCGTGCTAGTGATGGGCATGTTTATGCCAAATTTGTTGGTTCTCCTTATGAGTACATTGAATGGTCTATTTGGGTTCCTAAGACCCTTGTCACTAACATCAAAGGACCCATTACAAAATGGGTACCTAAATCCAAGCATTGATCTCTTGTAGGTGTTTGCATCCGGTGGGGGATCATGGTTGCTCGATAGTGGAGCTACAAATCATATGACCGGAAGCAAGGACTTGGTGGTGGACGTGCACAAGCTTCCATCTGTGCCCACCAATGTCGAGTGGGATGATGCCTCGTCTTCTAAGGTATTGGGACTCGGCAAGGTTGTCATCTCTCATGATCTTCCGATCGAGAAAGTCATGCTTGTTGAGTCCCTTGCGTACAATTTACTTTCCGTTCGTCAACTTGCACTCATGGGTTTTGCCACCTTCTTTGATATTGATATCGTGGCCCTCTTGTGGAGCAAGACTCTTAAAGTAGCCTTTGTTGGGCATGTCGAGAACGGTCTCTATGTGATTAACTTTTTGGAGCGACCCACTAAGACCGCGACATGCCTAATGGCTTAAGTTGATGTGGGTTGGCTTTGGCACCGCCGTCTAGCCCATGTCAATATGAGATCTTTGCAAAGTCTTCTCAAGGGGGACCATGTCCGTGGACTAACAAATGTTAGTTTTGCCAAAGATCGTGCTTGTAGTGCTTGTATCGAAGGAAAGCTACATGAGAAGGCTCACCCTCCCACGACTATCATCTACTCGAAGAGACCCTTGGAGATCCTTCACATGGATCTCTTTGGGCCTCCATCCTTTGATAGTCTTGGAGGTAGAAAGTATTGCTTGGTGATTGTGGATGATTATTCAAGATACACTTGGGTATATTTCTTCAAGAGGAAGAGTGAGACTCAACAAACCGTCATCGACTTTGCAAATGAAGCTCAACGTCAACATGATGTAAAGATCTTGACAATAAGGAGTGACAACGGCACCGAGTTCAAGAACTACACCTTGAATGAATTTCTTAGTGATGAGGGGATCAAGCATCAATATTCTGCACCTTATACCCCTCAACAAAATGGTGTCGCGGAGAGGAAGAACCGAACATTGATGGATGCGGCAAGGACCATGATGGCGGAGTTCAAGTCTCCATACAACTTTTGGGCCGAAGCCATCAACACCGCGTGTCATGCATCAAATCGGCTCTATCTCCGCAAAGGCTTGAACAAGACTCCATATGAGATACTCACCGGTAACAAGCCCAACCTCAAGTACTTTCGGGTGTTCGGGTGTAAGTGTTTCATTCTCAAGAAAGGTGTTCGTTTGTCTAAATTTGAGGCTAGAGCTCATGAGGGCATATTTGTTGGTTATGCAACAAACTCCCATGCTTACCGTGTTCTCAATAAGTCCACGGGACTTATTGAGGAGACGTGTGACGTGGAGTTTGATGAGAATAACGTCTCCCAAGTGGAGCAAAGTGGTACTTGTGATGTAGGTGATGAAATTCCTCCCCAAGCCATAAGAAGAATGGGTGTTGGTCATATCCTACCCATTGAGGAACCCCTTGTGGCCGAAGGAGAAGGACAATGCTCCACTCAAGTGGAGCGATCACCAACCCAAGACCCACACGCTTCCGAAGAACAAAGTGAAGGCCCTCAACCTCTTGAACAAGATCAAGGGCAAGATCAACCTCAAGATGGTAGTGAACCACCAAATGATGCCCAAGGTCAAGTTCTCCCCTTCGAGCAAGTCCAAGATCAAGAACAAGCTCAAGACGGTGCTCAAGATGATCAAGTTACCCCTCCTCTCTTCACATCTGAGGAGGAATTAGAGCGTCGTGCCACGAAGATTGCTTCCAAGCTCACTACCAAAGGTCATCTCATGGAGAATGTGGTTGGAAGCCTAAGAAAGGGGGTAAGCACTCGTAGACAATTAGCAAACTATTGTGAACATCACGCGTTTGTCTCTTGTGTTGAACCCCAAAAGGTCTATGAGGCGCTCGAAGATCCGGATTGGCTCAATGCCATGCATGAGAACTCAACAACTTCGAGTACAACAAGGTGTGGAGATTGGTGCCAAGGCCAACGGGGAACCACAATGTCATTGGAACCAAGTGGATATTCAAGAACAAGCAAGATGCTCATGGGACCATCGTTCGCAACAAGGCAAGATTGGTAGCACAAGGCTACTCCCAAGTCGAGGGTATCGACTACGGTGAAACCTTTGCTCCCGTTGCTCGCCTTGAATCCATTCGTTTGTTGATTGCTTATGCTTCCCATCACAGCTTTAAGTTGCAACAAATGGATGTGAAGAGTGCTTTTCTTAATGGTCCCATTAATGAGTTGGTATATGTCAAGCAACCCCCCGGGTTCGAGGATCCCTACTTCCCCGATCATGTGTATCAACTCGATAAGGCACTCTATGGCCTTAAACAAGCCCCACGTGCGTGGTATGACCACCTTACCGAGTTGTTGCAAGATCGTGGATTTGAAGTTGGGCAAATCGATCCCACTCTTTTTACTAAGAAGGTCAAAGGGGATTTGTTTGTGTGCCAACTATATGTTGATGATATTATCTTTGGTTCCCCTAACAAAGCTTTCAATGAGGAATTTGCCGCTCTCATGACCTCAAAGTTCAAGATGTCTTCCATGGGAGAGTTGAAGTTCTTTCTCGGGTTTGAAGTTAAGCAAAGAAGAGAAGGAACCTTCATCAATCAAGCCAAATACACTCAAGACATGCTAAAGAGATTCAAGCTAAGTGATGTCAAGCCGGCTTCCGCCCCAATGCCCACCAAGTGCCAACTTGACATTGATCCCAATGGTAAAGCGGTGGATCAAAAGGTATATCGCTCCATGATTGGCTCCTTACTTTACCTTTGTGCATCTAGACCGGATATCATGTTGAGTGTGGGAATTTGTGCACGGTTTCAAGCCGCACCTAAGGAAAGCCACTTTGTGGTGGTCAAGCGAATCTTTCGATATTTGGCTCATACCCCAAACTTTGGCCTTTGGTACCCAAGAGGAGCAAACTTCAAGCTTGTAGGTTATTCGGACTCAGATTGGGCGGGAGACAAAGTGGATAGGAAGTCCACTTCAGGAGGGTGCCAATTCCTTGGTTGCTCTTTGGTAAGTTGGTCTTCTAAGAAGCAAAGTTGTGTATCTCTCTCGTCCACCGAAGCGGAGTATGTGGCGGCCGGTTGTTCTTGTGCACAACTCTTATGGATGAGGCAAACTTTAAAGGATTACGGTGTCATTTGTGACAAAGTGCCTCTTTGGTGTGACAATGAAAGTGCCATCAAGATTTCTCTCAACCCGGTGCAACACTTCAAGACGAAGCATATTGAGATTCGGTATCACTTCATCCGTGATCATATTAGGCGAGGGGAGATCGAGCTCAACTATGTCAACACTCATGATAACCTTGCAGATATTTTCACGAAGCTCTTGGATGAAGCAAGATTTCGCGAGTTAAGGCATGAGCTAAATATCATTGATTCGAGCAATGTGACTTGAACCCTTGCACACCACACCACACTCATCTTGTTGTCTAGTTTAGATGTAGGCATGGACATAGGGGGAGTGTTGTTCTCTCAATGAACTCTCTCTCCCCCCATTATGCATAAATTAATCAACTCTTTCACATTAGCCATTCTTGATGGTACTTGTGCTTCAAAGACGAGTTTTGGTCATGGGGCCAAGGATAATTCTTCGCGGTGCCATACCAATTGACTCCAACATAGGTGGCTCCGGCCCAATTGACTCCAACATAGGTGGCTCCGGCCACCGCCCTCTCCTTGGAGAGGTTGTGTCTCGTGGTTGGTCCTTGTTGTCTCTTGCCTTTCTTTCTTCGTGTTGAGCGTGTTCTTGTGGTGTCTCGTTCGCTTGAAGTTTCCTTGCGAAGACCCTTTCTCTTTCGTTTGAAACGTGCATCTTCTTGAGCTCACGGTACTACCGCGGCCTGCCACGGTACTACCGCATTCGGCCAGCACGGTAGTAATTTTTTACTACCGCCTGGGGGAGCGGTACTACCGCTTCGATGCGGCTCTTCCGCCTGAGCGGTACTACCGCGATGATGTGCGGTACTACCGCGCTGCCGAGGGCGTGTGGGGGTTAAGACCCGGGCAGGGGGACACTACTAGGGAAAACCCTAGTAGTAGCGCGGGTTTAATGCCCACTAGTAGCGCGTGCTGCCGCGCTACTAATAAGGCGCTACAGCTATTACTTAGCAGTAGCGCGTGCGACACGCGCTACTGCTAAGACACATAGCGACAACACTTGTTCTACCCCGCGCTGCTGCTAATCTAGCTAGTTGCAGCGTGTTTACTATCCATCGCTACTAGTATTCTTTTTTTACTGTATTTATATGCCATTATACAAATTTTGGTACAATACCAATTATGAGGTATATATCATTATGTCCATAACAGTGTGTCAAATGAAGGTGGATTAGGTTCAAGTGGAAGCAATATGTGGTGCATGTCAAAAGTATACTACTAATTCAAACTAGATCTAGTTTGGACTAGTAGTACTTTCGATGTGCACCACATGTTGCCTCCACTTGAATCTAATCCGCCAGCACAAGCTATTTAATCATCATCATAGTGATTACCACCGACAGTATTTATTTAATCACCATAGTCATAGTGTAGCACATAATCATCTTCAAACTCATTCTAGCTAGCTAATCACCACCAACACTAGATGCGGTAGCTATCTAATCACCACTAACACTAGCTAATAATAATCATCATAGTCATTACCACCAACACTAGCTATTTAATCATCATAGTCATAGTGTAGCACATCATCATCTTCAAACTCATTTCTAACTAGCTAATCACTCCTGCTGCTCTCTTTCAGGTAAAATAACATAAAACATATGTAGCTCTCCTCCTTCATCAAGTTGGAGCATGCAGATGAACCTGTCTCCTAATCGTGGGCTGCGCTTCTTCTTGCTTCCCCCTATTACTTGTCTGCGATCGTTCACAATTTTGGTCCAGTCTTTCACTATTAAGCATTCGTCGTTTTTAGAAATCCTGAATGCACTTAAGTGCTCTGTAGGATATCTTGGCCGCAAGCTAACAATACTCATGGTACCTGTAGTCTCGATCCCATAAGGCACAACATTCATCTGGAGTCCCTGTTGAAGAACATCGTATGGTAACATACTTAGCAATGAAGTTTGGCTTAAAAAATAATGTATGGAAAAGATGCACTGAGGACAAATAGTAAAAATCTTACCATCTTTCCTAAATAGATGTGACCGTAGTTCATTACGAACACTATTGGTCGCACATTTTCGGTACTAACATTTCTAAATGCAGGAAGAAAATTTGTCTTGACAGTATCAAGATCCTCAAGCCATGAAACATAATGACTTAGCTCCTCGCAGTTTAGTTCAGCCCCGGGACAGTATAGGTCATGTCTACCAAGCGCTGGACATGTTTGCTTGAACAGAAATAAGCTGACAATAAAAATTAGTTGTCAACTATATTTGAATAAACAATATCAAAGACATAAATATGGTTGAGAAACTCACATAATGGTATAACTGGAGGCGTCTGCACATCGACCCAGATGTCGGTATTACCTTCAATATCATCTTCCAGACAAATATCAAAGGTGATAACCATATCAGTCTCAAATGCATAAGTCTTTCATAGTGCTCGCCATGTTTTGCATCCAAAATAGGTGTAGTCGTCTGCGTTGTATAATCTTGCGTGGAAAATATAACCATGCTCGGTCTTCAAGTGAACTTTCTTTACCTCCGTAGTACGACTGAAATCTATCTTATCCAATACAAAAACTCTTGCATGGCAGGGGATACGCTAGTAGAATAGTAAAAAAATTAAATTATAAGTTGAAGCAAATGAAGCAGATGTCATGCTTAATTACGAAAAAAGACTTGTCGTTGTGACTTACTGTATCCACTTCAAAGTTCTCGTCCAGCTTGATGCTGAAGTGCCTATCATCATCTAGGAAGATTCCGTCGCACAGACCGCGCTCGTCTTCGCAGTATTTGCAAATACCGAAATCCTTTTCGTCGTCAGACATTTCCTATGTTCATAGTTGAAACATTAATTGAAAATCGATCGAAGACAACTACCAGGATACTCAACACACAAATCCGGGGCACTCGATATTTCCTACTAGTCATGCCAAAATTCACGGAAAAATCCGGCATGACCTTTGCTAAAATAGGACATATTGAGCGCCTGAAATTTGCCGGAACGGAAATGAATCAACACTCCGGCAAAACATAGGCCACTCGGAGGTGTAACCTGCAAACATGACCGGCCACTTGGGCAAGCACATATCCTATTTGAGCAACACAAGATATACATTTCAAATATCTTATAGGACTCAAATTAGCATGCATTCAATAAGCAAAAGTAAATCATCTCATGTGTCCGTACATCGTCGAATATTATCACTAATACATCCCGAATAGTATCATACATATAACATCACTAATACAACTAAAACCCTAGCGCACGACGGGTATCGGCGCGGGCGGTGGACACCCACAGAGAAGGAACCATCACAGGATCATAGCTCCAATGAGATCCCTGGAGAACCTGCCAGGTATTGGAGAACCTGTGCTCCAACGCAAACAAGTAGCGACGGACGTGCGCGTCCTCCTCACTGACACGGTGACGCACCACCTCCGCGGGGTCCTCGAGCCTCTGGACTGTCACTGGCCCACGCGACCGTCACCAAAGAAGGTTTGGGTCAACAACGGGCTGACTCCTCACCAACCTGCGCCTCCCGGTAGGTAGCGCCTCCCAGTACCACCCCGGCGGAGCCCAGTCCCGGACATGGTCCATCTGGTGACGCAGGTGTCCTCCGCCGACTCGACGACGAGGATGCGGGATAGGCATCGTCGACGTCAATGCAGGAAAAAATTGCTTTAACTAAAAAAGTAAACTAGTTCTATTAATTTTCGTACTAAAAATAAGTTAGATGAACTCTAAACTTTAACCCTAACTAATTTGATGAACCCTAAAATTTAATGAACCCTAACTAATTTGATGAACTCTAAAATTTAACCCTAACTAATTTGAAGAACTCTAAAATTTAATGAACCCTAACTAATTTGATGAACTCTAAAATTTAACCCTAACTAATTTGATGAACTCTAAAATTTAACCCTAACTAATTCGATGAACTCTAAAACTAATTCTATTTAACAACTACTGCCATAATTAGCATCTAATTTGATGAACCCTAACTAATTAGATGAACTCTGAAATTTAACCCTAAGAACCCTAGCTAGGCAGAGGTAGGGGAGGAGGAGGAGGAGGGCATGCTCACCTCGGGCGCCGGCGGAGTTAGGGAGAGGGGCACGCGGCGTCGAGGTCGGGGACGGGGTCGGGGTCGGGGCGGCGGGCGCACGGCGGAGGGCGGCGATGTAGGGGGGCGTCGAGGTCGGGGTCGGGGGCGGCGTCGAGGTCGGGGTCGGGGGCGGCGCCGAGGTCGGGGGCGGCGTCGAGGGTGTGCGGAGAGCGACGGGTCGCGCACGGCGGCCGACGGCGATGCACGCGGCGACAGCGGAGGAGTAGGGATTTGAGGGAAGTGGCCGGGGGAAGAACGAACCGCGCGGTTAAATCAAAAGTAGCAGTAGCGGGTTTCAGGAAGTGCGCTACTGCTATGATAGCTATAGCGCGTTTCTTAACAAGCGCTACTGCTATTCCTTTCTCTTTTTTATTTGCTTTCCATTTAATTTAATTTTCGTTAGCAGTAGTGCCTTTCTCCGTAAACACGGTGCTACAAAACAAGTAGCAGTAGCGCTGTTTCTATAAGCTCGCTACTACTATGTGTAGCCTATCGGCTTAGCAGTGGGAATTTTAGTAGTAGCGCTTTTACGGCTAGACGCACTACTGCTATATATATATATATCTGTAGCGCTGTTTTCGCCAGCGCGCTACTGCTAGTTAGCACTAGCGTGCTTTTTTAACAAGCGCTACTGCTAAAGTTATGTGTATAAGGTTTTCCCTAGTAGTGGGAGTTCCAACTCCCCCATACCCATTCGTCTGTTTCTCTCCCCGCCGCCTCTCTCTCTCTCCTGCTCAAGAACGGCGCCGGAGGCCCTCGCCGGATCTCCGTCTCCGGCCGCTCTCCTCGGATTCCGACCGGCGGGATCGTTCCCCACCACTTCCTCTTGCCATGGAACAAGGTTTCTCCCCGGATCCCTTTCTCTTTGGTTTGTTCGTTTGCCTCTAGGTTTTTGGGGAGATGCATGTTGTTCTTGAGATTTTAGGCTAAATCTTTGCAAGAGTAGGATGTAGGAGAGTAGTGATGCGTAGAGATTGTACTTGCTATGTTGCCCCGTGATGGATTTGATCGACCGTAGTACCGCGTTGATGTCACGGATGTTCACAGATCTAGAGGTTTCGAATCTGTACCCGTGCGGTACTACCGCATCTCCGGTGCGGTACTACCGCTCGTCCAGTACTACCGCTCTTCAGGAGCGGTACTACCGCGCGAGGCACGGCACTAAAATTTTACTGCCGCACCTAGACGCGGTACTACCGTGCCTCCCTGACGCGGTACTGATCACACGATGGATCGATGCACCGACCGTCGAGTTGTTGTGCCATAAGAGCAACTCCAATGGGGCGACCCATTTTGTCCGCGGCCGTCCGTTTGGGTCGGCGCGGACAGAAAAGGCGGCCCAACGTGCCGACCCAAACGGACGCGCGTTCGTTTTTCGTCCGCGGGCGACCTATTCCCGGCCCAATTTTGAGCCGGATTTGCGTCGGCGCGGACATGAGACGGACGCGCGCGCGCCTACTCCTGTCCCCGGGCCCGCTGGTCTGTGGCACATTGGCCTCCCCTCTCACCCCCCGGCCAATAAGCAACCCTCGCCCCGCCTCCTCCGTCACCGACGCCGCCGCCCATTTTTGCCGGCGACTCTTCCAGCTGCCGCCGCCTCCACATCCGCCCAGCAACGCCGCCCCTGCCCCCCGTCGCCCGCCGCCGCCGTTTTGCCGCCGGGGAGCAAAGTGGTTCCCACCGCCGCTCCCCCACCGCACCGCCGCCCGCACCAAGATGACGCCTCGCCGCCCCCGCCACATCCGGCCGGCACGCTCGTCGGACGCCGGTAGGGCAGCTAGCTGGTCTGTGGGCGCCGCGTCTCCGCTCGCCGGCCGTCTCCTTCTTCGACGCCCGCAAGCTGTTCGACAGCTTGTAAAACTATACTATTTATTTGCACGGCTAAACTATTTTGCTGGTTAACATTTTCATTTCACATTATGTTTGAATGCAAATCAATGTAAAATTGGGCGGCCAGCTGGCCACGCCTGCACATATGGGTCGGCGCGGTGGGCGCGCTGCCGACCGATATGAAAAACAGGGCGGACGCCGGGCGGGAGGCCGACCCAAACAGACAAAAAGCGGACGAAATCGCCGTCCGTTTGGGTCGGCCCGTTGGAGTTGCTCTAATGCCGGAACAGAACTATCCACCCCAAGAAATCAATCTGCCATTGCGCGCGCGCTGACTAATTTAACACGAACTAGGGTGGCACGTTGCCACTGCCCTGGCATCTCGATCGTCTTGCCATGCCAGGCAATGAATGCATCATGCATGCATGGATCTCATCCAGAATTCCAGATCGGACTTATATATACGTACCTTCGTTCACAGCATCCTAAGCTTTAAGCTGATCGAGCTGCGCAGTCCACCGCCGGCCGAAATGTGGCAGCCCACACTCCTCGTCCTCCTCGTCGCCGTCTCGCTCCGCGCGTGCACAGCGGCGGCGAACGGCCGCGGCAAGCCGCTGGTCACGCCCGTCACCAAGGACCCCTCCACGTCTCTCTACACGGCGCCCCTCAACGCCGGCCGCCCGCTCGTCCTCCACCTCTCCGCCCCGGACGTCACGTCGCCGTACAGCGCCGGCCACGGACAGAACACGCGCGTGACGCTCTCCGCCAACGCCACCGACGGCAGCAACCCGCTGTTCCCTGTCTCCTTCTCCGTGGCCGCCTCCTGCGGCGCCGTCGGCGTCGCTGGGCTCGCGCGCTCCGCCCGCTCGTTCCCGGCGCAGGTGGCGAGCACGCAGAGGGTCACCAACTCGTTCATGCTCTGCCTCCCGGGCGGCGGTGACCGCGCGGGCGCGGCCATCTTCGGCGGCGGCCCCTTCTTCCTCGCTCCCCCCGCGGACCGGCCAGCAGTCACGATGTTCCTCTCCGACGGGGTCCCTCTCCGCCGCCCGTTCGCCGGAGACCCAGGCTACTACGTGTCGGCCAGCAACGGCATCGCCGTCGACGGCGCGCGCGTGGCCGTCATAGGCGGCGGCGCGCTCATCGTCGGGTTCTCGACCACGGTCCCCTACACGGAGCTCCGCCCCGACGTGTACCGCCCATTGATCGCGGCCTTCGACCGCGCCATGGGCCCCAACGCGAGGAGGGTCACGGCGGCGGTGGCTCCGTTCGAGCTGTGCTATGACTCCACGAAGCTGCTGTCGACGCAGACGGGGTACTCGGTGCCGGAGGTGCACGTGATGCTGGAGGGCGCGCAGAACTGGACGGCTTTCGGGGACAACTCCATGGCCCAGGTGAGCCGCGGCACGGCGTGCTTCGCGTTCGTGGAGATGAAGGGCCGCGACAAGGGTGCGGTGCCGGCGGTGGTGATCGGCGGGCTCCAGATGGAGAGCAGGCTGGTGGTGGTCGACGAGGACAAGCAGAAGCTCAGCTTCAGCCGGCACCTCTCGGCCGATGGCTTCTCGTGCAGCAACTTCAATTTCACCAGGGCGGCCTAGTGAATCACACCGCCGTTTACATCTGGTGTTTGCATGACCTGTTAAAATAAAGACACCGATAAGTCCTGAAAGTTTTTTCGGATTTGACCATGATAAATCAAACATTTTTTTGGGCTATTTATATTTGTTGAACATGACAAGTATAGTTGATAAGCATAACAATTTCGTGCTTCGTTTGTTTTTGCTAGGAAATTACTTGCCAACTAAATTTGTCATCCTCATGTGAACTAATTACCATAAAAAGTGTTCGATTTGCCTTGGGTAAATCTCCAACGTTTGGGATTTATCATTTCCATAAAATAATCAAAGTGTTTGCTCAGTGAGCTGACATCATCTGATCACGAATATAAAACCCTGCCCTGTCTGACGATGATCGGAGTGTATGTCTGACGGATATCAGCAACGACGAAATACAAGTATTAGCCAATCTAATTGATGATTCACCACGCCCAAAAAGAATAACAACGAAAATTTCAACATGCATACACATGGTTTCGGTTCTGTCGAGTCTTAACATAGCAACGATGTGAGCTGTAAAAAGTTTGTTTGCAAGACCACCTTTCTGCTCAGATCGATCAAAAAGCTGATGCTGCTTTGCCTCGAGATAGCTTGCAACTCGTTCACGTACGCATTAGTGTTAGCTTGCATTGAGGAGAAAAAAATAAATGTAGGTGCCTCCAACTACTTTTTGTCATGGGGCATCTGTATCCATATGCCATCATTGTACATGCCCTTAACACATCCCAGAGCATGTATTCAGTGCCGCTTTACCATGCAACCGTCGAACTCACATCATCATCCACTTTCGACTTTTTCATCAAACGTGTCTTCAGAGGTCGTGATATCCTCATTCACAACTGCACACCATGTTAAAATGCAACCTTTGAAGTCACATCATTGGGCACTTTCGACTCCTCATCGACTATGTCTTCAATGATGTTCTCAATCATGAGATCCTCATTCACTAGTGTGCATCGTGTTAAAATGCAACCATCAAACTCACATTATCGACCACTTTCGACTCTTCATCAAACATGTCTACAGTGATGCTCTCGGTCATGAGATCCTCGTTTACCATCGTGCACCGCACAATGAACTCATCCTTATTCCGCATGCGATGCGGTGCCATCTTCTGTGCTTGAAATGTTATGATGACATTGCTCTTGGATTGGGGCGGTACAATTCCTTTGCTTGGTTCTACGAGGTACGTACTGTCCACTTGAGGTTTGCATGTAGAAGGCAATGTAATCATCCCTCGGGTTACTTAGTTGAAGCAAACATGGTATCTGCTTATTTGCCTCAAAAGGGAAATGCAGCTCGAGAGGATCTATGTCAAGCAGCTCCCAAGGGTAAGGGCTTATCTGCAAGAAAAAAGTGGCGACTCTCATAAGTACTCTTCTAAGAAAATAGACCAGGGAGCAAATGAGCTTATTATCTTACCAGGCTAAATGTAGGTTCATTAGCATAGTTGACGTGCCCATTTGTACTCTCCAATTCATCGAGCTGACGGATTATATCCGATATATAAGGTCGTTTTTTCGGGTCATGTGACACGCAGCGTGCTGCAATTTCTATGCATTCAGTAACTTGTTGGTATCCCAATGGTGGATAAGTGGCCGATCTATTCCACCTGTACCTCCATCTTCTTAGTACCTAACATTTATATAAATGACTAGTAATGATGCTAAAATATTAGCCCAAACCTTGCGAAAAGCACAGAAACTACAATGTCTCTCAAATATCAAATTTATACTTCAAATCAAACAAGGACAAAAGGACAGTAGCAAACTCAATGGCCCTAACATCAAAAAATAATTACTCAAGGGGCCTATTTTGTCCACTTGTAATTGATGGATTATGGATGGGCTTAGACCCATATAAGACAATAATCCCTAGTTAATCTCTAAGGCCCATGCATGTGTACGGCAAGTGCTGGGAAGTGTGGGAAGTTTAGTCCCATACTGCTACAGTAAGAAGAGTGAGACCTCTTTATAAGGGCTGCTCTACCACTTGCTATTGGGAGCTTGAGAATAGGAGCTGTACACGCGCGCTCCTCCTCCTCCGCCGCCCGCCTCGCCTCGCCTCGCCTCGCCTCGTCACGACGCGCGCGCGCCGCGGGTTGCGGGAATGAGCCGAGTCCCATCTACCTGACGGCCTATATAAGAAGGCGCTGGCCAGTGGAGTGAACCCTAACTCAGTTCACTCACTCCCTCTCGTACAACCCTACCCTTCATCTACTGTTCCTCTCTCTGTGCTGCTTCCGGCGATCCCATCCCGACGACCGCGTGCACGGTTGGTCGGGAGAGCAGGTGCCTCCGGAACCCTGTCGTTCGAGATCCTGCCCGGGAGAACGGCAATAAGGTTTTTGGGGAGCGTCTCGACGCGACTGCTCCCGATCCGTCCCCGTCTCCGTCCGCCTCTGCTTCCACTACTTCCCTTGCATCGACCCCATGGCTGACGATGCCGCCACCAAGAAGAAGGCCTTAGCCGATGCCGAGGCTGCCGCTGCCGCCGCCGCGTTGGCCTGGCCAACCGGAGGGTATGACTCATTCATCCCCTATTTGCTCATTCATGTGCTAGCCGTATATATGTTGTTCATAGATGTTTTGGTTCTATGTACTGTACGTGCTCACATGCTTAGGTATCGGTATGAGATGCATACCGTATTTGCCATGTTTACTGTTTACTCATGGATTAGATTAGTCGGAAAAGTGCTAATATTTCCAACAATCCAAAAACCTTATTCTAGGCACTTTTCGACTCATGGCTTCGCCGCTACTCTGAAATCGGAAAAGTTTACTGGAACGCATTTTAAGCGTTGGCAGACGAGGATTACCTTGTGGCTCACAGCAATGAACATGTTCTGGGTTGGTGGTGTGTCTCCCACGGTAACGATTGCTCCTGAATAGGAGAATGCATTTAGGGAGGCAACCACCATCTTTGTTGGAGTCGTTCTTACTGTGATCGGAGACAAGCTAGTCGACGCATATGTCCATATGCGCGTTGCCAAGAATTTATGGGATGCGCTCGAAGCTAAGTTCGGCGCAACCGATGCTGGAAGCGAGTTGTGTGCTATGGAGCAGTTCCATGATTACAAAATGGTTGATAACCGTTCTGTATTGGACCAGGCCCATGAGATACAATGCATCGCTAAGGAGCTGGAGCTCCTGAAGTGTGAGTTACCGGACAAGTTTGTCGCGGGTTGCATAATTGCAAAACACCCTCCTGGATGGAGGAACTTTGCTACTTCTCTCAAGCACTTGAGACGCGAATTCTCTGTTGAGGATGTCATCAGTCATCTAAGTGTTGAGCAGAACTTGAGAGCAAAGGACTCACACATGAAAGGGGCAGAGGGTTCTTCTATCGCCAATGTGGTGCAGAAGAACTTCCACAAGTTCAAGGGAAAGAACTCCGTCCAGCAGAATACTACCTACAAGAAGAAGGGTAAGAAGAAAGATAAGAAGAGAGATGGCTGCTTCACTTGTGGTTCAGATGAACATTGGGCAAACAAGTGCCCAAACAAGTATAAGAAGCCAGGACAGGACGCCAAGTATTTCAGTTTGTCAGTCCACCGATTGGTGGCTTGACACTGGGGCCAATATTCATGTGTGTGCTGATGTGTCTTTGTTTTCTTCTTACCAGGTCACACGAGATTGTTCCGTCTTGATGGGGAACGGGTCGCATGCTTCTGTTCATGGTGTTGGCACGGTAGATCTGAAGTTTACTTCGGGAAAGATCGTGCAACTGAAGAACGTTCAGCATGTCCCCGCCATCAAGAAGAATCTCGTTAGTGGCTCCCTTCTATGTAAAGAAGGGTTTAAGTTAGTATTTGAATCTAAAAAAGTAGTTGTATCTCGGTATGGACTGTTTGTTGGAAAAGAATATGATTGTGGTGGTTTGTTCCGCCTTTCCATGAAGGATTTCTGTAATAAAGTCGTGAACTAAATTCATTCTAATGTGAACGAATGTGAGGTTTGGCATTCACGTCTTTTTCACATAAATTTCGGTTGTATGACTCGGTTAGCTAAGATGAATTTAATCCCGAGTTTCACTTTAGCCAAAGGCTCTAAGTGCCATGCGTGTGTGCAAGCAAAGCAACCTCGTAAGCCTCACAAGCCTGCGAAGGAGAGACACCTGGCACCACTAGAGCTCATACATTCAGATCTCTGTGAGATGAATGGTGTGTTGACTAAAGGTGGAAAGAAATACTTCATGACTTTGATTGATGATTCCACTAGATTCTGTTATGTGTATTTGTTAAATACAAAGGATGAGGCTCTACACTACTTTAAAATCTATAAGGCTGAAGTTGAGAACCAACTTGAGAAGAAAATAAAACGAGTCCGGTCTGATCGTGGTGGTGAGTACTTTTTTAGTGAGTTCGATTTATTCTGTGCGGAACATGGTATTATTCATGAGAGGACGCCTCCCTATTCACCCCAGTCAAACGGGGTTGCCGAACGGAAAAACCGTACTCTAACAGATTTGGCTAACACCATGTTAGATACATCGGGTTTATCCAAGGCATGGTGGGGGGAGGCTGTATTGACATCATGTCATGTCCTGAATAAAGTTCTCGCGAAGGATAATGAGACTACTCCCTATGAGCAATGGGAAAAGAAAAGAACTACACTCTCTTAATTGCGCACTTGGGGCTTTTGGCGAAAGTCAATGTGCCAATCCCCAAAAAGCGCAAGCTTGGACCAAAGACCGTGGACTGTGTTAATTTGGGCTACGCTAAGAATAGTGTTGGCTATAGATTTCTAGTAGTGAAATCTGAGGTACCTGACCAGAAGGTCGGTACAATTATAGAGTCTAAGGATGCTACATTCTTTGAGGATATTTTTCCCATGAGAGATATACAAAGCACTTTTCTAGACTAGGATCTAATAAGACTCCTGAACCTGCCATTCCGATGGAATATTATGAACACAAAAGTGATGAAAGTTCATCAGAGGATTACGAGGAAGCTCCTGTTAGGAGCAAGAGACAAAGGACTGCAAAGTCTTTTGGTGATGATTTCCTCGTGTACCTCGTGGATGATGACACTCCTAGTTCCATTTCAGAAGTTTATGCATCTCCGGATGATGACTACTGGTAGGATGCGGTCCGTAGCGAGATGGATTCCATCATGACTAACGGGACATCGGAGATCACTGATCGTCCTTATGGTTGCCAACCATTGGGATGTAAGTGGGTGTTCAAGAGGAGGCTTAGGCCCGATGGTACTGTTGAGAAGTACAAGGCTAGGCTTGTGGCCAAGGGTTATACCCAAAAAGAAGAAGAGGATTTCTTTGATACTTACTCACCTGTCGCTAGACGGACAACCATTTGAGTGTTACTCGCATTGGCTACCTCGCATGGTCTTCTCGTTCATCAGATGGACGTTAAGACGGCTTTCCTTAACGGAGAGCTAGACGAGGAAATTTACATGCAACAGCCAGATGGCTTTGTAGTAAATGGTCAGGAAAGAAAGGTGTGCAAGCTAGTGAAATCTTTGTATGGCCTGAAACAAGCGCCTAAGCAATGGCATGAGAAGTTCAACACTACTCTGACATCTGTTGGCTTCGTTATTAACGAAGCTGACAAATGTGTATACTATCGCTATGGTGGGGGCGAAGGAGTTATACTGTGTCTGTATGTCGATGACATACTGATATTTGGGACCCACCTGAAGGTCATTGAGGAGGTCAAGTCTTTTCTATCTCATAACTTTGAGATGAAAGACCTGGGCGTGGCTGATGTTATCTTGAACATCAAGCTACTGAGAAATACTGAGGGTGGAATTACACTTTTGCAATCCCACTATGTTGAGAAGATTTTGAGTCGTTTTGGATATTCGGACTGCAAATCTTCTGCAACACCATATGATCCTAGCGTGCGGATTCGAAAGTTCGAAGGCACGGCTGTAGATCAATTGATATATTCTCAAGTTGTTGGTTCACTCATGTACCTAGCTTGTGCTACTCGCCCTGACTTCTCATTTGCTGTGTGCAAACTGAGCCGGTTTGTTTCCAATCCGGGAGATATGCATTGGCATGCTGTTGAGCGAGTGATGCGCTATTTGCAAGGCACTGTGAACTACGGGATTCACTATTCTGGATACCCGACGGTACTTGCGGGGTATAGTGATTCTAACTGGATATCTGATGCTGATGAGATTAAAGCCACAAGTGGATATGTCTTCACACTTCGTGGTGGTGCTGTTTCCTGGAAGTCTTGCAAGCAGACGATCTTAACCAGATCGACTATGGAAGCAGAACTCATGGCATTAGACACATCATGCGTCGAAGCAGAATGGCTTCGAGAGCTTTTGATGGATTTGCCGGTGGTTGATAAACCAGTCTCGGCTGTCCTTATGAACTGTGACAATCAAACAGTGATTGCCAAGGCTAAGAGTTCAAAGGACAACATGAAATCCACAAAGCACATAAGAAGAAGATTAAAATCTGTCAGAAAATCAAGAAACTCCGGAGTAATAGCGTTGGATTATATCCAGACGGCTAAGAACCTGGCAGACCCTTTTACGAAAGGGCTATCATGGATTGTGATAGAAAATGCATCGAGGGAGATGGGTATGAGACCCACGTAAGTTGCCATGGGGGTAACCCAACCTATGTGATCGGAGATCCCGTGAATTAGGACCTGGGAAAACAATCCAGCATTCAACTGAGGAGAGTATCCTTAATTATCCCACTCCGTTGGAGATGCAATAATACTCTCTATTCTGTAAGGTAGGCTGACTTTTTGTCTTAATGTGTACCAAAGCTTATGTAAGCAAGATGCTAACCTACAGAGCATTCTTTGGAGGAACACACCTATGTGAGCCCGACTGCTGGTCACAGTCTATGAGATTGGGTGATCTCTAGGAAGCTCCTGAGAAGGTATGGAGTATGATGAATAAGCTCCATCCGTGGGGTTTAGCCATCGGCAGCCACGTATCAGCTGACAATAGGCGGAACTTCTGCACGCCAAACTGACAATTCAAGGCATAGTCCTTTGTTCAGTTGTGAAGAAGTCTAATCCTATTGCTCTAGGTGGAAGTTCAACTTAACAGTCTCCACTAAAAATTCTGGTATATCAAACATTGTTTGGAACAGTTGACAAACTTATGTGCCTCGAGATCTGGTGGGGGATTGATGGATTATGGATGGGCTTAGGCCCATATAAGACAATAATCCCTAGTTAATCTCTAAGGCCCATGCATGTGTACAGCAAGTGGTGGGAAGTGTGGGAAGTTTAGTCCCATACTGCTACAGTAAGAAGAGTGAGACCTCTTTATAAGGGCTGCTCTACCACTTGCTATTGGGAGCTTGGGAATAGGAGCTGTACACGTGCGCTCCTCCTCCGCCGCCGCCCGCCTCGCCTCGTGATAACCCACAAGTATAGGGGATCAATTGTAGCCTATTTCAATTGTAGCCTCGCCTCACCATTTCGCCCTGGGGTTCTTCCTCCGAGTTCAAACAGATCCAGCAGCCCCCCACCTTTGAGCGCTCCGGCCGGGAGCACGGAAGGAAGCCGCGCCGCGGGTCGAGCAAGTGGCGGGCGCTCCACCCGTGGCGTCGCAGGAAGGTGGCGGGAGTCGCAGGTAGCAGTGGAGCAGGCCGTGCAGCTGGTGGCGGGGCAGCTGCTGGCTGCGGCGCAGGTGGCGGCGGCGGCGCAGGACGACCGGCCGGCGGGGCAGAGTTATTTGGGGATCCTATGAATGATTTTGGGATTTACTTGCACGGGCCTACATGTCAGCTCCAGACCCACGTCCACGCGGTCCCACGTGTAAGCTCCGGACCCACAACCACTAACGCCGGCGGACGGAATGGACTCAAATATGGCCGTTTGGCCTCGTCATAGTAGCTGTGCATGGACTAGGGGCAAAACAGAGCACAATTCGCATTTGAGGGCAAAACTGAGCACACGGACACCACTGAGGGCAAAAGGATAATTAACCCTATCTTTTTTTAGTTCGTAAGCCTGCGGGCACTTGTTAGATTTAAAACTCATAATCCCCTTGCTCATGTTTTTTATTCCGTACGAACTATACATGTATGAGACGTTTTAATGAAAAAGGGTGCTTGCCGGGTTCTTTGTGCGTGAGCGAGGCCCATGCCAAGGAACGAATCCTTGTTATTTTTAAGATAAACATTGTCGCCCGGCAACAGGCATTGTCGTCCTTCCACTTCAATCGACCATTCTCACGCTCTTGGCGGAGGCAGGGGTGAAGTAGAATTAGGCCCCTCGTTCATTTTCTCGCCACCGCGACTACGACCAAGTTCCGACCCAGGAGATAGCTCTTGGGCACAGGAAAAGGGGAGCACGGTGGTTTAAGAATATAAACGAGGTTTCACACGTCCCAGTTCCATACGGAAATGCATAACAGGGGATGAAAGACTTATCTGAATTCGCAGCCCCCGGCAACCTCGGCTTGCCGGGGCCGGAGCGCCGGTTCGTTCTCTTTCTTCCAAGTGGCTCAGCAGAAGTGTCCATGTGCCCTGCGAACCAAAGAGGACAGAAAGACGCACACTCGACCTCTAGGCTAGGGGTTAGTCGCTGCCAAGCACTACCAACCCTAACCGAGGGAGAGACTTAAACCTAGCATGCATGCTATAACTTAGGGCGCCAGCGCTTCGTTTATTTGTGCTCAGGGTCTGCGCCTGGTTTTGTACAAAGGGTTACATGCCTTGTCGGCAAAGCTTGTACAAAAGGTGGCTTGCCGGGAGGCCCGGCAAGCCGCGCCTTATGCGTAAAACTTGCGAAGATGCTCGATGTTCCAGGAGTTGCTCACTGGGACAACATCTTCGGTCTCCAGGCACGCCGGGCCGGGTGACTCGTACTACCCGATAAGGCCTTCCCACTTCGGCATCAACTTGTTGGAATTCTTGGCTGACTGAACGCGCCGAAGAACAAGGTCGCCTTCCTCAAAGCTTCGCGCATGAACCTTGCGGCTATGGTAGCGCGCAAGGCTTGCTGGTAGCATGCTGCTCTCACAGCCGCCCGAAGACGATCTTCCTCAAGGAGCGTTGCGTCATCTTGCCGCAATTGCTCTTGCTCAAGCTCGTCGTAAGCGAGCACTCGAGGTGACCCGTATATGAGTTCCGTGGGGAGAACTGCTTCTGCCCCGTATACCAAGGCAAAGGGTGTCTGGCCGGTGCCTCGATTTGGCGTAGTTCCGATCGACCAAAGAACCACCGGCAACTCATCAATCCAGCGCTTCCACTCTTGTGCAGCCTGTCAAAAGTCTTCGTCCTCAGGCCTCGCAACACTTTAGCATTTGCCCTCTCTGCCTGGCTGTTGCTCTGCGGGTGTGCCACGGAAGCGAAACAGACCTTGCTGCCGAGGTCTTGGAGGTATTGCATGAAGGTGTGGCTGGTGAACTGCGTGCCGTTGTCGGTGATGACCCTGTTCGGCACACCAAAACGGCACACTAGCCCCTTGAAGAACTTGACGGCTAACTGTGCTGTCACCTTCCTTACTGCTTCCACCTCCGACCACTTTGTGAACTTGTCGATCGCAACGTACAAGTACTCAAAGCACCCGACAGCGCGGAGGAAAGGGCCCAGTATGTCGAGCCCCCAGACCGAAAATGGACAAGAGAGAGGAATGGTTTGGAGGGCTTGAGCTGGTTGATGAAGCTTCTTTGAATGGAACTGACACGCCTCACACTTGGTTACTAGTGTCGTTGCATCCTGGAGGGCAGTGGGCCAGAAGAAACCCTGCCGGAATGCCTTGCCGGCAAGGGCCCTCGACCCTATGTGGGAGCCACATATGCCTCCGTGTATCTCTGCCAACAACTCCAGTCCTTCCTCCCGGGGAATGCACTTCAATTTCACACCGTTCGGTCTCCTCTTGTACAGGACGTCATCAACAAACTGATACATAGCAGACTGACGGGCTACTTTCTCCGCTTCTGCCTGCTCCTCAGGAAGCTCCCCTGTTTGGAGGAATCGGACGGTATGCTGTGCCCATCTCGGAGCCTGGGGCTCGACGGCAAGGACCAAAGGCACTTCTTCTGCCTTGGGAGCAGCCGTCTCTACGGCCAGGGCTTGACGGCCTCCCGGAGTCGGTTGCTCCTCGGCAGGCTCAGAGTCCACGGCAACACCCTTGCTGGCGGCCCCTCGGGGCTCAGTGGGAAAGTACTTGCTGGGGCCTGATTTCCTCCGCTTGTTCTGCTCCGTTGATGGTTCGACGAATGGTTGAGTTAACCGAAGCAAAAAGGTACCTGGTTCCACAGGTAGCTTGAATGCAGCGCACTTTGACAGGTAATCGGCGATATCGTTCTCTGCTTGGGGAACGTGCTCCGCTTGTATACCGTCAAAGCGCTCCTCCAGCTTCCTTACCTCATCCACGTAGGCATCCATCAACGGGCCCTGATAATCCTTGTTGACTTGTCTGACGACAAGCTGCGAATCACCAATGACGATGAGCTTCTTAACTCCGAGGTCTGCCGCGATCCTGAGACCGGCAAGCAACCCCTCGTACTCAGCAGTGTTGTTGGTGGACATCTCCCTGGGGTGCATCTGGATTACATACTTGAGGTGCTCTCCGGTGGGTGCGACGAGCAGCACACCAGCACCGGCGCCTTGCAGCGAGAAAACTCCATCAGAGTACATAATCCAGTCGCGAGCTATTTCCTTGCCGGGGAGAGTGGTCTCCTGGATCTCTTCATCAGGCGTTGGGGTCCATTCTGCAATGAACTCCGCCAGGACTCTACTCTGGATTGTTGAAGTACTTTCAAACTTCAATCCAAAGCTTGATAACTCCAAGGCCCACTCCACAATCCTTCCGGTTGCGTCTGGGTTGTGCAGTATCCGTTGCAACGGGAGGCGGGTGACGACAGTGATCTCGTGGGTCTGGAAGTAATGACGCAGCTTCCTCGAGGCCATAAGGAGGCCGAAGAGCAATTTCTGCACACCGGAGTACCTTGACCTAGCCCCCTGCAAGAGGGAGCTGACAAAGTAAACCGGGTGCTGCATCATTTTCTTCTTCTGCACCACTTCATTGGGCTGTGCGGGCCCTGCCCCGACGGCGTCAGACTCCGCCGGAGGCCTTGCCTTGCCGACACCAGGCCTTGCCGGGGGAATCTCTGACCCACCATCTGCCGATCCTGCCGTTGCCACTGCCTCTTCGTCGACCTCCCTCTGCGCCACCAGCGCGGCGCTGACCACTTGATTCGTCGCCGCTAGATACATTAGCAATGGCTCTTGCGGTTTAGGCGCCACCAGTATTGGTGTAGAAGAGAGGTATTTCTTCAGATCCTGCAGTGCTGCTTCGGCCTCCGGGGTCCACTCCATTGGGCCCGCCTTTTTCAAAATTTTGAAAAAGGGAAGGGCGCGCTCGGTAGACATGGAGATGAATCGGCTCATTGCGGCAACGCAGCCAGTGAGCCGACGCACATCCTTGATCCGCTTGGGCGCCTCAATCTGCTCGATAGCCTTGATCTTGTCTGGGTTTGCCTCAATCCCACACTGCGACACAAAGAACCCGAGAAGTTTGCCGGACGGAACGCCGAAGACACACTTCTCAGGGTTCAGCTTGAGGTTGATCTTGCGCAGGTTGGCAAACGTCTCTTCTAAGTCTTGTACAAGAGTTGCCCTGTCCTTGGTTTTGACCACTATGTCATCCATATAAGCTTCCATATTTCTATGGAGCTGGGGCTCAAAACCAATTTGGACAGCTCTTGCAAACGTCGAGCCAGCACTCTTCAACCCGAAAAGCAGTACGTACCACATGGGGGGATGAATGCTTCCTTCTCTTCATCTTCTCTTGTCATGAAGATTTGGTGGTAGCCCGAGGAGGCATCGAGGAATGATAACAGATCACACCCGGCCGTGGAGTCAACAATCTGGTCGATGCACGGCAATGGGAAGGGGTCCTTAGGACAAGCCTTATTGATATCTGTGTAGTCAATACACAGCCTCCACTTCCCGTTTGCCTTGCGCACCACCACCGGATTGGCCAACCACGTCGGATGGAGCACTCCCCTCACCAAGCCTGCTGCTTCCAATTTCCTGATCTCCTCTGTGATGAACTCCTACCCTTCCAAAGCTTGCTTCCTGACCTTCTGCTTGACGGGTCGCGCGTGGGGGCAGACAGCAAGATGGTGCTCAATCACTTCCCTGGGAACGCCGGGGATGTCAGATGCTTGCCATGCAAACACATCGACATTCGCCCGCAGGAAAGTGATGAGCGCGCTTTCCTATTTGCTGTCAAGGGTGGAGCTTATGGTGAAAGCCCCTCCCGTGCCATCCTCCTTGACGGACACCTTCTTGGTCTCTGGTGGTGCAGCTCTGGATTTCTTGCTCTTGCCGGTGGAGCTCTCTGGCACGTCCTCAATGGTAGCACAACACTCCGAAGAGGTGCACTTGCCGGAGTGGGTGCGAGAGGTCCTGCCGGTCTTCTTCTTCCCTCCCGGGGCTTCAGCGGCAGGAGCAAGTGCCTTGGCGGCAGTTGCTGCAACTGCTTGCCGGTAGAGTAGGTCGGCGCAGATCAGCGCATCCTTCTTGTCACAAGGGTCGGTGATGATGGTCATCGGCCCAGGCATCTTCAGCGTGTTGTAGGCGTAATGTGACGCCGCCATGAACTTGGCTAGTGCCGGGCGGCCGAGAATCTCGTTGTAGGGCAAGGGGATCTCGGCTACGTCGAAGACGATCCTCTCCGTCCTGTAGTTCAACTCGCCCCCAAACGTCACGGACAGTGTGACCTTCCCCTTCGGCTGACTCCTTCCCGGATTGATCCCTTGAAACGTGCCCGTTTCCTCGAGGTCTCCATCAGGAATTTGCAGCCTCTTGATCACAACAGGCGAGATCAAGTTCAGACCGGCCCCGCCATCGACTAACATCTTATTCACCTTGAGGTTGCGTACCGTTGGTGAAACAAACAACGTCAAGCACCGACCGCAGTTGTGTGATCAGGGTGGTCCTCGGCGTCAAAGATGATAGGCGTGCTGGACCACTTCAGTGGCTTCTGAGCGTCGAATGATGGCTCCGCTGCTGTGATCTCACGCTCCCACTGCTCGAGCTGGCAGTGAAAGGTATGCAGCGAGGCCCCACCATCGACGCACATGGCCTCTGTAGCCTTCTAGAACTCATGCTCGCCGGACTCGTCATGATCATCGTCTTCCTGTTTCTTGTCGCGGCCCCGAGCGGGCCTCTCTTGCTGGTTATCCTTGCCGCGGCGACCTCCTTGGCCGCCACGCTTTTTGCCGGATCCCTCGGCACCATCCTGGCCCTTCTCCTTGTCCCGCCTCTCATACTCAGCTTTTTGCTTCTCAGCAAGCAGCTCGACTTGCCGGCAGTTCTGGAGGTCGTGGCCCTTGGTGCGATGGATCTTGCAATACTGTCGGAGCCCCCCGGCTTGTCGGCAGCCGCCACGGCCCGGCAAGCGGCGCACCCGGCAATTTCCTTGTCGGGGTCGTCTGCCTTAGCCTTCTTGGCGGCGTCGGTGCTGTCGGATCCCTCAAGGGCAAGCACGGTCTTGCCCTTGCGTTTCCTGTTGTGACGCCGGCCCTTCTTCGCCGGGGCGGCGGTGTCTTCGTCAATAGAGTCGGTTTCCACGCCGGGGTACTTCCTTCCTTCTTCAGCTCGGGCACACCTATCGGCCAGAACATAAAGTTCGGCCACATCCTTAACCTTGTTCATCGCCAGCTCTTCGCGCATCTTGCGATTCCGCACATTCTGATGAAACACGCTAATCATGGCGGCGGGATGAACATCGGGGATGTTGTATTGCACCCGGCTGAACCTCTGGATGTACTTGCGCAGGGTTTCCCCTTCCTTCTAGGGGATGATATGCAAATCACTGGCCTGGCCATGAGCTTGATGGCCTCCAGTGAAGGCACCAACGAACTCATGGCACAGATCCGACCAAGAAGAAACGGAATCCGTCGACAAGTGCATCAGCCAAGACATGACGTTGGGCTTCAGTGCCAACGGGAAGTAATTGGCAAGCACCTTGTCGTTGCGAGCTCCGGCAGCCTGCATCGCGATGGTGTAGATGCTGAGGAACTCTGACGGATGGGTCTTGCCGTTGTACTTTTTGCCGACGTCGGGCTTAAATGTGCGGTGGGACGGCCACTGGAACTGCCGCAGCTCACGGGTAAAGGCTGGGCAACCCACCTCGTAAGGTAGGCCGCCGGAGCCCCCCGGTGCTGGGTGGTCCATAGCGGGTCCCACCCGCTTATCCGACTGGTGGCATGTATCGCGCCGGCGCTCGATAGTGGTTCGAGCATCTTCGTGGGCTCGTTCTCGAAGAACTTGGCGTTGGTCGCGGTGGGTCCGTGGGTCGGACGACGCTATGGAAATGTTATCACATGCGTCGTTACGAGCGATCGACACTGGCGGCGGCTGGCGCGGGGGACGAGAGTGTACTGTGGCTGCAACTCCCCCGGTCCTCCCACCGCTGACATGTGGTGGCTCGACGGAGCGCCGGCCCGAGGGCCCCGCCGGTCGTGGATCATCTTTATTGGCGACGGCGACGAGGCTCCGGATGGTGGCTCTCCACTCGTCGAGCTTCTCCGCAGCAGGTGGGAAGTCGAGGAGCAGCTGCGCGCGCCAAAGCTTCTGCTGGCGTGGGTGGTGGCGACAGCTGCGTGGACCGTGGCGCGCTTCGACTTCTAACCATGTTAGAAGGAGCTCTATTACGGCCCAGCGGCTGCGTGTCATTTTTGCCAGCAGTTCGCCGGGCATGCTGGACTCCTTCGCCCCGCAGACGATGTACAGGGCTCTTCCCACGGCGGTGTCCCGGGTCACCGGCGTGGTGACGCTGCTCGTCGCGCACACCATCGGAAGAGCGCGTTGTGGGCGCCGGGGTGGGCGTCTTGGAGGTCGCTGCACCGCCTGTAGGGGGCACAGCGACACCCCTGGAGGGCCCCGCGCTGCCTGCGGGGGCCCCAGCCCCATCCTTGGATTTGGCAATGCGTGGCCCATCGTCTGGCGCACGGACGACGCCGCTCGCCAGGCTCTGACTGCCAGGGCAATGCTGGTGCTCGCGGGCCGCGGCTCGGGTTCTGTCCGCGACCGGCCCGCTGCTCGTCCGCACTGGCATGGGCCGTTCGGCTCCCGACGAGCCGATCGCCGTCATCGTCTTCTTCTTGGGACCATGGCGATGAAGAACTGCTAGGCTAACTGCTAGATCAGATTCTCACAATTGCGCCCCCTACCTGGCGCGCCAAAGATGTCGGGGAAACGACACCTATGGGACCACTGGAATCCCTTCTACGGTTGGCGGGCGCAGGGTTGCGAGAAGAGCAGGTCTAACAGGAAGCACACGGATCGTTTACCCAGGTTCGGGCCGCGAGGATGCGTAATACCCTAGTCCTGCTTTGGTCGATGTATAGAGTGTTCTTGAGCTAGCTACGGGGTGTAACTTGCCCAAAAGAGCCGAATCCCTCTCATGGTCGCCTCGGGCCTCCTTTTATAGGCAAAATGGGTTGCCACAGTGGCACACAGGAGGTGGAAAGGTCTACAGCGCGCGAGCTTATCGCCCGGTATTACAGGACAAAGCACATTAAATGCGCTACTTAGGTGTCCATTAGCTTTATTGGGGACGGGATGAGGCCCGTCCCGTCCGTCGCCGCTCCGCTTCGCTTTGACACGCGCCCAGGCCAGCGATGCGTGTGGTGCCATGTAGGTAGGCAGGCAGCTGAGGTGGCGCAGTGGCAGGGCCTTCACGAAGATCTGCATGCCATCACGCAGGTGCTTGCTGAGTTGGTGTAGAGGCCGCCCGTCGCCACGCAGGTGCCTGCCCCGCTGGTTGAGCTAGCAGCTGCTTGGGGACGGCGGTGAAGTCTTGGCTGGTGCGGGCCTGGCAGTGGCCCCGCTGATGTCCTCGGCAAGGGCCTTGCCGGGGGCCCGGCAAGGGTCTTGTCGTGGTGTCGCAGTCTTCCCCGGCAAGGCGCTTGCCAGGGGTCTTGTGGATCTCCTCGGCTAGGATCCCGCCAAGGGTCGCCGTCTTCTGGTCCTCATCTGATCTTGTGTGTTTATGATCTTGACAAAGATCTGCATGCCACCTCAGAGGTGCCTCCCGAGCCTTGGTTCCAACGTAGTCGTTGGCGGCGTTTGGAACTCTTGGGCTCGAGGGTGTCTCGCTCTGCTGGTACTGGGCAAGTTCCCCCGGCAAGGCTCTGCCGGGGGAGTCCACCTCGCCCCTTTGCTCTCCTGTGTTTTTGGTCTTGGTGTTGCCCCGGTTGCCTTACGCTTCGGCTTCTCTCCGGCTTCCCTCTTCTGCCCTGCTAGGTGTGGCCGTGGCGCGCGGCTCTGACTGCCCGTGCACAAGTAAAGGGGTCAAAAGGAGAGCCCCTACTTTTGTACACCGACAATATCATATTCAGTGATCTACAAGTTTTATGTAGGATTTTATGACTAACCATGTGAATGACCAATTCCTGTCATCTCTCTAAATAGATATAAGTGAAGCAAGAGAGTTTAATTCTTTCTACAAAAGATATGCCCACGCTCTAACAAATATAAGTGAAGCAAAAGAGCATTCTACAAATGGCGGTTTTCTATGTGAAGAGAAGCAGACAATCCAAACTTCAAATGATATAAGTGAAGCTCATGAAGCATTCTATAAAGCCATACTCAAAAGATATAAGTGAAGTACAATGAGCATTCTATAAATCAACCATGGACTATCTCATACCAGCATGGTTCATAAAAGAAAAGTGAAAACTAAATGCAAAAGACGCTCCAAGATTTGCACATATCGTATGAACGAAACGAATCCGAAAACATACTGATACTTGTTGAAGAAAGATGGGATGCCTTCCGGGGCATCCCCAAGCTTAGACGCTTGAGTCTCCTTGAATATTTACTTGGGGTGCCTTGGGCATCCCCAAGCTTGAGCTCTTGCCTCTCCTCCTTCTCCTCATATCGAGACCTCCTCGATCTTTGATCACTTCATCCACACAAAACTCAACAGAAAGCTCGGTAAGATCCGTTAGTATAATAAATCAAATCACTACTCTAAGTATTGTTGCAAACAAATTCATACTTTTTTTGCATTGTAGCTACTATAATATAATTTTTCCATGGCTTATACCACCGATAGGATCGATAGTTGCATCAAAACAAGCAAACAATGCATCAAAAACAGAATCTGTCTTAAACAGGACAGTCTGTAGTAATCTGAACATTCACCATACTTCTGTTACTCCAAAAATTCTGAAACAATTAGGAAAAATAAACAATTTTTTATAGAAAGACAGTTCAAAAAGATTCAGAACCATTTGACGTTCCAGTAAAAAATGTAAAATCGCGCACTACAGCCAAAGTTTCAGTTTCTCCGTCTCCTGTTTTGCACCACACAAACCAACAAGCAATGTAAACATCCTAAAGGCAAATCTTGGCACATTATTTTTATGATACAATGGAATTGTACAAGGGGATAATTTTTTTTGTTGAAAAGTTTCTGTAATCAAGATTCACAAAGTTTCCGTGAGCATGAACAAAGTTCAAGGCTGGCTCCCACTTTAACAATGCTCGTCTTTCTCACTTTCGCTTTTCTTTTTGAAAAAGTTATAGGTTTCCCTCTTTAATTTTTTTTTTAAACTTCATAAAAGCACACAACAGAAATAAATGACTCTCTAAAACTTTCGGGTTGTCTCCCTGGCAGCGCTTTCTTTACAGCCATTAAGCTAGGCATATAGTGCTCAAGTAATGGATCCACCCGGATCCCAAGGTATAACAAAGCCAATTTTAATTAACGATGATTTGTGATTTAGTAGTGAGCACAGAGTAACATATATCATGCAATAAACGAAGTCTAACTCTCTTCCTATGAATCGGCATGTCATAAAAGAACAATTCATGCACACATAGTAAAGGCCAATGCATAGCATAAGAAGTTTCTTGCAATTTTATCGTGTTGGAAACATAGAGAGGCGGAGATGTAGTTCCTCTCTCATAATAATTGCAAGTAGGAGCAGCAAGCACATGCATATTATATTCATCAAAATCATCATGTGTAGTAGTAAAACGCAACCCATCAATATATTCCTTAATAAGGGCAAACATTGGTATATCAAACATTGTCTGGAACAGTTGACAAACTTATGTGCCTCGAGATCTGGTGGGGGATTGATGGATTATGAATTGGCTTAGGCCCATATAAGACAATAATCCCTAGCTAATCTCTAAGGCCCATGCATGTGTACGGCAAGTGGTGGGAAGTGTGGAAAGTTTAGTCCCATACTGCTACAGTAAGAAGAGTGAGACCTCTTTATAAGGGCTGCTCTACCACTTGCTATTGGGAGCTTGGTAATAGGAGCTGTACACGCGCGCTCCTCCTCCTCCGCCGCCCGCCTCGCCTCGTGATAACCCACAAGTATAGGGCATCAATTGTAGCCTCTTTCGATAAGTAAGAGTGTCGAACCCAACGAGGAGCTAAAGGTAGAACAAATATTCCCTCAAGTACTATCAACCACCAATACAACCCTACGCACGCTTAACGTTCGCTTTACCTAAAACAAGTATGAAACTAGAAGTACTTTGTAGGTGTTGTCGGATAGGTTTGCAAGAATATAAAGAGCACGTAAATAAAAACTAGGGGCTGTTTAGGTAAAGAAGCAATAAAGTTAGTATAACGAGTGTGGAAAAGTGGTGGTAGGAGTTGTGAAATTGTCCCTAAGCAATTGACTACGTTACTAGACCGATAGCAAGTTTTATGTGGGAGAGGCCACTGCTAGCATGTCATCCCTGACTTGGAATTCTATGCACTTATGATTGGAACTATTAGCAAGCATCCGCTTAAGATATATTGGTCCCCCTTCAATTCCGTATGCATCAATTTCTATGCTAGGTTGAAGCTTCTGTCACTCTTGCCCTCCAATACATAGTCCTATCAACATACAACTAACCCTATGGTGTGATTCACGCGCGCTCATATGATGGGCACGAAAGGACAGCAACATAACCACAAGCAAATTAAATCAATCATAGTAATTCACCAATTACCGATAGGACAACGAAAATCTACTCAGACATCATAGGATGGCAACACATCATTGGATAATAATATGAAGCATAAAGCACCATGTTCAAGTAGAGGGTACAGCGGGTTGCGGGAGAGTGGACCACTGTAGATAGATGGGGGAAGGTGATGAAGATGTTGGTGAAGATGACGGAGGTGTTGGTGTAGATCGCCGTCGCACGATGATGGCCCCGGCGGCGTTCCGGCGCCACCGGAAGCGAGGGGGAGAGAGCCCCCCTCCTTCTCCTTCTTCCTTGGCCTTCTCCCTAGGTGGGAGAAGGGTTCTCCCTCTGGTCCTTGGTCTGCATGGCGTGGGAGGGGCGAGAGCCCTTTCGAGATTGGATCTGTCTCTCTGTCTCTCTCTGTTTCTGCGTTTGTCTGCGTTCCAGATTCTGGCCTTTCACCGTTTCTTAAATTCCCGGAGATCCGTAACTCCGATTGGGCTGAATTTTGGACACGATCTCTATCCGGATATTAGTTTTCTTGCGGCGAAAGAAGGGCACCAACCGCCTTACGGGGTGGCCACGAGGGCCCAGGGCGCGTCTGACCCCCTGGGGCGCGCCCCCTGCCTCGTGGCCCCCTCGGCCATCGTCTCGCGTTGATTCTTCTTCCTAAAAATCATAAATATTCCAAAAAAAAAATCTCCGACAGTTTTTACCCTGTTTGGACTCCGTTTGATATGGATTTTCTGCGAAACAAAAAACATGCAACAAACAGGAACTGGCACTGGGCACTGGATCAATATGTTAGTCCCAAAAATAGTATCAAAAGTTGCCAAAAGTATGTAAAAGTTGTAGAATATTGGCATGGAACAATAAAAAATTATAGATACAACGAAGACGTATCACCTCGCCACGCCTCGCCTCGTCACGACGCGCGTGTGCCGCGGGTTGAGGGAATGAGCCGAGCCGAAGCTTATTTTTGCCGCACAGGAATGGTTAATTAATTATTAATTAATTAATGAGTCGCTTACGGAAGCTCCACTGTCCGAGACGTTGGACCGTGGGCTGTTCGCGGACTCAGTCATGGGCCTTGCCCAGAACCATCAACCTGACGGCCTATATAAGAAGGCTCTGGCCAGTGGAGTGAACCCTAACTCAGTTCACTCACTCCCTCTCGTCCAACCCTAGCCGTCATCTATTGTTGCTCTCTCTGTGCTGCTTCCGGCGATCCCATCCCGACGACCGCGTGCACGGTTGGTCGGGAGAGCAGGTGCCTCCGGAACCCTGTCGTTCGAGATCCTACGGGGGGAGAACGGCAATAAGGTTTTTGAGGAGCGTCTGGACGCGACTGCTCCCGATCCGTCTTCGTCTCCGTCCGCCTCTGCTTCCACTACTTCCCCTGCATCGACCCCATGGCTGACGACGACGCCACCAAGAAGAAGGCCTCGGCCGATGCCGAGGCTGCCGCTGCCGCCACAGCGTTGGCCTGGCCAACCGGAGGGTATGACTCATTCATCCCCTATTTGCTGGTTCATGTGCTAGCCGTATATATTTTGTTCATAGATGTTTCGGTTCTATGTACTGTACGTGCTCACATGCTTAGGTATCGGTATGAGATGCATACCGTATTTGTCATGCTTACTGTTTACTCATGGATTAGATTAGTCGAAAACGTGCTAATATTTCCAACAGTAATCACAAACTGTATGTATAAACTGAAGGACCTACTTAAGAAAACTGAGGTGGCCAATTGGTCTTATGTAAAATTAATTAAGTATTTAATAATAGCTAAACTCCGGAGTTGTGGTAACAAGGAAATCTGAAATTCCTAGTTAAAACGAGTCTTACAATTTTAGTATCAGGATCCTCCTTACGTCCAGTCACGAGATCTATAATTATAACACCCAGACTAAATATGTCTGACTTGAAAGACACCTGGCCACGGTGCAGATATTCTGGAGCACAATATCCTCTGCATGAAATCATGATAGTTGGATGTATTAGGGACAAAAACAAGACAGTGGGCTCTAAATATGTTACAGAAACAATTGGTCTGTAGGTGTGTAACTTACAGTGACACATGACATCCTCCAGTAACAGCTTGTGATATTCCATCAAGGTGTTTTGATACACCAAAGTCCGTAATTTTTGGTATCATGAGATCATCCATCAGTATATTGTGAGGTTTAAGATCCATATGAACAACATCCTTTTCCTTGTGAAGATATTGTAGACCATCACAAATTCCCTTTATAGTTTGATAACGTGTATGCCACTCAAGTCCTCTTAATTCATCTGCAGGTTTAGAATAAGTATTATGGAAGATGAAATCTTTGACCTTTGATTTATGCATGCTAAAATGGATAGATCAGTTCTTTTTGTGCAGTCTGTTTCTTCTGATTAATCGACACTTATAGAAGCACAAAAGAAAGATGACCAAATAAAGAAAAGAACTGAATCATATGCCAGATTGTCGTACCAGTAAGATGATTGTGAAGGCTTCCTTTACTGATATACTCAAAAACAGAGTAATCTTTCTCTAATCTCCGGATACAAATACTTCCCACATTTTCCTGATCCATTCACTTTAAAGGCTATATTCTCTGCATTAGCACAGTAACCTAGAAAACGTACTATATTTTGGCGCTTAACACTCATTAGAAAATTGGTCTCGCGATAAAATAGTCCATCATCGATTGTCTGGCTGTTCAAGAGTATACAGTTCCCTCTTTTCCTCAATTTTACAGTGCGTTTCCAAAACCTGTGTGACATACAGTACAAATTAAAAATACGTTGCTTCGCAATGAACAAAGAAAGCAAAGAACAGTATCTCCAAATAACAGTAAATCCACAATTGTGTACCGCCCGATCAACTTCAACGTTATGGATCCGATTAACCTGTTTCAGCACCTCAAACAAGACAGCTTCAGTCTGGAACGATTTAGTGAGCAGACCACTGAGCAACCAGATCAACAGAAACGTTGTGGTTAAAGAGGAGCAAATAAATCGAGTAGTGATTTTTGCTATTTTATGGCAACATAAATAGGCTCAAGAATTGCCTCTCACCGGTCAGACTTGTCGATTTTATTCTGAAAAGTCTTTATGAAATTCTCATAGTAATAAAGGTAGAACCGCTGCATCTCTTGCGGATCACCCTTGTCATTCGCCGAGGTGTTATCCTAAATGAGAGAGGGACACAGACCGCCACAAGTCAAATTTCGTTCGCAACATAAAAAAAAAACATTGGGATGAAAAGAAAAAAAAAAGAGAATTCCAGGCTCCGTTTGCAGAATACCCTCGATAGCGTTTGCAGAAGCGTGGTCTTGAACCGACGAACTCCACTGCCGCTGGAGGCCGGGTCGAGCCGATGCGATGTCTCGAACGCGAAGAAACGACGTGGAAGAATACATGAAAAGATGCAAAATAAGCCTGCGATTGCCAAGAGAAAATCAATGTGGGATCGGGAAGATCGGAGGAGGAAAATGGACTCTGCTCACAGAGGAAGGCGACGCGCAAGTTCTTGGGCTCGGCCTCCTTGGCCGCACGCAAGATGAGAGTGACCTCGAAGATCGAGGGGGGCACTTCCAGTTCCAGTGGGTCGAAGTTCTTCACCGTCTGCATCTGGAGCAGCCGCCTCCCGCTAACTCCCTGACGACGCAACGACAACTCTGCCCTCCTCCCGCCACCCGCCCCGGGAAACGAGAAGCGCGGCGCCTTATCTCCGGGAGGTGGTCTTGATTCAAGGAGGCGGGGAGAAACACAAGATTTGGCCGGCGGCGTGGAGCACTGCTGCCGAGATGGGGGGAGAGGAAGTTTGAGAAGCGTCTTTACTGTGGCGGCCTCGCGGGATGCCATGTGCTGTGCTCGGCTGCCGAGGTGAGGCCCACTGGCAGGAACAGCAGGATTCTGATTTCCATTCCACTGGAATGGGTCGGTTCCGTTACATTTCGGTGTTTAGTTTCTGAGATGGAATGGAATGAATTTGTTGATTGCACCACTCAAATTATTGACTTTGGCATCAAATACAAACAGGATACATGTAATAAAAAATTGTCAAATAAATGCTAGTTATTCAGTCATACACATGTCAAGAATCTGTCAAAATACAAGTATCTACATGTCAAAAATCTGTACAAATACAAGTATCTACATGTCAAAAAACTGTCAAAATACAAGTCATCCATCTACATATTGAAAATCGAGCTTGCCGTGATTAGGAAAAGGTACCAAGATGCTGTGATTAGGATAATACAAGGCATCCACCCCTAAACGGTTCCCAAATCTTGTTGTGATAGCTATGAATGAAATCAATCATTGCCGTCGCCGCTTGCAGCTACTTGCCCAGTCGCCGGGCAGCGCCAGAAATTCGCCACCGAGGGGCTTGCGAGGTGCAGCCGCTCGTTGTATTCCAGCTTCAGCTAGCGGAGACCCGCAGCGATCCGGCGCGGAGCTTGGGCAAGGAGGCCGGAGGGCCGGCGGAGCTCTGGTAGGCGATAGAGAGAGGCGTCGCCGGAGAGTGAGAGACGAGGAGACGCGGCGCCGGAGAAGGGGAGAAGAAAGGGCGCAGAACGAGAGGGAGTGGCGGCGCTGGGATTGGGTTCGGAGACGAGGGAGTCGTAGGGGAGGCAGGAGATGCGAGGCGTTCCGCGTGGTTCCTCCAAATCGGAGGTATGAGCGCGTTCCGCATCTTAGGCGAATATTCCGTTCAAGGGAATGGGTAGGTTCCAATTCTTTGCTGCTACCGAACACAGGAATCAGGCCTAGGAATGTAACGGATACATTACATTCCATCCCATGACCTGAACCAAACACGCCCTAAACGGATTGGATTAGATAATGCGTTACCCATATCCTTTATTATAATTTTTTCTTTAGATTCGAAGCGGAGTGGATAAAGGCCAGATGAGGATTCTAATGCGGATTTTATTGGACTACGGATTTGGAGCAAACTCTGACCGAAAACAATAAAAAGTAACAGGTCATACATGCACTGGGACATGATTATTTATATTATGCAAACAATATGAATATGAATTTCCATCGGACTACATAACTTAACTTTTTAACATGTGTACATATAGAGAGAAAAGAAACACCATCCATAACAAATTGTATGCACGTACTATCTATTACCTACTAACTAGGAAACATGCCCGTGCATTGCAACGGGAAAGGAAAAACCCGCGGTTAAGCATGACGCCACCGCATGCTCTGCCTGGCGCTTCGGCCAGGCCACACGGTACACATGTGCCAGGCCTAGCAGAGCCATTTGCTGTAATCGCCATCCACCCCACTCCGCTAAGGCCTTCGTCTCCCTCGGGTGGTAGTACACTAGTAGAAAAATGGCTTAATGTGAAGCACATTAGTCCCGGTTTGTAATTGAACCGGCACTAATGATCACATTATCATTAGTGCCGGTTCCAACGGCTAGGCGGGCGGCGATCATTAGTACCGGTTCGTAGCGAACCTTTAGTGCCGGTTCGTGCCACGAGCCAGCACTAATGACGTGGTAGCAGCTTTGTGTCAGGCTGGGGCCCCACGATAACCTTTAGTACCGGTTGGTGATATGAAGCGGGACTAGAGATTCACCTTTAGTCCCGGTTCGTATAACTACCGATACTAGAGGTCATCCTATATAAACCCCTTCGTCGAGCCCGAGCGCTCTGTTCTTCCCCTTTCCCCTCTCCTCTGTTTTCTTCCTCTTCTTCTCGAGCTCACACTCCATTTTTACCAAAATTTGTGAAGATTTGAAGGCACCCCATCCAACCAAGTGATCACAAAGGTTAGCAACTTTGTCCTTTCATCTCTCATTGCTAGATTAGCTCTTGCAATGCTCTATAAGTATAGTGATTTGTGGGTTTTATTTTGGGAGGAATTATATGTGGTAGTATTTGATTTATATGCAATTTGTGGTCAAAATAACTCTTAGTTTGCATATGTAGGTGTGGTTTACTTAGTGCCTTCCCTTCTCCGTCCTAACCACTGTCGAACGCCGCACCGTCCCGTCGCCGGCACCACCTTGTGGTGAGCCTCTTGTTCTTGTCTTTTTTATATAAAAAAATCATGTTTGTGTGATTTAGATATATAGTTACTTGTCTAATTTTCTTACCCGTATGTTGTTTGTTATACATAGTGCCATGATTTTGATATCCGTCCCCGTCGGCCCTCGTCCGGTTTATGATTCGGATGTGGTATATTCTCTTTTATAACAAATTATGCCCATCAAGTTGACATAGATATTTTTTTTAGAGATAAATGACCCTGAAATTGAAAAACACTTCAAATGAACTCTGAATAGGTTGAAAGTTGGCATGGTATCATCATTTCATCCACATAGCATGTCCAAGAAAGTAGAGAGGGTTACGGCAAAAACTGGATCCACTTCGTGTACAAAATGGACAATCTCTTTCGAAGTATCAGGGTTTCGGATGAAAACTTATCTGTTACAAAGGCATTTAATTTTTTTTGAAATTATTTGAACTCCAGACTTTTTTTGTGTTCAAAATGCACCATTCAAAGCCACATCATCAATTTTCAACCCTTTCTGAATTAATTTGCTATTTTCATGCGGTTACTATTTTTTTGAGCTAAATGACCCTAGAATTGATAAACACTTCAAATAAACTCTAAATAGGTTGAAAGTTGGCATGGTATCATCATTTCACCCATATAGCATGTGCAAAAAAGTAGAGAGGGTTACGGCAAAAACTGGATGCACTTCGTGTACAAAATGGACAATCTCTTTCGAAGTATCAGGGTTTCGGATGAAAATTCATCTGTTACAAAGGCATTTCATTTTTTTGAACTTATTTGAACTCCAGACTTTTTGTGTGTTCAAAATGCACCATTCAACGCCACATCATCAATTTTTAACCCTTTCTGAATTCATTTGCTATTTTTCATGCATTTACTGATTTTTTGAGCTAAATGACCCTGAAATTGAAAAAACACTTCAAATAAACTCTGAAAAGGTTGAAAGTTTGTAATTTTTTGTACCTAAAGAAAAAATATTCACAAAGGAACTCTAAATACAGCAAAAAATAACACAGAAATAAATAAAAGAAATTAAATAAAGCAGAAAAGAAAAAACTAAATAAAAAAAGCCCACCTACTGGGCCACAGCGGCCTACCTACAACTAGAAACCCAACATGTAGTTGGGCCAGGATGCAGGCCCGCAAGCCCAGTAGGCCCCACAGGGCAGAGTAGGAGAGGTAGGCCCAGAAGGCCTGCATTTGAGAGGAGCTCAATGCAGTGCCCACGCCGGGGCTTATAAACAGGTGCTCGCGCTTCTCAACTAGCGAGGTGGGACTAAACTTGCCGCACCGCACCTGCGCCAGCGGACACCTTTTGTACCGGGTCGTGGCTCCAACCGGTACTAAAGGGGTATCTGTAGTACCGGGTGGAGCCACCACCCGATACTAAAGGGCTGCCTTCCCGCCGCTCCGCCTGGCCAAAACATGCCTTTAGTACCGGTTGGTGGCTTCAACCGGTACTAAAGGTGCCTTCTATATATACAACACTTCAAAAAATTTCAGTTTCTCATTTCCCACTTCTCCTCTCTGCTTCAAAATCGCTCCGCCCAGTCCCACGGCGTCGCCCGTCGCCGTCCCCGTCGCCACCCCCGCCGAGCGCCGTCGTCGTCGTCGTCGCCACCGTCCCCGTCCCCGTCGATGCCCCGGCCTGTCGTCGCCGTCTCGCCGCCACCCCGGACGCCGCCGCCCCGTCGCCTCGCCGCGCCCCGGCCCGTCGCCCCGCTGTAAGAACCCCGGCCGCCCCCAAAGCCCGCACACACACACACACGTAGATGTGTTTTTCTGTTTTTAGTTTTTAGTCTTTAGTCTTTAATTTTTAGTTTTTTTCTGTTTTCTATTTTTTATACAAAGGTTTACATGAATTAATTAATCGGATTATATTAATTTCAAGTTTGTAATTAGATTAGTTTATTTTTAGTAAGAACTAGTTCATTTTTATTTATAGTAAGTGCTTAGTTGAACTAGTTGAATTAATAGAACTAGTTTATTTTTAGGTGTATTTAACATAATCTAGGTTGATTCTTTTTGAAGTGGACATAGAACTAGTTGATGAATTAGTTTATTCTTTTAGTTCAAGCAATTATTCCCCCATCGACGTCGACGATGCCTATCCCGCATCCTCGTCGCCGACTCGGAGGAGGAGGCCTGCTTGATCAGAGGGGGTATGTTCGGGACTGGGCTCCGCCGGGCTGGTACTGGAGGTGCTTCCTTCCAGGGGGCGCAGCTTGGTGAGGAGCCAGCCCGTTGTTGACCCGAACCTTCTTTGGTGGCGGTCACGTGGGCTAGTGACGGTGCGGAGGCTTGAGGACCCCGCGGAGGTGGTACGTCATCGTGTCAGCGAGGAGGACGAGCACGTCCGTCGCTACATGGTTGCGTTGGAGGGCAGGATCGACAATACCTGGCAAGTTCTTCAGGGATCTCACTGGAGCTATGATCCTGTGATGGTTCCTTCTCTTTGGGTGTCCACTGCCCGCGCTGATACCTGTCATTCGCTAGGGTTTTAGCTGTATTAGTCATGTTATATGTATGATACTATTCGAGATATATTAGTGATAATATTCGACGATGTACGGACGCAAGAGATGATTTACTTTTGCTTATTAAATGCATGCTAATTTGAATATTAATTTATCTTATTATTTAGTTTTGCTTATTGAATGCTCAAATTGGAGGATTACACGTTGAATTATGGACATAGGAAATGTCGTCGTCTAACAACGATGATAGGATCCCGCTGTGCGACTGGTGCGGCGATAACCGGGGTCTGTGCGACAGGCCACACCTGGTAGACGATCGACGCTTCAGTGTTAAGCTCGATGAGACCTTCGATGTTGTGACGGTATGCAACGACAAGTCTTATTTCATAATTAAGCATGACTTATGCTTCTTCAACGTGTAATTTTTGTCTTTTAAAATTCGACTAGATTATCCCATGTCATGCAAGACGCTATGTCTTGGAGCATCTGGATTTCGAAGATCATGAAAGTATGGAGACAAAGAGAATCCATTTCAGGACCCATCATGATGATGATTTTCTTGTAAAGCTATACAATTCGGAGAGCGTAACCCATTTTGGTTGCTCGAACTGGAAAGCACTATGCAAGGCATATGATTTTCAGGAGGGTATGTATGTCAACTTTGACCTTGGTGATGATGACGACGGCATTTGGGTCCTTGTTGATATGCTTCCAGTTCTACCTCTATGTGAGTTTCTCAAACATATTTATTAAGTAATTTATATTGTTTATTTCAAAATAATTGATAGCTTATTTCCATTAACAGCTTATTTTCATTCTTCAAGAAATGTACGAAATATGATAGACAGAATCTACTGCACTGATGGTGTAGAGTTAACTTGTCAGGAGAAAGATCATCTTGTCTCAATTTTTACTTATTTTGAGAATTACAATATCTATTCTAAAACTCCTGCACAGTATGGTCAATATGTGCCACTAGTGCCCGTGTTGAACTACGGTAACATCCATGGAGATGTCATGGTAAGATTGTTGGCTTGATCACCTTTTGCATAAATTCTTCTAAAACTAAACTACATTGCTAACTACGAAGTTATTACTATATTTTTCAACAGAAAATCCCTTCAGATTATGTGCCTCATCTGACGTTTCGGAAAGGTCACCTTCATGTTATGGGCTTATTACCGTCGACATCAGGTCATCATCCTACGCATCACCACTAGTAGAAAAAGGGGCTTTTACCCCGGTTGGTAAGGGCCTTTTGTCCCGGTTTTCGAACCTGGACTAAAGGGTCGTTACTAAAGCCCTAACCCTTTAGTCCCGGTTCTTACACGAACCGGGACAGAAGGTCCTCCACGTGGCCGCTGCTGCCAGCCTAGGCAGGGGGGCCTTTGGTCCCGGTTGGTGCCACCAACCGGGACCAATAGGCAGGGCCTTTTGTCCCGGTTGGTGTCACCAACCGGGACCAATAGGCATCCACGCGTCAGCATTTCAGGGGCTGGGGTTTTTGTTTTTTTTAAAGGGGGGGTTGGGGGTTTTGGGGGGTTAATTTAGGTGTTTCATATATTGTGTTAGCTAGCTAATTAATAGAGAGAAGTGTCCTCTCTTATCTCCGTGCTTGGTCGACGCTACGTACTATATACGTATGGAGAGGACTAGACACGCTAGCTAGTAAGCAAATGAAGGAAACAGAAGATCGTCATGAACATATGCATACAGAGAGAAGTGATATCGACCACATCTCCTTCTCCGAGAGATTGGTCGAACAACAAGTTCTCATATATCTATCTGACATTACCAGCTACATATATACAATAATTATCTCTTACAATATAATCTCCTAATTAAATTGTAAGAACAGAGGGTCCACATAGTATTCTCCGTTTTCAGCGATCACGTGGTCAAGGAAGAATGCCGCCAATTCCTCTTGAATTGCTCGCATACGATCTGGTGCTAGGAGTTCATCCCGCATCCGAAACATCTAATTTGAAGAAGGGGGTCAATACATATATATATATGAATAAATGAAACTCGACACAAATGATGGTAATAAAATAAAATTGTGAATATTATTGCTTACGCACTTCATATTGTTCGTCAGAGTAGCCCCGCTCACAGGTCGTGTGGCGGATAGACTCGCAAACGTAGTATCCACAGAAATCATTCCCTTGTTCCTGCCACAACCACTTTACAAGAAATAGAGGTCAATCTAACTGATAAGCAAGCATGCTAAATGTTATTGATGAAACTAGCGCTTGAATCACTAGGAGATGTGCGGGACATGCTACTATAGTACTTACTTTTGGGTGTCTAAATTGCAGCTTCTTCGGCAGGCCCGGAGCTTTTGTGGTGAATTTTCTCCAAACCCTGCCAGACAAAGAAAACAATTACTTGATATCAGGAAATGAACAAAGTTGCTGATATGGTGGATAATGATCGATTTAACTTACTTCTCGAGCATTTGAGTCATGTCCGCATAGTCCTGGGGATCTTTTCGTCTCGAGTCTAAGACGGTTACTACTCCCTGCTCAAGCTTAATCTCTAGGAGAATATAGTGGAAGCTGCGCATGCATGCATAAGTCATCAATTACATTACCATAACCTGGACTAATAAGGGAAACCGAATATGCACAAGACAGTAACACTCACTTCAAGTTGTAAGGAAAGAGTATTATATCTTTGTTTTGATTTAATACCAACAATCGTAGCAAGTTGGCCTCACCTTCTTTGGCATGTTTTTCAACCGTATATGCATCTATGAGATTTGTGTTAATGAACCCAATATCACCGATTTGTCTTTTCTTCAATTCGGCGATCTTCAATCTGCATAATATAGTGAGGATAATTATAAATACATGCAATGAAAGAGCTGACCTATATAGAGAGACTTAATGACAGAAGTAGTACTACTTACAGACAGTAGCAAGTGATCGTTGATTTATCGAGGGCCTTTTGATTGAAAAACTGGAAGAACTCCTCAAATGGAACATTCAGCAGTTCAATTCCAACGAGGTCATGCTCCGGTTTAACTCTCAGCGTCAAAGTATTCATCCCATCAGACTCTCTGCAGGTTTTCATGTACCAATCATGTAATCTTCGCATCATCGTTGTTAGAGATCTTTCATCTTTGACGAGAGGCTTCCCGTAATGGTATTTGTGTCCGTCCACCTCCATGATTTCATAATGTACATCGTCGGGCAGGTAATCTCCAAGATTGCTATAACCGGCCACCATCCTCGGATCATTAGCGATGATGTCTTTAGACACCTTGAGCGGGGGGCACGATTGGTTCGCTTGTTCGCCGAGCTGGGCAATTTTTTTCCCAGCTCGTCGTTCTTTTAACCTTTGATCACTGACAGTACTTTCCGACCGCTCCGCTTCGACAAATGTCTTTGCAATAATGCGCTCATAGTTGCCTTTCGGCGGAGACTTTGGTGGTTTTGTCAGGGCATCCAGAGTGCGCTTCGCTTTCACCGGATCTACCTTCTCCTCCGGAGGTGGATGTTTCTTTGCTTTCATCCCTTCAAAGAAGTTCTTCACTTCGGCTCGCACGATCTTCGTGTTCTCCTCCTCGGTCCTCTCGTATGGTATATTCTCTGGAGTCTTCAGAGAAGGACCGAATCTGTATTGCCTCCCGCCTCTGGCAGCTGTACTGCTAGACGCCGGCAGAGCAGATGGAGCGGCTGCGGCTGTCTTCTTTCCTTGCTTACGAGGCGGAGGAGAAGGACTACGACGCGCCGGAGCAGCCGGAGCAGCGGCGGGTCTCTTCCGCCCTTGCTGGCGAGGCGGAGAAGGAGGAGGCTGGCTGCTCTGGCACGCCGGCGCAGGCGGAGAAGGAGGCGGAGTGCCGCCACACGCCGGAGAAGGAGGCTGAGTGCCCTGATCACTCGTCGGAGGAGGAGGCGGAGGAGGAGACGGAGTGCCGCCACGCGCCGGAGAAGGAGGCTGAGTGCCCTGATCACTCGCCGGAGGAGGAGGCGGCGGAGTGCCCTTACTCGCCGGAGGCGTCCAGTTCGGAAGGTTAATGAGCTCCTTCCGCCATAGGCACGGAGTCTTCAGAGCTAAACCCAGCCGAGTCTCCCCTTCACCGGTAGGGTGGTCAAGCTGGAGGTCCTCAAATCCCTCTGTTATTTCATCCACCATCACCCTAGCATATCCTTCTGGAATCGGCAGGCAGTAGGTTGCGCCGGGTTCAGGAGGTAAAACAGAGCCAACAGCCGCCTTGACTTTGAAGTTCTGCCATTGCGCCATAAGGTGGCAATGTTGAGACTCCGTGATAGCATCCACGGGGTAGCTAGCAGGAGCCGTCAAGACATGCTCCGGCTGAAGCAGCTCGGTGGAAGCCACGCCGCTTCTCCGCTGAGATGGCGGGGTAGCTTCGGGGGTAGTTTCGGCATGTCGATTGCCGTCTCGTTCCTCTAGCGCTTGAACCCTTTCGTGCAGCTTCTGAATTTGGGTCTGCTCCATTTTTTTCCTCCTCTCCTGGCTTTTGTAACCGCCTGCGTCCGGAAAACCAGCCTTCCACGGAACGGAGCCTGGCGTGCCTCGTGTCCGTCCAGGGTGCTCAGGATTCCCGAGGGCCATTGTGAGCTCGTCGTTCTCTGTGTCTGGAACGAACGTCCCTTCCTGCGCTGCATCGATATATTGCTGAATCTTCTTGACTGGTATTCTCAAAAGCTCGTTCGTCCAAACGCACCTCCCTGATACAGGGTCCAATTTTCTGCCAGCCCCGAAGAACCAAGTCCGGCAACGGTCTGTCCAGTTCATTGTCTGTGGTTCGATCCCTTTTTCAAGCAGATCATTCTCAGCCTTGGCCCAGTTAGGCCAGGCTTTGAGGTAGCCACCTGACCCCGTGCGATGGTGAAGCTTCTTCTTCGCAGCATTCTTCTTGTTTGTCGCTGACATCTTCTTACTCTTTTCCGATGTCTTGTGGGCCACAAATGTGGGCCAGTGATCTCTGGTCTTCTCATACCGGCCGATGAATTCTGGTGTCTCTTCTTTGTCGACAAACGTTTTCAGCTCATTCTTCCACCTCTTGAATAGGTCTGCCATCTTCTTAAGAGCATGAGACTTGATTAATTGCTCTTTAACTGGCTTCTCCGTATCCTCCTCTGGCTATAGGGTGAAATTTGCCTTCAGCTCAGTCCGTATCCTCTTTCTGCATATCATTGACATAAGACACCTCAGGGTCTTCCTTCTTAGGCTTATACCATTGGTGGATGCTGATCGGGATCTTGTCCCTAACTAGAACCCCGCACTGAGCAGCAAATGCATCCTTTGTCCGGATGGGTTCAATCGGTTGGCCGTCGCGCGCGATTGTTGTGATCTCAAACCTTTCATCCGAGCGCAACTTTTTCTCTTCGGGCCTCGTCTCTTTACCGAAGTTGTGCTCGATCCGGAGGGCTAGAAAAAAGAAGAAAGACGAGTGTTAATTAATATGTGTACATACCAAAACAATGAATGCATCAATTAGCTAGTCAGCACAGGCTTAACTAATATATTTACCTGGCCGGACTCTGTTCGGTCACCGGAGCCGTCACCACGGGCTCCTTCTTGCACCAGCATTGGGTCACCGGAGCCATCATAATCATGTCTTTCCTCCTCCACTTTTCGATCACCGTAGCTTGCTTATTCACCCTGTTCTTCCAGACCATCATTGTCGTTAAGATACGACAAGATATCACCTCCGGCTAAGATTATGTCCCCCAACACCTCTTCTGCTTGCTCGTCTCGTCCGTGCTCCGTTGTTTCTGCAAATATTACAACATGGCAATTATTACACAAACATGACAGCAGGTGGATATATTAGTGAAACGTAGACCTAGCTTATTCCGGGTTTGGGGTGGCCTCGGCAACGCTTCAAGGGTAGGGGCGCGGCGGGAGGGGGTAGGAGACCGACATCGTTTTTTTCTAGGGTTTGGGTGTCCTCGAGAGTTTTGGTCGAGCGAGAGGGCCGGGGGGTGCTCCCGTGGTATAAGTTATCACGGTCGAGAGGGGGTATAAATGTCGACCGTCCATCATGTCAAAGTTATCTGGGAGGGAGTTACGACAACGACGACATACATACATGGGAAAATAATGTTATCGGGGAGGGGGTATATCGACCCCCCCCCCACGTGTTGAAGTTATCGGGAGGGGGTTATATCGACAACGACGACATACGTACATGGGAAAATAATATTATCGGGGAGGGGGTATATCGACCCCCCCTCGTGTTGAAGTTATCGGGAGAGGGGTATATCGACGACGACAGACCCGATAAAACATAAGAAAACAAAGAAGAAATAAAAAGAGGAGAAGAAGAAAGGAATAGAGGAGAAGATCGAAGAAAAAAAAGAAGAAAAAAAAGAGGAGAAGAAGAAAGGAATAGAGGTTTCTATTTTTTCTTCTTCTCTTCTATTCCTTTCTTCTTCTCCTCTTCTTTTTCTTCTTTTTTCCTCTTCTTATTTATTTCTCCTCTTCTTCCTCTCCTCTTCTTCTCCTTTCTTCCTCTTCTTATTTTCCTTTTTCCTCTCATTCATAAAAAAATGTTCAAATAGAAAATTTTGAAAAAAGTAAAGGTTTTGCCTAATGCATTATTCATATGAATATACAAACATTTGCATATTCTACAATAATTAATATCACCAAAAAAATCTATGAACAGAAAAAAATCCTAACTTTTCTAAAAATCTATCTTTTGCATATATACATGAACATATATATACACAGAGGACATACATACATACATATATACACTTTTATAAAAATGCAAAAAAAGGTCTAAAAAAAGGATATATAAACAGATATACACACATACATATACTCATACATATACATATAATCAGGAAAAAAACATCATATATATGTGCAGAAAAAACAGGGAGGAAGGGGCAGTGCCGGCCCTGACCAAGGCGACGGCGGCGCGTCGGGGCAGGGGCAGAGGTGACGGCGGCGTGGTCGGGGCAGGGGCAGAGGCGACGGCGGCGTGGTCGGGGCAGGGCGAGGCAGAGGCGACGACGGCGTGGTCGGGGCAGCTGGGGCGACGACGACGTGGTCGGGGCAGGGGCGCGCGGCGTGGTCGGGCGGGCCGCCGGCAGCGTGCTCGGGGAAGGGGCGGCTGCGCGTCGACGAGGCAGCAGAGGGCGGCGACGGCGTCGACGGGGCGAGCTCGGGCAACCTGGCGGCGGCGTCGGGGCGGGGGAACTGATGCAGAGATGAATCTGAAAAACACTAACCGGGACTAAAGGGCGGGAAGCGGCGGCCTTTGGTCCCGGTTGGTGGTACCAACCGGGACTAAAGGGGGGGCATTGGTCCCGGTTGGTGCCACGAACCGGGACCAAAGGGTGGCATTGGTCCCGGTTCGTGCCACCAACCGGGACCAATGGCCTTGCACAGCGGCGTGGTGGTGGGAGTTTAGTCCCACCTTGCTAGCTGAGAGAGAGACGCACCTGTTTATAAGGTGCGGTGTGCCTGAGCTGTCGAGCTCCTCTCTAAAGCAGGCTTACGGGCCTAACCTCTCTGTACATGCCTGTGGGCCTACTGGGCCTTCTGCGGGCCTGAATCCTGGCACATGGATGGGTTTCTAGTCGTATTCAGGCCGTGGTGGCCCAGTAGGTGGCATAATTTATTTTTTTTGCCTGTTTTTTTGTTTTCTTTTTTGCTTTTTTTTGTTTCTACTTACAACAAAAAAACTTATTTATTTTATTTTATTTTGTTTCTAATTACTTATTTATTTTACTTTGTGATAATTCTTTTTGCTATTAAAGTTTCTAGCAAAAAAGTTCTTTATGAAAATTATTTTTGCTTTCAATGATTTTGAACAGAAAATACTTCGATAATTTTAGTTGCATCAATTTTATATAATTTTAGTTTCAATAATACTAGAGGTTGCTTATAATGTTTTGAACAGAAAATACTTTGATAATCTTAGTTTCATAAATTTTATTTATGTTATTAAAGTTTATTTTATTTTGTTTCTACTTATATATTTTATTAAAGTTTATATTATTTTGTTTCTAATTACTTATTTATTTTATTTGTTATTTTTCATGCACCATTTTTCATGCATTTACTGATTATTTTGAGCTATAAGACCCTAAAATTGAAAAGCATTTCAAATGAACTCCGAAAAGGTTGAAAGTTGGCATGGTATCATCATTTCATCCACATAGCATGTGCAAGAAAGTTGAGAGGGTTACGGCAAAAACTGGATGCACTTCGTGTACAAAACGGACAATCTCTTTCGAAGTATCAGGATTTCATAGGGAAACTCGTCTGTTACAAAGGGTTTCATTTTTTAAACTTATTTGAACTCCTGACTTTTTGTGTGTTCAAAATGCACCATTCAAAGCCACATCATCAATTTTCAACCCTTTCTGACTTCATTTGTTATTTTTCATGCATTTACTAATTATTTTGAGCTATAAGACCCTAAAATTGAAAAGCATTTCAAATGAACTCTGAAAAGGTTGAAAGTTGGCATGGTATCATCATTTCATCCACATAGCATGTGCAAGAAAGTTGAGAGGGTTACGGCAAAAACTAGATGCACTTCGTGTACAAAACGGACAATGGTATCATACTCGTCTGTTACAAAGTTGGCATGGTATCATCATAATAGTTGCAGGAGAAAGTCTTCACTTTTTCTTCACTTGTGTCATTTGCTTATTGCGCCGTAACCATGGATAATCTTCATCGTTTATCAGGATGCTTGGGTCAGCCTTGACTTTGAAGGGAGGAATTTCATGAAACTTTTCATAATCTTCAGACATGTCTGTCTTGCCCTCCACTCCCACAATGTCCCTTTTTCTTGAAAGAACTATGTGGCGCTTTGGCTCATCGTATGATGTATTCGCTTCCTTATCTTTTCTTTTTCTCGGTCTGGTAGACATGTCCTTCACATAGATAACCTGTGCCACATCATTGGCTAGGACGAACGTTCGTCAGTGTACCCAAGATTGTTCAGATCCACTGTTGTTATTCCGTACTGTGGGTCTACCTGTACCCCACCTCCTGACAGATTGACCCATTTTGCACTTAAACAAAGGGACCTTAAAATCATGTCCGTAGTCAAGTTCCCATATGTCCATTATGTAACCATAATATGTGTCCTTTCCCCTCTCGGTTGCTGCATCAAAGCGGACACCGCTGTTTTGGTTGGTGCTCTTTTGATCTTGGGCGATCGTGTAAAATGTATTCCCATTTATCTCGTATCCTTTGTAAGTCAATACAGTCGAAGATGGTCCCCTGGACAACGAGTACAACTCATCACAAACAGTGGTGTCACCTCTGAGACGTGTTTCCAACCAACTGCTGAAAGTCCTGATGTGTTCACATGTAATCCAGTCGTCACACTGCTCCGGGTGTTTGGAGCGCAGACTGTTCTTGTGTTCATCGACATACGGGGTCACCAAGGTAGAGTTCTGTAGAACTGTGTAGTGTGCTTGAGACCAAGAATATCCGTCCCTGCATATTATTGAGTCCCCTCCAAGCGTGCCTTTTCCAGTCAGTCTCCCCTCATACCGCGATTTAGGGAGACCTATCTTCTTAAGGCCAGGAATGAAGTCAACACAAAACCCAATGACATCCTCTGTTTGATGGCCCATGGAGATGCTTCCTTCTGGCCTAGCGCGGTTACGGACATATTTCTTTAGGACTCCCATGAACCTCTCAAACGGGAACTTATTGTGTAGAAATACGGGCCCCAAAATGACAATCTCGTCGACTAGATGAACTAGGACGTGCGTCATGATATTGAAGAAGGATGGTGGGAACACCAGCTCGAAACTGACAAGACATTGCGCCACATCACTCCTTAGCCTTGGTATAATTTCTGGATCGATCACCTTCTGAGAGATTGCATTGAGGAATGCACATAGCTTCACAATGGCTAATCGGACGTTTTCCGGTAGAAGCCCCCTCAATGCAACTGGAAGCAGTTGCGTCATAATCACGTGGCAGTCATGAGACTTTAGGTTCTGGAACTTTTTCTCTGGCATATTTATTATTCCCTTTATATTCGACGAGAAGCCAGTCGGGACCTTCATACTGAGCAGGCATTCAAAGAAGATTTCTTTCTTCTTTCGTAAGAGCGTAGCTGGCAGGACCTTCATACTGCTTCGGAGGCATGCTGTCTTTTTCGTGCAAACGTTGCAGGTCCTCCCGTGCCTCAGGTGTATCTTTTGTCTTCCCATACACGCCCAAGAAGCCTAGCAGGTTCACGCAAAGGTTCTTCGTCACGTGCATCACGTCGATTGAAGAGCGGACCTCTAGCTCTTTCCAGTAGGGTAGGTCCCAAAATATAGATTTCTTCTTCCACATGGGTGCGTGTCCCTCAGCGTCATTCGGAACAGCTAGTCCGCCGGGACCCTTTCCAAAGATTACGTGTAAATCATTGACCATAGCAAGTACGTGATCACCGGTACGCATGGCGGGCTTCTTCCGGTGATCTGCCTCGCCTTTGAAATGCTTGCCTTTCTTTCGACATTGATGGTTGGTCGGAAGAAATCAACAATGGCCCAGGTACACATTCTTCCTGCATTTGTCCAGGTATATACTTTCAGTGTCATCTAAACAGTGCGTGCATGCGTGGTATCCCTTGTTTGTCTGTCCTGAAAGGTTACTGAGAGCGGGCCAATCGTTGATGGTTAGAAACAGCAACGCGTGCAGGTTAAATTCCTCTTGTTTGTGCTCATCCCACGTACGTACACCGTTTCCATTCCACAGCTGTAAAAGTTCTTCAACTAATGGCCTTAGGTACACATCAATGTCGTTGCCGGGTTGCTTAGGGCCTTGGATGAGAACTGGCATCATAATGAACTTCCGCTTCATGCACATCCAAGGAGGAAGGTTATACATACATAGAGTCACGGGCCAGGTGCTGTGATTGCTGCTCTGCTCCCCGAAAGGATTAATGCCATCCGCGCTTAAACCAAACCATACGTTCCTTGGGTCAGCTGCAAACTCAGCCCAGTACTTTCTCTCGATTTTTCTCCACTGCGACCCGTCAGCGGGTGCTCTCAACTTCCCGTCTTTCTTACGGTCCTCACTATGCCATCGCATCAACTTGGCATGCTCTTCGTTTCTGAACAGACGTTTCAACCGTGGTATTATAGGAGCATACCACATCACCTTCGCGGAAACCCTCTTCCTGGGGGGCTCGCCGTCAACATCACCAGGGTCATCTCGTCTGATCTTATACCGCAATGCACCGCATACCGGGCATGCGTTCAGATCCTTGTACGCACCGCGGTAGAGGATGCAGTCATTAGGGTATGCATGTATCTTCTGCACCTCCAATCCTAGAGGGCATACGACCTTCTTTGCTGCGTATGTACTGTCGAGCAATTCGTTATCCTTTGGAAGCTTCTTCTTCAATATTTTCAATAGCTTCTCAAATCCTTTGTCAGGCACAGCATTCTCTGCCTTCCACTGCAGCAATTCCAGTACGGTACCGAGCTTTGTGTTGCCATCTTCGCAATTGGGGTACAACCCTTTTTTGTGATCCTCTAACATGCGATCGAACTTCAGCTTCTCCTTTTGACTTTCGCATTGCGTCCTTGCATCGACAATGACCTGGCGGAGATCATCATCATCGGGCACTGGTTCCTTTTGATCTTCAACAGCTTCCCCCCTTGCAGCATCATTGGGCACATCATCTGGTTCCTCTTGATCTTCAGCAGCTTCCCCCGTTGCAGCATCACCGTATTCAGGGGGCACATAGTTGTCATCGTCCTCTTCTTCTTCGCCGTCTTCCATCATAACCCCTATTTCTCCGTGCCTCGTCCAAACATTATAGTGTGGCATGAAACCCTTGTAAAGCAGGTGGGTGTGAAGGATTTTCCGGTCAGAGTAAGACTTCGTATTCCCACATGTAGGGCATGGACAACACATAAAACCATTCTGCTTATTTGCCTCAGCCACTTCGAGAAAATCATGCACGCCCTTAATGTACTCGGAGGTGTGTCTGTCACCGTACATCCATTGCCGGTTCATCTGCGTGCATTATATATAATTAAGTGTGTCAAAAACCATTACAGAACATCATGAATAGATAATTAAGTGACCAAATTAATAGAAGTTCATCATCACATTAAAACCAAAGTACATACATAGTTCTCATCTAACAACATATATATAGCTCTCCAGAGCATCTAATTAATTAAACCATACATTAAAACTATGTAAAACATTTCAATGTGAAAACAAATGCGATCATAATCGCAACCAAGGTAACAATTGATCCAACGGCATAATGATACCAAGCCTCGGTATGAATGGCGTATTTTCTAACCTTTCTAATCTTCAAGCGCATTGCATCCATCTTGATCTTGTGATCATCGACGACATCCGCAACATGCAACTCCAATATCATCTTCTCCTCCTCAATTTTTTTTATTTTTTTCCTTCAAGTAATTGTTTTCTTCTTCAACTAAATTTAACCTCTCGACAATAGGGTCGGTTGGAATTTCCGGTTCAACCACCTCCTAGATAAATAAAATCTATGTCACGTTGGTCGGCATATTTGTCATAAACAATAAATGAACCAAATAGTTATAAAAAGATAATATATACCACATCCGAATCATAGACAGGACGAGGGCCGACGGGGGCGGATACCAAAACCATCGCACTATGTAATAAGAAGGAATAATAAAAGTAACAAAATTAGACAAGTATCTATCTAAAGTAAGAATTTTTTTTCTTTCAGAAAGAAGATAAGAACAAGAGGCTCACCACGGTGGTGCTGGCGACGAGATCGGCGCGGGCGATCGACGGCGGTGAAGACGGGGACGGGACGTGACGGACCGCTAAACCTAGACAAATCTCGGGGAAAATGGAGCTCGGAGGTTGAGTTTCGAGAGGAGAAAGATTAACTAGTGTGGCTCAGACATTTCATCGAACACCTCATGTGCATAGGAGGTGAGCTAGAGCACCCAAATGCCCTCCCCTCGCCGGCCAGAAAAAATAGAGCACTGTGGAGTGCTCTGCTGTGGCGATGGGGTATATATAGGCAACTCATTGGTCCCGATTCGTGGCACCAACCGGGACTAAAGGGGGGGCATTGGTCCCGGTTGGTGCCGGGACCAATGCCCCCCTTTAGTCCCGGTTGGTGGCACCAACCGGGACCAAAGGCCTTGTGCTGCCCCGCGTCAAAAGTTTAGTCCCACCTTGCTAGTTGAGAGAGCTCGAGAGTGGTTTATAAGCGCTGCTGCGCCCACCCTCTCGAGCTCCTCTCAACTGCAGGCTTTCGGGCCTAACCGTTCTCTTTGCCTGTGGGGCCTACTGGGCCTTCTGCGGGCCTGAATCCTGGCCCATGGATGGGTTTCAAGTCGTATTCAGGCCGTGGTGGCATAATTTTTCCCCTGTTTTTGTTTTCTCTTTTGCTTTATTTATTTTGTTTTGTTTCTACTTACAGCAAAAAACTTATTTATTTTATTCCATTTTGTTTCTAATTACTTATGTATTTTACTTTATTTATTTTATTTTTATTTATTTTTACTGCTGCTATTTTTATTTATTTTACTGCTGCTATTTTTATTTATTTTATTAAGGTTTATTTATTTTATTTACTATAGTTTATTTTATTTTATTTTATTAAGGTTTATTTATTTTATTAAGGTTTATTTATTTTATTTACTATAAAAAATGAACATAGATGCGCCTATAGAGAAAATTCAACCTAAATTCATAATACATTTCTATGAAATTCAAAGAAATTTACTCTGAATTTAGGTCAAATTCCCTGTATAAGGGCATCTATTTTCACTTTGAGAGGAGCTCAACAAGGCAGAGAGGGACGGGCTTATAAACCGGTGTGAGCGCCCTTCGGTTGGCGAGGTGGGACTAAACTCTGACCGCTACTAGGACCAACCCTTTAGTCCCGGTTTGTGGTATGAACCGGGACTAAAGGGTGAGCCTCTAGTCCCGGTTCAAGCCACCAACCGGGACCAATGGTGGTGGGCCAGGAGCGAGGCCCATTGCTCCCGGTTTGTCCCACCAACCGGGACCAAAGGGGCCGGACGAACCAGGACCAATGCCCCCACGAGGCCCGGCAGGCCCCTGGCCGCACGAACCGGGACCAATGCTCACATTAGTCCCAGTTCGTGACTGAACCGGGACTAATGTGAATATTGCCCTGTGACCAAAGCCCAGTTTTCTACTAGTGCACTGTCCATACCGGATTTCTAGAACAGATGAAGGCATGACAATCAAAGATTGGAAAAAATGTATGGTCAATCGTAGGGAGCTTTAGTACCCACCCTTCAGTGCCGGTTGCAGAACCGGTGCTAAAGGGCCTTACAAACCGGTGCTATAGCCCGGTTCTGCACTAGTGGTAGAGGAAGCATATGAAGAAGGATAAACTTGTGGGGATTAGTCGGGATGTAGATCTGCGGTGCCCATTCGATCATCCACTTCTAATACCGATGACACCTATGCATGACACAACCTTTCATAATAATAGGTATATAATGCAATTACTTTGAATTGTCTGCATTTCAAATCTCCCAATGTAAGGTTTTGTACATTTTTCATGATCTTCGGGATGCAAAAAACACTTATTTTTGAATTAAACTCCTTTTAAATACAAAACTTGATTTTGAATTTTGGAGAAGAAAAGTTATACTAAAAATGCTAGAAATACTTCAGAATGTATTATTATGGTGTTGCATTTAACCTGGAGACCCTTATGAGAATTTCCTCTATTTTATGTTGAATTTTGAACCTCCAAATAACTTAGATACATGATTTGTTGATTTGAAGCAGAAAACCTATAAAAAGGAAGTAGACTCATCTTTACCTTTTTGCCCCCAAAGTAGCCATCGATCTAAAATCCATGAGAAAAAGATCCTGCCTCTACTAATAAAATTCTCCCAATCTAAAATTCATGAAAAAAAATCATGCATCCATAAAAAAAAATCTTGCCATATGTGTGCTACAAAATTTACACCTTTTTCTTTGCAGAAATGGTACATTTAAACTACAATTTTTGTCATTGAAATTCCTAACTTACTAATACTTCTATATTTCACAACTCGGTATAATTCTAAAAAATCATATTGTCTCAACTTAGAAATGAAAGGGTGGTCTAGTTATAAATAATATCTGCGCTCCCCACCTCGAGATTTATGCATTTTCCTTGTAACGTTTGGACGTAGATGTTCATCCTCCCACTCGGACACCGGTTGTGGAGGACAAGGAGTGTGGCCTTGTTGTGGATGTTCATCCTGCCGTCGTTATCGAGCTGTCTGTTGGCGAAGATGAGGCACTGCTTGTCCTTGGGAAAGCCGTGCTCTTGCTGGATCATGGCCTTAGACACTGTCGACGGTATCTGAACTCGTGACCTAAGGTTCATGGTCCTCTCTGTCAGTGTCTCGACCACATATGGATCTGCATCTTCTCGTAAGGAGCGGATGGAGGCGGGTACCAAGAGTGGATCCATCATATACAGACGCTGTAATCAGACGGCGTGCGGCAGTCGTCCAGCTGCTCCCCATTGAAGGTGAGGCGCTGCTGATTCTGGATCTTGGCCTTCACAATGTAGATGGCGTTTGATGGATCGGCCTTTTGGGAGATCGTCTTGCCGGTTAGAGTCCTTACAAAAATCAGCATCCTGGAGACTTCAACTCGCCGGAGGAGCTTCACGTAAGGCTACGAGAACTTGCACTCGACCTGAATCACGCACACACGAGAACGTTGGGGGTGCACGAGAACGTTGGGGGTGCTTACGAACGAGGGACGACTCTGTTGCATGCAGTAAGAGTCAGCCTGAGTCCGAACATGCATGACTCTCGCTACAAAAACCTATTCCGATTATGAGTACTTATTACAACTATACACGGCAAGGAAACAGAGAGCGGAGTCTCCTATTCCGACTATTCCGATACTATACCGCACCGAACGTACACGTCGTGCTGCCTCACCAGCCCATATATGGCTAGCTCTAGGGTCGCTTACCCTCATCGGCGGACGATACCATCAATTGTCACGAACCAAACGCCGCTGCCGCTCGCTCGCCTTACGTCCCGCGCGCGGCCATGTCAGACCTCCCGCCGCACCCTGGCGCTTGGCCCGTCGACCCTGGGTACTCACCGATTCAAAGTGCCACATCGGCGACCGCGACAACGCGACCACCGCCCATGCCGTCACGAGCCAGAAGAGCGACATCAAGGTGACTTTCGAGCTCGCCAACCCGCCCGGCGTCTCTGGCTGCTTCGTCTACTGCCCCGGCCTGGTGGAGAGACACTACCGAGGAGATCCCCTGGTTCTGAGCTCGGCGGACGCGTTCATCCTTCTCGTCATACCGTTCACCAGCAGCTCCACGCGCAAGGAGTGCAACGACTTCTTCGTCTACAAGGCAGGTCCAGGGGCTCCATCTCTCTGTCTTCTTCCCGACAATGTTACTCTGGCCGGCGTCGTGCCCCTCGGCGGAGCCGATCTTAACAACAAAGGCTACGCCGTGGTCTTCCCGCGATACACCAACGACCATATCGACAAGAAGTACAAGTACATCCTCCAAGTATATCGCTCCGATGTCTCTTACTGTCCGTGGCGCAAAGAGGTGGCCAACATCGCCATGGACACCAAGTACCACAATCACGAGGTAATAATGCGGCACGAAGGCACCCGTGTGATCTTCGCCGGTAAGGAAACACTCGGCTGGGTCAATCATTGGCATGGCATTATTCTATGCAACGTGCTCGACCACCGTCCGGCCATGCATTTCATCCAATGGCCTGTTCCGATTTCTTGCGATCTTGTGCCACGGTTTGGAATGGGAGTTTACAATATCTATGCACGGCCCTTCCGCGACGTCGTTATAAGCAATGGCATGATTAGGTTCGTTGAGCTGAAATCTTGTCGATATAGCCATACCCACAATGAGAAAGGGATCATTGGCCAAGGCTGGACGGTCACCACATGGAACAGGGGGATCTGCTCAAAGAAGTGGAACAAGAGCTTCACTCTCAAGGCCGATAACGTGCCTCTCACAGATTTTAGTTACCCTAAGGTATCAGGTGACAAGAGGTTGAGCTGGGACAAGGTGGTTCACGGCGGGCCCACTCTGAGCTTGTGTGACAACGATATTGTCTACATCATGCTAGATTGGACACCCGCCACCGGGTTGCATGGATGCTTGCCATTAATATCAGAGAGGGAACACTAGAAGCGGTCGAGCAGTGTTCTGCTGAAAAGATATTGGGTCTTGAACCGACTTATGTTCAGTGTGCCTTGTCCGACTACCTCAAGCAGTGGAGAAGGTGATGAGGAAGGGGAGCTAGCAGGAAAACTACGGAGAAGTCAGTCGTAAGTACTCATATTAGCAATCTTGATGATTTATAGCTTGCCCCTACAGATTATCAACTTTATTGCATGTGTTTGTTTGAGTTTTATTGCGGTGAAACAACGAGTTTATTCCTCAACAAGTATAGGGGTGCATGTGCTTCTGGTTGATGTGTGGTCTTTCTTTATGACTCGAGTTGGGTTACCAGAAATTAACATGAAAATGGATATCGAAACTCCTTTCTCTTCTCTGCTAGGCCTTATTGTCATTAGACAAAGTTCGTTGCAACATAGCAACAATGTTGGCAATGCAAATTCTTTAGGGCTGACTTTCAGTTACAATGTACAAATGCTTGTTCTGCCCTCTTGATTATGATGCCTCGACCAAGAAAATTAGTGTCGGTTCAGAGCTACATTATGATACCTCGAGCAATAATCCTACAGCCGTGCAGCTACTAAAACAAAAGATAGCTGACACAATAATAAACCAACCAATATAATTTGATTTAGTGTTCGGACCAGTCCGGCTTAAACCTGTCAGATAAAATGCAACTGCTTCCGTTCTTCCCTTTGTAACCTTATGAAACTGCATACCCTTTCCAAGAAGGTCACTTGCATATTTTTCAGCTTTTGCATGCAAAATATGATGGACACGCCATCAGTGAAAGATTAGTGCTCTTAGTGAGGTTGACTTTATTTGTATAGAAATAATTGGCTGTGATTGATGAAGAGATTGGTATGAACTATACTGGAGTAGTGTGGATATTGTCGGTGTCCTTGTACACCAAATTCAGTAGCTTATGAGCGAGATTGTCATACCCAAAGCCATTACTTATGAGCGAGAGGGAATAATGTATGTCGAGATTGTCATACCCAATCTTTGGGCTTTGATTGTCATGGAAGACGGGAAATTAGACCAGTCCCTGTCTAACATGGGTTTGTCCCTCCCTACTTCTGTACTAAGTAACTTGTTGCACACTGGAGAGGACACCCATCTGTCTATTGTTGTTGTTAACCTTGTTATGCCTGAACCTGTCAAGTTATTTACCTTGCTCTGAATATTCTGAATAATGGCCAGAGGCATGCCGTGTTCATGGAGCGGCGGAATAGGTCTGGGGTTTTACCTTCTTCTATTTTGTTTGTTCCTGGCCACGATCGGTCCGTGGGATGGCGTGGGATCAACGTATCATGGGCAGCCAGTTTGTTATTCATGAATAAAAGGAACAAAGCAAACATGGCGCAGGTTGAACGCACCACAAAATCCTACTGTCTCCTGCCTCGCGTCTGTTCCCTCTCGACTGTAGCCAATATGCTCATAGGCCAAAGGTATGCAAACTGGATGAATTGTTGCTGATAAATCAGATGCCTATTATGCTGCTGGATGAAAACTACTCCCTCCATATTCCTAAATATAAGGCTTTTTAGAGATTTCAATGCGGACTACATACGGAGCAAAATGGATGAATCTACACTCTAAAATATGTCTATATATATTCGCATGTAGTCTGTATTGAAATCTCTAAAAGATCTTATATTTAGAAACGGAAGGACTATTACACAATGAACTTGCATGGCCTTGTTGGGTGGTAGCTTAGCAAGCATATAAATATTAAAGAAAAAGATGTGCTTAAACTCATTTGGTTTGAGTGAATGTGCAAGCCTACTACTTGGGTCAAACGATTACGGGCATTAATTTGGATTCCAATTTATGCTGCAAGGCTTTCCCTCATCTTTGAAAAACATATCAAAGCATGTTTTCCAGAGCTATTAACCTGCCAGGGAAAGATGGACACAATCTTTCATTGCTGGGCAAACAAACAGGTTGTTAACTTTGCTACGTTCAGGCGGTTTGGCTTGAAGCCTGTGTGTATGCAATGGTTCAGTGAACTTGGTAGTGGTACATAATTATCTGAAATGTTGGTTGATTCGGCAAACTATCCTTGCCTAGGCTTGAAAAGTTGTAAGCTTACTTTAGTGTTGAACATGCTTTGTCCTTAACATGACCATCAAATATTTCTAGACATTTGGATGTTACCCTTCAAAAGTTGATAAAACTAAGATGAACCACGCGCTCCACCGTTCCAGTGTTATTCAACCTAAAAGTTTGGCTGAGCTCGTGTTGTTTCTTGCCAGTATGTCGGGCATGTCACCGCTATCGGCGGCCGGCCTAAAAGCATCGTCTATCTGTCCAAGGCTTGTATAACAGTTTTCTCACCTTTTGTTCTACCGTTTTAGCCAATCTCACATGACCTTACAAAGATGCTCCTGCAAACTTTGGAACTTTTAACAAAAAAAAACAGGTGTATAATTACAAATAAGCAGTAGACAATGCAGTAAGTGGCACTGTCAGCTAGTTTATTCCTTATGTCCTACAAAACATGTTTTTATTCGCGAGCACAAATGACAAATCAGAGTGGACCTAGCTCCATCAGTTCTTCTTGCGCGGGGGTTCACACATGCCGAGGAAGGTGTCAGTGCACCTGAACTCCATGACAGGGTACTTCTTCACGACAGCGCAACTCTTGCAGGTGTAGAGACCTGAGAAGGAGAAGTTGCAGTTGGCGCAGCTCCCGAGCCTACCCGGGTTGATGTCGATCACTTGGCTCTCGCCTACGGATCTTGCGTGTACATCACTGTTGCACATCCCTGGGAAGATCCCCATGACCAGAGCGGCCTGGAGAACCATGATCGCCATCAGTGTGCTGCTTTTCATAGCTGCTTCAAACGATTTTTTTTTTCAAAAATGAGGATTTTTCCCAGCCTCTGCATCGAAATGATGCATGCAGCCATTTTATTGATCTGAAGTTTCTAAACAAAGTCTCAAGTTCAAAAAAGCTCACAGAAGGAGCATGAAACAAACTATTATAAAGAGAACTACCATAACCAGTGAAAAATAGGCCAAGATGACTAAACGCCTATCGTATTATTGAATTGCCATCCAAACTGATTGTAGATAACCCGTGCTACCGTCTCCCCCGGTTGCACCCAATATCCAAAAACTCCCTAGAGTCCGCACGCGTGAGTAACGACCACGTACGGATCTAAACAGTGGCTCTCTGTATAACCTGAAAAAAGTTGATAATTTTTTTCCTGTTAAAGATAATACCATTTCTGCAATTCCATATAGCCCAGAATAATGCGCATATCCCTATCCGAATATGTCCCGCAATATGTGACTCCACTCCGGTTAGTGACGTCTCAAATAACGTGTCCATACTAATTGGAGGACTAACGTTAAAGGCTATATGTATCGTGCGCCAGAGTAGTTTGACGAGAGGACAATCAAGAAAGTGGTGTTTTATTGTCTTATTCTGGTCATAAAAACAACATCGTGAACTACCCACCCATCTTCTTTTTACCAAGTTATTCTTGGTTAAAATAACTTTCTTGTGGACAAATCACATGAAGATTTTGATTCTTAGCGGAACTTTAACCTTCCAAATGTGAAGGGATCTCGTTATTGGTCCAGAGTTAATTAAGTCTAAGTACATAGATTTCACCGTAAACTACCGTTCCTAGGTAATTTCCAGTGGACGGCATCTAGCTGGTCCGAGAGTTGAACATCCATCAACATACGCACCAGATGTAATGAAGAGTGCCAACATTCCCCCAAAGCCCTCCTGAACTGAAGCCCTCCTGAACTGAATGTTTGGAGGAACCGACTGTAGTACTGTAGCGACACAAGCCTCCTTACGTTGTACAATATTATAGAGCGTGGGATATTGTAAGACTAAAGGCGTCTCGCCTAGCCATGCTTCGAACGATTTAAGTATGCTTGATCTGCTATGCAGATGTCTTTGTGTTCTGTTGGCGAAAGCGCGGTGGAACTATTATGTTGAGATCTGCTGAGATGGAACTATTATATATTATTGTTTTCTTGTTTGAATGCTTGGTAGGCAAGTCTATGAACCGTTTGTGTCCTGTGTGACCAGCAGCTGGAGACGATCATCTTTTGGTGCAATGCCCCTTCGCGAGACAGTTCTGCTTGATTCTGCTGCGCTGTTTGGGCTTATACAAGACTCACGCCAACTGCAGATTCTACGGTGAGGGAATGGTGGTGCTCCATGGATAGAGGTAACAACCTGATGAAAAGAAAAGATATGTGGCCACCATTCTGATTGTTGGTCTTCTGAAGCTTTGGGTGTGAGTTATAGAGAAATGCTAGCTCGTGTTTTTGACAATAAAGCTTCACTAGTTCAGAGAATGGTCTATGCGGCGGCAGCGGCGGATGAGCATCGGCTGTGGATTACGGCTAAGTGGCAACGTGCAGGCTATCTTGAGGACTAGACCTTTTACGATGTGTAGTGTGGCGGTGTGATTGTCCCCCTTGGAATGACAAGAGCTTGTTCTTGTTATTCCAAAATCTTGTGTATGAAATTCTGTTCTTCTTCCTAATGGAAACGACAGGCAACCGTTGTTGCTTGTTCTTGATAAAATGGGCGGCTGGGATTGTGATCTGGAATGGTCTTTCTTCTCTTTCATGCATTGCCATTTGTGGCACTATTATATATTATCAAATCAAACAGTCGTATGTCCGTGCGTCATAGATTAGCTCGCGACATGAAAGGAAGCTAATCGCCCGCAAAAATAAGAGTAAGCTGATCGTGATGAAGACAGCTAACCACAACGAGATACGCACTAATTGGCGTCATGGACACACACGTCGCTACACAACCATATACTATTGGTTATCAACAATGTCAAGTTGTAGGCCAATTCATTGTAGCTCGCACACAAAATGATACTGAAAATCATTAACCCAACAATTCAAAATATTATATATTAAGAACTTCCAAATAGTGCTTCAGCAAGAGTACTCGCCCAACACATTAACGAGCAATATATAGTCCAGTCTCCTGGATACAGTTTCAATTACTAAGTGGCACGTAATACACGACAAATGACAAAATATTCAGATCGAACAGGCCCGTACCGTACGAAGAGCACGACAATACATTTAATGATGCAATAACCATGCCATGCATATTCAACCACGTAGGTTGAGCCCCAAATAGAGAACTTCATACATCTGGATATTGTACGTTGCCAAGGTACGGTCATCCTTCATTAACTTGTTTTCAAATATGAGGCGCTGCAGGTCCAGTGGAATGCCTTCCTTAGCCCAGATCTTCTCCTTAACATTATAGATGGTATCTGCGCTGTCTACCTCAAGATTATAGAGTTTTCCTCGTAAGGTCTTCACGTAGATGTTCATCCTCCCTTTTGGGCACCGGCTGTGGAGGACGAGGAGGCACTAGTACAAAACAGGGCTTTCGTCACAATTTTCAGTTTTAGAAAAAACAAAAGAAAATGATGGAAATGTCAAAAAAAATAAGTTTTCCATGTGATATGTGGTCTAGTTGTTGGGAAAATTAACAAATATGAATTTCGACTTTATTTGCAAAATCTCTCTGGAATTTCTTAAAATGGGCATAACTTTTGCATACGAACTCGGATGAAAAAGTTTTTTTATATGAAAAATCAGGGGGAACCCCGTTAAACATTTTCAAAATCCTCAAAAACCTAACAGAAAAAAAGATACGGGGCTTTTAAGATCTGGAGAGGCAAAAAAATTCAAAAAAATTCAAATTGTGGTCAAACTGTGGTCAAACAATGGTCAAACTAATTATTCTAGAATATTAGTGTTACTAAATAATTATTTCAGTTTTTTTGAATTTTGGTCAAATCTGGTCAAACTATGGTCAACCAGTGGTCAAACAATGGTCAAACTAATTATTTCAGAAATATTAGTGTTACTAAATAATTATTGTTTTTTAAAACAATAGTTTCAAACTCAAACAGTGAAATGTGTCACTTCATGCTCAAGCTAAATTCCTGAGGGTTAATAGAATTGACATCTTACTATTGTCAGGAAAACAACAAGTGCAGACTTGGAAACGAGGGAGAATAGAACCCAGAAGTTAAGCGTGCTCAGGCTGGAGTAGTGAGCGGATGGGTGACCGTCCGGGAAGTTAGATGATTTGGAATGATGAGGGGTGATTAAAGATTAGAGGATAAATTAAGCAGTGATGAGGGGTGGTGATTAGAGATTAGAGGTTAAAATAATTCAGAAATTTGAAAATAAAAAAATTCAAAAAAAAATTCAAAAAAAAATATCATAAAATTTCTTTAGTCCCGGTTGGTAACACCAACCGGGACTAAAGGGGGGAGGCATTAGTAACGACCCTTTAGTCCCGGTTCAAAAACCGGGACTAAAGGCCCTTACCAACCGGGACAAAAGCCCCCTTTTCTACTACTGAGGGTGGTGTTGTTGCGGATGTTGAGGTCCGCCAGGGTCCCGCCTTCATCGTCGAGTTGTTTGTTGGCGAAGATGAGGCACTGCTGGTCCTTGGGAAAGCCATGCCACTCGTGAATCTTGGTCTTGACATTGTTTACTGTATCCGAGCTCGTGACCGCAAGGTTCATGGCCCTGCCCGTTAGTGTCTCGACCACTTGGATCTTCATCTTCTCATGGAGCGGATGGGGTCGGAGGCCAAGAGTGGATCCGTCACAAACCCGGTAGTCGGCCAACGTGTGGCCGTCGTCCAGCTGCTCCCCGTTGAAGGTGATGCCCTGCTGATCCTGGATCTTGGCCTTGACAATGTAGATGGTGTCTGATGGGTCGACCTTGAGGGAGATGGTCTTGCCGGCGAGAGTCTCTACGAAAATCTGCATCCTCGATTCCCCGGACTAGCTTCACTAACAAAGGCTTTTCGAAAACCTACGCTCGGCCTGAATCAGGAACACACGAGAGCACCTGGTTGGTTTTCTGGTGCTTACAAACGCTAATTTTTTTAAATAATACATTTTTATAATTAATTTTCATAAATATTACGCTGGGTAAATTTTTTTCAAAAATAATACACCGTCGGCCCGCTGCAGGCCGACTGGGCCTAGTCGGCCCACAGCAGGCCGATTGGACTCCAGTCGGCCTACAGCTGGCCGACTGGCCCCTGTCGGCCCACTCCTGTCGGCCCACTGTGGGCCGACTGGAGCTAATTAGCTCGCTGTGGGCTAATTATTTTTGCAAAAAAAGTAGGCATAAAAAATATGTTTTAAAAAATATTAATTATGTAATTAAAAAATGTTAAACGTGTATAAAAAAATATTCCTGATCTATACAAAAAATGTACAATATATATGCAAAAAAGTTGACATAAAAAATATGTTTTAAAAAGTGTTAAGCATGTATTTAAAAATTGTTAAATGAGTGTATAAAAATGTTCCTTATTTATACAAAAAATATAGAATGTGTATGAAAAAAAGTTGACACCAAAAAAATATGTTTGAAAAGTTGACATTTTTTCAAATACATGATTAAAAATTGTTAAATGTGTGTATAAAAAATGTTTCTTATCTATTCAAAAAATATAGAATGTCTATGAAAAATTTACACCAAAAAAATATATTTGAAAAAAACGTTCCAGTTCCATACAAAAAGAGCAACCAATCATACTTAGGTCCGTGATGCTCCCATACCGGATCCGGAGCTGGAACATTTTTTTATACACATTTAACCTTTCATTCCAATACATGAAACATTTATGTGTACTCGTTGAACATTTTTTCAAATACACGATTAACATTTTTTTCAAACATATTTTTTGGTGTCAACTTTTTTTCATACACATTCTATATTTTTTGTATAGATAAGGAACATTTTTTCAAATACATGATTACCATTTTTTTCAAACATATGTTTTTGGTGTCAACTTTTTTTCATACACATTCTTTTTTTTGTATAAATAAGGAACATTTTTTATACACACATTTAACAATTTTTAAAAACATGCTTAACACTTTTTAAAACATATTTTTTATGTCAACTTTTTGCATATATATTGTATATTTTTTATATACATCAGGAACATTTTTTATACACGTTTAACATTTTTAATTACATATTAACATTTTTTTAAATATATATTTTTTATGCCTACTTTTTTTTCAAAAACAATTAGCCCACAGCGAGCCAATTAGCTCCAGTCGGCCTACAGCTGGCCGACAGGACCCAATCAGCCCACAGTGGGTCCCAATCAGCCCACAGCGAGCCAACTGGCCCCTGTCGGCCCACTGTGGGCTGATTGGGTCATGTCAGCCAGCTGTAGGCCGACTGGAGTCCAATCGGCCTGCTGTGGGCCGACTAGGCCCAGTCAGCCTGCAGCGGGCCGACGGTGTATTATTTTTGAAATTTTTTTATCCAGCGTAATATTTATGAAAATTAATTAAAAAATGCATTATTTAAATAAAAATAGCCTTACAAACGAGGGTGTCGGCCGCTTATATTGATGCCATAACAGTAGGTAGGTCTGATTCCGAGCTGGAGTCTCTCTGAAATAATATGTTCCGAGTACAACTAAAACACGCTTCCGCTTCGTATACGTAGTTACGTACACGCCTCTGCTTTGTACAGGCGTCGTACCCCTCGGCGGCGCCGATCTCAACAACAAAGACTACGCTGTGATCTTCCCCTCGCGATCAAAATCTTGCTCATGGTACACCAACGACTCTACCAGCACGGAGTACAACCTCGGTGTGTATCGCTCCGATATCTCTGAGTGGAAGTGGGTCAATGTGAAGTCCAAGTACCACAATCCTGAGGTAATTATGCAGCATGAAGGCACCCGCGTGATCTTCGCCGGAAGGGGAACACTCGGCTGGGTCAATCATTGGCATGGCATTCTTCTATGCAACGTGCTTGACCAATATCCTGTCATGCGTTTGATCCAATGGCCAGTTCCAATCCCTAGCGATCTGGTGTCAAAGTTCGGCATTGGAGTCGACAATATCTATGCACAACCGTTCCGCGACATCGCAATAAGCAATGGCGTGATAAGGTTCGTCGAGCTAAAATCCTGTCGGTGTAGTGATACCCGTAATGAGAAAGGGGTCATTGGCCAAGGCTGGACGATCACGACATGGAGCAGGGCAATCTTCTCAAATAAGTGGAACAAAAAGTTCACTGTCAAGGCTGATAATGTGCCTGTCACTGATTCAAGTTACCCTAACGTATTGGGTGGCAAGAGGTTGAGCTGGGACAAGGTGGTTCACGGTGCGCCCACTCTTAGCTTGTGTGACGAAGATGTCGTCTACATTATGGCTAGACTGGACATCCGCCCCACGGTTGCATGGATGCTTGCCATTAACATTAGAGAGGGAACACTAGCAGCGATCAAGCAGTGTTCTACTGAAAAGATGCCCGGCCTTGAACCGACTTATGTTCAATGTGCCTTGTCCGACTACCTCAAGCAGCGGAAAAGGTGATGAGAAAGGGGACCTTGGAGGGAAACTATGGAGAAGTCGGATATAAGTACTTGTATTAGCAATCTTGATTCATGATTTATAGCTTGCCAACTTTATAGCATGTACGTGCTTCTTATTCAGTTTTATCACGATCAAACAACGAGTTTATTCCTCAGCGATGATAGGGTTACATGTGCTTCTTATTGATGTGTGGTCTTTCTTTATGAGTCGAGTTGAGTTACGAGAAATTGACATGAACAGGAATATCCGAAACTCCTATCTCTTTTTTGCTATATGCCTTATTGTCATCAGACGAACTCGTTGCAACATAGGAATAATGTTGGTAGTGCAAACTCTTTGCGGCTGAACATCAGTTGCAATTGACAACAATGCTTCTTCCACCTCGTATATCTATTAACTCAGCTGGAAGATGAGTGTCGGTTCAGAGCTCATTTATGATGCCTGAGCAATTATCCTAGAACTGGGAACAAAGTAACAGACCAATTAACTAATTTAGTTTGGGCTAAAGCTTTGATCGGCTACAGAAGGGAGGGACAACTGATCGAGTACAACCGGTTTCTCTTTTCTTTTCTTGCAGTTTACATGACTGCATAGCTAATGCCGACAACAGAAAAACTAACTTAGCTTGGAGAGTACAAAGGCTTCAGCCTGCAAATCAGTCCCAGGTCTTCTTCATAGCAAGTTATCTGCACAAGTTCAGTATCCTACACGGCTGAGTTCAGTACCGAAGGCACACTACAAGTCGTTTAACACGGTTCAAGCCTATGACTACGATTGACTGCCGAGCGAGAGGCGTTGGGCTGACGGGGAGATTGTAGAGACGACTTTCTTTCTTTCTTTCTTCTAGAGAGAAAGTGCCAAAGACCCCGGCTCCTTTCCATTACCAAAGACCCCGGCTGCTCAGAACGCTACCAACAACAACAGCTTCAGGGATGAGGGCTTTGCTGCTATTCTTGGACTTTGGCTATGAAATGTGTCATAAATCTATGAGCCTCCCACGGCGGGTCGGAGTGCACGGCGGTGACAGAGTCTGTTTGACCGCTGCTGCCGGAGCGAATGCTCACAGATTCACCTCCACAGAAATTTCATTCTTGATTGCAGGTTTTTACCAAAAAAAACTGTGATCTATTACAAAATTCAACAAATCACACATTGCTATTTGAGTTACAGAGTAGAATGACTGGGTTGGAACTCAAAGATGCAGGCAACTAATTATTACCAGAAATCAGTTATCAGCGAAAAAATTATTACCAGAAATCAAATAAGGAATTGCAAAACGCAGAGTCTAATAATAACTAGAGAAACAAAAACTACTTCCGCCTTCAGATTAAGTGGCGGTGCCCAGACAGGTTATCATCAAAACAGAGATGGACATAGCTCCGGATGATACTATCTGTATAAAACTAAAAAAGAAGCACCAGCAGATAGCGGCAAGTTTTCACTGTGCTTTCGCCAGCCAAGGATCCCTGTGAAATACAAAAAGATATAGATCAAATAGATAAATTCAAGTAAGCAAAAATAGATCTAGAACCATGAAATTCTTGTGGAATGATCCCAAACCTTTTAATTTGGTCAAGTATGATCAATCTGGGGCCAGGGGGGATCTTCACATCTTTCAAAGCACTAATAAGGCAACATGAAGTAGAGTATCATGAATACATCTTACATGCATAACTAAAAGGGTATTACCGAACACAAACTGGACCCAGATAAACTTACCTGTCAGTAAGGAGGGGCAAGGTATGATCAGTAAGGAGACCCTTCCTGAAATTCTTCTCATATTTCTCGAGGCCCAGATTTTGTAACATGCTACTTGTCCTGGCATAGTAGTTATGTTCACTCACACCCTGTGGCTTTGAGAACCTCTGCCCAATCTACATACCCATAAGCAGAATTATTTATTACATAATATGAATACCAGACCGACAATCATATATCAGCTAGTTGTGGGTTGATGACAAGGCAACCAAATACGTAGTAATTTCATCAAAGCAAAGAAGATTTGGGAAAAAAAAGGAGAAGCATCCCTTTGATTTCAACATAATGGCATCAGCATAATATGTGCATGTGTTTACACTCACAATTTAGCAAAAGTCAAGCAATTTTTTCTTAAAAAAATTCCATCCAGCTGCCATGAAACAAAAAGTTGCTCTTCCATGCCCGAGGTTCTTCTCTTCTGTTTTCTGGAGACCTAAGGCCTGCAAGGCCCCAGGCTCCAGGCTTTTCCTACTTGCTGGCCATGTTCTAGAGATAATTCAGTGAGGTTTATAATACTGAAAGGAAAAAAGGAGGCATGGAAGAGCTCAAGCAAACTCGCCATCAGAATATTTTTGATATGCCCAACATTTTCATGCAGGCAGTACCATCAAAATAAAATTAATTATGAATTTTAAAAGGTAAATGCCGGTTCATAATGCTCTGGTGAAGCACATGCTGTATCTAGTTTAAAGTTGGTCATGAGTCGTCTAATGTACAGAAGCAACTGTCATCTCCACATGCAAGGCAAAACATTATCCGTTTACTCAATTATTAATGTACCCATCCAAACCACAAAAGATCATAAGCAGGCAACAGAACAGCAAATTGACCTTTCATCGACATTGAAAATTTAGCGGCAAGATGGACTGCACATAAAAATGAATCCAAATTCTAGTAATAACCAACAAAGATGATTAGATCATTACCATGAAAAAGCCACCCTGAAATACCGCAAAACCAACACCAGATGTAATGGCATTTGCGACCGGATTAGGAGTTCCCATTCCACTCACTAGAGAGAACAGAACACCAGAACCAAAAGCGGCTGTCATGCTATAAAAAATACAAATACGATGTCTGTTATGCATAAAGTGACAAGTATCGATTTCTTAATTGGAATTAAAGAATTAACAACCAGAAACCTGAAGCTGTGCAATAAGGACCATCCTTTGGATGATTGCATCCTTGAAATCTGTCAAATAAAAATGAAATACCTAGGCCTCACCTGCCCTGGATGTCATCTACTCCGCGTATCCTTCTCATAACACATGATATGCCTGCGTTTGTACCAGACATAACTGCAAAGTTGCGCGCTTGCACCAACGGTCCAGCAGCTAAAGCCTGCGAGGCAAGAAAGCAGGCTGATGACCACCATGTGAAAGTTCAAAACTTAGGATTCGTGAGATATATCTATCAGGCCAACGTTTGCTCTGTCATCAAGGTGAAAATGCAGGCCTTAACCTATGTTGTTGACTATAGATCAGGAATCAAAAGTGACGGGTCACAAGCCAATATTACAAACAAATTATGAGAAAACATGTTCCAATTATACACATAATCGTTATCGGTTATCATGAACAATTCATCAACAGGAAATAAGATAGAATAAACAGAGGAGGATGGCGTATGTATATAGGGTTGGCAACCTGCGCCTGCTTGAAGGACGCCATGGCCTGCGGGTTGGCGTTGGGAGGGAGCGGCGGCACCCACGGCGCTCCCCCGTCGGCGGTGATGGAGCCCATGAGGCCCCCGAGCGCCCCGCCCTGGACCGCCCCCGCCGCCGTGGTCACCGCCGCCTCGACGTGGATGGGCTGCTTCGCCATCCACGCGCGGAAACCCGCCTCCAGCGCCCTTACGCGCCCGCTCCACTCCTCCAGCGGGTTGCGGCCGCCGCGCGCCTGCGCCGGCGGCGACGGCGACGGCGAGGAGGAGGCCATCGCAACCGAAATCCCCTCTGCCTCTTGCCTTCCCCTCGCGTCTCGGCGCCTTAGAAAACGGCCAGCCTATTCTTCGCATGTAGCGCAGGATAGTTGCCAGGTCGCGCACATGGGCCGCGCGAATAGCGCTCTCTTCGCGGACGAAAAATAGCTGTACTGTTCGATAGGAAAAATAAAGTCGATCGATCCCTCCCTGCTGCGTTCACAGATTAAAAGAACTTCTTTATTGTAAAGAAAATGTTCATGAGTTAAAAAAATAATGCACACGGATTAAAATCGTTCGTGAGTTGGAAAATGTTCACGAATTAAAAAATTCAGGGATTTATTATAGAGTGTTCTTCAATTTAATAAATTTTATTAGATGCTGAACAATTAGTACAAGTTCATGATTTTTTTAAAAACTTCACTGATTTAAGGAATGTTGATTTTTGAAAGAAAGACAAATTGATAAAATAAAAAATGAACAATGAAATAAAAATCAAAAGAGGGAAAATAAAAATCTGAAAAAAAATATTAGAGAAAATAAAAGAGAAGACCAAACTAAAAGCAACTGAAATAACAAAAAGAGAAACCGGGAAAAAAAAATCAGGCGGAAAACGACCGTGAAAGACGTCACTAGGAGGAAGAAATAAATGGTTGAGCCCACGTGATTTCTAGGATATTCCACTCGTTATCCCCTCGAACTCTTCGCTTATGCGGCATGCCCGACTCTGTCGGGGTGAATTCCATTTGTTTGCTAGTGATGAAATCAACCATGTATTACTATATGTTAGTTTGCATATGCAAAGCAGTTTCTGTCCTAGTTATTGTTCTTAACGGGTGTCATTTCTTTTCACCGCAAAAAATGGGGTGTCATTTCTTCAAGTGGTATTTTCTGTTACAGATGTCTAGCATATTTTCTGTCTTCTTTTACTGGATCTGCTGGAACATTGTCCATTCTGTTTTCTTCTGCATGTTAAAGTTTGTGACATCATTGCCACCTTCCTGGCACAGGATGGACCATTCTTCAGGTACATCACCAGCTAGCAACATTTCCATTTTGTTTTGTTTTACCCCCAAGCCCTCTGCTAGGGCTTCCAGTAGTATCAGTCCAAGAGGAGATCTAAACGCTCTTATGTTTCTTTACAGAAGGAGTACAGGATTTTTGTCAAGTTCAAAAGTTATGGGCAAACTCTGTAATATTCTTATAACATTCAACATCCTATACTGCTCCTCAGCACTGCAACAGATACCGTTGGTATCCCGCCGAGGCCCCAAATATTACATGCAATGCAATGCTTTAAGAAGTTGAGCAAACATAGCAATCCAGTCATTTTCTATTGCAAAAGCAAATATATCCCATGGGCCAAAACCAAGAAGTTGCAGCTGTTTGCCCTTGTGACACGCAGCAGGAAGACACATGAAGCATCTCGCCAAGTTGCCAAGTAAGCACAACAGGAGTAATTTAGCTTACCTAGCAGATGAAAATTGGCAACAAATGTATGATTGGCACAAGATGTTTATTTCTAGGATAATATACATAAGCTCCCCCTTTTTCAATTTCATCCGAAGAACTATTCAGAAAAATCATCTGAAGAAATCTAGTTGAATATTGTCCATATTACATTTAATGTTGTAATTCCCTCCAATAACCCATCTTGGTCTCCTCCAGATGTCAAATTTACTTCATGATAGCTAGTCCAAATGCACAACATCGTACCCTGAAGAAACGGGGATTGCGTGTACACATTTATATAATTAAATGGACTCAATGTGGAAAAAACAATAAGACCATGCCTCTGTTCTTATTTCGAGTTGAGAGAAAAACAATAATGACAGTCGTTACTTGATTTTGAAACAAAGAAAATAGTCATCTGTTCAGTCCAACTACTGCTTAAGAGGATTCGAATCCACCGCCTTCTCTACTATGAGTTTTCATCCATACTAAATGGCAAGTAGACTGACCACCAGGGACGTGTTCTTATTCAACCTTCTCATGTCCAGCTTCCTGTATCATCTGAGCAAAATTTTCCTGGAAAGTAAGTAGTCTGATTAGCAAAAAGAACTGAACACTCTTTAAAAACAAGGCAGCTCAGTACAGTATCTACCAAATGGCACCTAATACTCTCAACCAAATATTGCTATGATTACCTATCACCAGCAACTAGCTCTCTCACGACAAGAAATACAAATATCTGTCATTATTGGAGAAAAGAAGGATATTCAACTTCCAAATTTTCGAGAGTAATAACTGGAAACAGTAGAACACAAAATTTAGTTTATTTTCTAGAAAGAACTAGTCAGATTGTTTTTGGAAGAGTGAGACAACACTAAACATCAATGAGGCCATTATATATCAAATGTACAGAAAAAGGAACACATTTCCTTTATATATCAGATGTACAAGAAATTCAATAAACAACAACAAGTTTCATGAGTCTTTTATGGGCAACCTTATGCAGTGTCCACAATAGAGGTTGCTAACACATGATATAACTTTGTCGCAGTGCTCAGTACCTCATAACTGACTTCTTCGTAGTTTTTCTGCAAGCTTCCTTTCCTCAAGACCTTCTCCACTGCTTGAGGTAGTTGGACAAGGCACACCGAACATAAGTCGGTTCAAGACCAAGCATCTTTTCAGCAGAACACTGCTTGACCGCTTCCAGTGTTCCCTCTCTAATGTTAATGGCAAGCATCCATGCAATCGCGGGCCGGATGTCCAGTCTAGCCATAATATAGACAACATCGTCGTCACACAAGCTCAGAGTGGGCCCACCATGAACCACCTTGTCCCAGCATAGCCTCTTGCCGCCTGATACCTTAGGGTAACTTAAACCTGTGTTAGGCACATTATCAGCCTTGACAGTGAACCTCTTGTCCCACTTGTTTGAGCGGATCCCCCTGTTCCATGTGGTGACCGTCCAGCCTTGGCCAATGACCGCTTTATCATTGCAGGGATCGCTACGCTGACAAGGTTTCAACTCGACGAACCTGATGACGCCGTTGCTTATAGCGACGTCGCAAAACGGCCGTGCGTAGATATTGTCGACTCCCATGCCGAACCGCGACACTATATTGCAAGGGATCGAAACAGGCCATTGGATCAAACGCATGACCGCGTTGTTGTCAAGCACATTGCATAGAATAATGCCATGCCAATGATTGACCCAGCCAAGTGTTTCCCTTCCGGCGAAGATCACGCGGGTGCCTTCGTGCCGCATAATTACCTCGTGATTGTGGTAATTGGTGTGCATGGTAATGATGGCCGTCTCGGCGCGCCACGGCCACTTGGAGATATCGGAGTGATACACGAGGAAGTCGCATATCTTGCTGGTAGAGTTGTATAGCGAGCGAAATTTTGATCCCAAGGGGAAGACCACGGCGTAGTCTTTGTTGTTGAGATGGGCGCGGGGCACGACGCCGGCCAGCGTGACGTAGTCGGGGTAGTGGTAGGTGCTGGGGAGAAGGTGGAGGGATGGGGCCCCTGGGCCTGCCCTGTAGACGAAGAAATCGTTGTACTCCCTGCGCTTGGAGTCGCCGGTGAACGGGACGGCGAGAAGGACGAAGGCGTCCGCCGAACTCACAACCACGGGATCTCCGCCGTAGCGGCCCTCCGCCAGGACGGGGCAGTGGACGAAGCAGCGAGAGACGTCGGGCGGGTCCGCGAGCTCGAAGGTCACCTTGATGTCGCCGCTTTGGCTCGTGACGCCGCGGGCGGTGGTCGCGTTGTCGCGGTCGCCGATGTGGCACTTTGAGTCGGTGAGCACCCAGGGGAGACGGCCACAGCGCCTGAAAGTGGCGGCGGCAAGGTGGTCTGGCATGGCGGCAAGGGGACGTCAGGCGGGCGGGCGGCAGCGGCGATTGGAACTGGGGAATCGTATCGTCGGCCGACGAGGGTAAGCAACCCTATAGCGCTATATGGGCCGGTGAGAAGGCACGATACGGCCCATTTTTATTAATTTATAAGAATTTCAGGGTCACTTTGGCGACCAGGCCACGGGCTGGCGCACTCTAGTGAAGCTTCACGTCTACACGCGCGTTACGAGTCGCAGCTTCCGTTATTAATAGGCGACTGATAGGCGCAGATCGGCCGGTCACCGCGCAGGCGCCGAATTGATCGCATCTGGCCGCCAAATCAGGGCCCGAATCGGTTTCTTTCCCAAAAAAAATTCCCCAAAATCTTATAAGTGCACGCCCACTTTTTAACCACACCGAGCGGCCGGTTGGGAACCGCACGATTTCTATCGTGCGTGTGCGTCCCCACTTCAGGTGCCACCTGGTCGGCAGCGTACGCGTCGCTCTGGTTCGATCCACGCTGCTCGCCTCGCTACCCTGGTTGCTTCACATCACGCCACCAACAAACCACCAGGGCCGGGCGGACGCGCGTGTCCACTACTTCCGTCGCGTCCGGCGACCGCCGCCGACCGGCCGCCGGAGCGCGCCGTCGTCCTCCGCACCATCCTATTCCCGTTCATCTTCTCCTACCTCCCGCGGCTCCCTCCATGCACGCACTCGAACACAGACTCGCACCACCACGCCATGGTCATGGGCTCGTGGCCGCAAGCCAGGCATGCCGCCGCTGTTCGGCTTGGCCATCCACCACCCAACTTTGGTTGCTCCTCTCGCCAGACTTCTTACTCTGCCCATCTCCTCAGCCAGCCAGCCATAGCCGGCCCTCATGCGCCCAGAAGATGTTCGATTAATTGCCCCACCAAGGAGATTGCGTTGATGGCCCTAGATTAAAGGTATGATTCTTCTTGATCAGTGATTGCTATTAGAATTCACACTACTATAGAATGTACATAGTGACCAAGAGTAACTGCAATTTATGCACTTCCCAATTTATGCACTTCCAATTCAAGTTGTGCGACAGAGAATGAAATAGGAACAGGAAAGTGTCACCCACCATGCATATTCAACGGATTTAATGAACTAAAAATATTATTGAATGAACAGATCCAAGGTTGTTTTATTTGTGCATGAATGATGCTTGTTTTTTGTAACTTGTCTCGCAATGCTTTTTTTCTTTATATGTTGGACATGATGCCCGGATGCATTCTATTTTTCTTTTTCTATATGCTGGACATGTCATCTTGTTTTTTTTCTGTATGCATGACTTATATGCCACACACTCTCGTCGTATTAGCTCACGGGACGTGGAGTTGCACATTATCGTTGGCATAGTTGCACACGCATGGCCAAATAGTTGCACACTCTTATCCATATAGTCATACACGCATAACCATGAAGTTGTATACTCTCGACAAGATAGTGATGGACGCGCGACCCCGGAGATGCACACTCTCCCCGGCATGGTCGCACATGCGTGGTCAGGAAGTTGCACACTCTCGTCCGCATAGTCGCACACACATGGCTGCAGGAGGTGCACATGCACGGCCGAAGGTTGCACGCGCGCGACCACGGAGTTGCACACTCTCATCTGCATAGTCTTGGTTGAATATCACGATCTTACATTTATGGTGCTTTTTTGCTTGAGTAAATTGTCAAATAGTTGTAGCCTTGTAGTTACACACATAGTAGTTTTTAGTTGTATATATGATTTAGAAAGTTGCACAACACGATGATACTAAGTAGGTTAGATATTTTTCGCTTAAGTTGATCTATTTTTGCTTGTGATATTTTTAGTTGGCATCCACAGTAGTTATAGTTGCACATGTAGTAGTTCTCAGTTGGTTACGATCATTAAAAAGTTGCACAACACGACAATACAAAGATGGTTAGATGGTTTCTTGTGCTTGCATTGCTTTCTCAAGTATAGCTAGACGGGCGACATTGTCAGCTCGATCAACTACCGCTGCACACTGAAAGACTGTCGCACGAATGAGCACAGAGTTGCATAGTCTTGTCGGCATAGTCGCACACACACAGTCGGGAAGATGCACACTCTCGTCAGCATAATAGCTCACACATGACTACGGGAGTTGCATACATATGGCGGCATAGTCGTATATGCACGACCACGGAGTTGCACACTCTCATTAGTGTAGTAGCTCACGTATGACTGGAGTTGGACACTCTCATTGGCATAGTCGCACACGGTGACAGCGGAGTTGCACAATCTCGCTCGCATAGTCGCACACGCACGGCCGCAGAGTTGCACACTTTCATCGGTATAGGTGCCCACTCTCTTTCGCTGCGGGAGTTGCACACTCTCGTTGGTATAGTAGTTCACGCAAGATTGCGGGAGTTGCACATGTGCGACGACATCGTTGCACACATAGGACCACGAAGTTGCACACTCTCGTTGGCGCAGTAGCGCATGCACGACCGCAGAGTTGCACACTCTCGTCGGCATAGTCGCACATGTGTGGCCGCGGAGTTGCACACTCTCGTTTGCATAGTCGCACACGTACTGCTGCGGCAGGTGCTAATGCATGGCCGTGGAGTTGCACACTCTCGACGGCATAGTCGCACATGCGTGGCCACGGAGTTGCACAATCTCATCTGCATAGTCGCACATGAATTGTTGTGGGAGGTGCTCACGCCCGGATGCGAAGTTGCACACTTTTGTCAGCATAATCGCACATGTGTGGTCGTGGAGTTGCACACTCTCATTCGCATAGTCGCACACATATTGATGCGGGAGTTGCACATGTACAATGGGGTAGTTGCTCACGCGCTACTACGGGAGTGCACACCCTGGCCGACATAGTTGCTCACACACGGACTGCGGGGTGGCATAATCTTATCGGATAGTCCCTCAAACGTGGTTGCGGGGGCTGCACACGCGCGACGACTACCAGGCAGTTGGCCAGGGCACCGAGGCAGCTGATGAAATTGCAATTTCACTGGTAGAGAGTAGTATCGGGTGGTGTCATCAGTGAAAACTGCATATCCACAGTTAGAGGGAAAAGTTGCACATCGACTGTCAGCTAGTTGCACATCGACGGCTAAACAGTAGCATCAAACGGAGACTAAATTGCACACAAAAAAGTTCGACGAAACATACCTATGCGGTATCTAGTTTCGAAGGGCATACCGTCATGGTTCCAACGGTGAAAACGGATCTTAATTCCGATGTGCGGTTTAAAAATTATGACTTTTAAAAAAATCGAAATTCAAATTAAATATGTTCACACTTGTTCACATGGATACTTTTATAATATTTTTCTGTTTACACAGTACTTTTTCAAATATATGAATTATAATTGTTTTTTATATTAATTAGGGGACAATTATTACTATTTAATCATTATTAGGGGACAAAGCAAATTCTACTTTTCGCCGGCCGCTCGCGAAAGCCAGCGTGCAGCCGGCCGCTAGCTATCCTCGTCCAAAAAATTCACATCCAAGTATAGCAGAGTGAAAACACAAAGCAGCGGCCATCGCCTCGTCGTCTCCACGCATGCAACAACGTGCACGGTGCAATCTCCGCGGTTGCAACTCCGGTGGCGATGGCCGCCGATTGCAGCACTCGTCGTCGGGCTCGTGCTGTACCTTGCCCTCAATTTGTTGACCGCAACAAAAATTCCTGCCGGTTGTAGCAAAAATTCATGACGGTTCCAGCAAAAGCCACATAACGTTGGTAGCAAAATTGGAAAATCGGGCGCTGTTCCAGCAAACAAAAACCGCGACGGTAGCAAAAATTGTAGCTTGTTCCAGCAAGCAAAAATGCTCGTGATAGCAAAAACACAAAACTGAGCGCTAGTTCCAGCAAAGTAAAAAAGGCGGTCGTAGCAAAAATTGCCGCTGGTTAGAAAACCACAAAACGGTGGTAGCAAATGCAAAAAATGTCGCCGTGGGAAACAATTGTTCCAGCTTCCGGTGGTGCCCACTGTAGCACCCGAATGCCGATTGTAGCATCTTGCCCTCAATGGTTGCCATCAGAGAGGTTGCCTCTATCTCCAGCATCTCCTCTCGCTGTCCCGATCGGTCGTTTGCCGTGGCAGTTGCAACACGGGAGTCGCCACTATGTAGCTCTGGCACTACTGCAGGAATGCCTAGCAGTGGCGGGCGGGAAAAGACTAGTAGTGGTGGGCGGGAAAAGCCCAAACAGTGACTGACGAGGCTCCCAGGGGCCTCCGCCACTGCTAACATGGCATAGGGGCAGGTGTGCGCCCTGCAGCGGCGGGCGTGCCAAGATACTCGTCACTGGTGGGTGCGGCAGCTGTGGCGGGTTGCTTGTAGCGCCGACCACTGAATGTCAGTCACACAAATTAAAAATTTCACAGCCACGACTGAAAGGATCGATATAGTTGACTAGAGGGGGGGGGTTGAATAGGCAACTAACAATTTTTAGCTTTTCTTTATCAATTTAAACTTTGCATCAAAGTAGGTTGTCTAGATATGCAACTAGGTGAGAAACCTATATGATGCGACAACAATAAGCACACACGCAAGCAAGAGATAAAGCACAAATAAGCTTGCACAAGTAAAGGCACGAGATAACCATGAGTGGAGCCGGTGAAGACGAGGATGTGTTATCGAAGTTCCTTCCCTTTGAGAGGAAGTACGTCTCCGTTGGAGCGGTGTGGAGGCACAATGCTCCCCAAGAAGCCACTAGGGCCACCGTATTCTCCTCACGCCCTCACACAACGCGAGATGTCGTGATTCCACTATTGGTGCCCTTGGAGGCGGCGACCGAACCTTTACAAACAAGGTTGGGGCAATCTACACAACTTAATTGGAGGCTCCCAACGATAAAACGAAGTTTCACCACAATGGACTATGGCTCCGCGGTGACCTCAACCGTCTAGGATGCTCAAACACCCAAGAGTAACAAGATCCACAAGGGATTAGTGGGGGGATTCAAATTTCTCTTGGTGAAAGTGTAGATCGGGGCCTTCTCAACCAATCCCTAGAGAATCAACAAGTTTGATTGGCTAGGGAAGGAGATCGGGCGAAAATGGAGCTTGGAGCAACAATGGAGCTTGGAGCAACAATGGAGCTTGGAGGTGGAAGAGGTGGTCAACTAGAGGAGGAAGACACCCCTTATATAGTGGAAGAACAAATCCAACAGTTATCCACCAACTCAGCCTGCGCAACGCGGTACTACCGTACCTGAGGCGCGGTACTACCGCAGGGGCATGCGGTACTACCGCAGGGCCCCACGGTACTACTGCCCACGCAGCAGAGACCAGAACAGCCTAAAATGCACTAAAGCAGAGGGCGGTAGTACTGCTGGCGTGGTACTACCGCTCCCCCTTGCGGTACTACCGCAAGGCAGGGGCTGTCCAGAGATGGGAAGGCACGGATATAAAAAATTACATCTGTGGCTACTTCCGCAGAGTTGGAGTCGATGCAAAAACCCGACGCGGTAGTACCGTAAGCCAGCAGCGGTACTACCGCGCGAGGCGCGGATGTAAAAAATTACATCCGCCCCTTACTGCCGCGTACTTGCGGAACTAAGTCAGATACCATGGTACTACCGCTTACTAGAAGCGGTACTACCGTGGGCCCTTGCGGTACTACCGCACCAGCGGGCGGTACTACCGCAAGGTCCTGCGGTATTACCGCTCTAAGGAGCAGTACTACCGCACGCCCTGGTTCAGCAAGCAAGAGCAATATTTGCATAGACAAGGAAAACATAGGATACTCCAAAGGCTAGAGGAAAGGAGGTGCAAAGGAAGATGTGTACGTGATGAATCCACCCAACCTTTCCAACGCGGACCCCGTCTTAATAGTACGGCTTCCCTACGACTCAATACCACCGAAAAGAAACGAAGAGAAACGCCGTCTTCCATAGCCTTCGAGGGGAACCAAATCATCTTGTGCCTAGTCAGTATATCTGAAATATTCGATGCACATGATTAGTCCGCAAAAGCATTGTCATCAATCACCAAAACCAACTAAGGGATAAAAATGCCCTTACAATCTCCCCCTTTTTGTTGGATTGATGACAACACGGAATTTGCACGAGGGTATGACGCAAAGAGCAAGGGCAAACCCCAAGTCTCTAAAATATAGACGGGCTCCCCCTAGATGTGTGCTATCTTGATGAGTGCTTTGGACCGCACGGCACACATACTAGGATCAACACTCCCCCTATATTTTATAGACATGGCAAATCTTGCAATAAGGCTAAAGCTAAGAAAGATAGACAGGAGCATAATGTAATAAGCACAAGATAGAATAAGCTCACTACGGTACGATAGAGTGCATATGTCTTACACCATATGATAGAAGGTCTCACGGGCACAAACCAAAGCAAACCAAAGCAAACGAAATAGACGAAGTTCAACTGACCCAAACACGACACAACTCGCAAATCCTACACTCTCTCCCCCTTTAGCATCGAGACGCCAAAAAGGCAGAGAGGACACCTACAACAATAGTGGTGGCTCAAGCGGAGTAGTCACTTGCACGCTCCCCGTCAGACTCTGCAGCTGGGACGGACTCCTCCTCAGACTCGGTCCACCGATAACCCTGCTTGCGCATCCATTCTACCTCTGGGGTGATGTGCACCTCTGACCCGCTAGATATGTTCTCGCCAAAGGTCCTGAAAATCCGCTTCTCGCGGCGGCGAGTCTCCCTGGAAGCCACATGGGTCTCGTACTGCCCCTTTGCCTGCATACAGAACAAAACCTTCATCTTGTTCTTCAGTCGCTTAGCCCAAGAAGGCTCAGAGGTGGGAGGGATGTAACCCTCAGAGCTGTCCTCGTCTGCTGCCTCCTCCTCATCTTCATTTGCATCCACGTCCATGGCAGCCGTAGTATCAGCACGAGAGGTAGTGTTGGCCCACTGAGGCTTGATACGGAGGTTGATGGGCTCATGCCGGATCCAACCAGGGGCCTCAAACTCATCCTGAGGGTAGACCCGCTCCCAAGTAGCCGAGATCAACTGAAACAGATAAGGTCCATAGATGGGGACCTTGCGGTTGTAGACTGCAAACCGAAGCTCATGCCACATGATATGTGAGACATCAAGTGGTAGTGTCTGAGAGTTGCGAGCATCTTCACACAGGAGCATCATATCCACAAGATAGGCATGCACCTTGTCCTTGTCCCCAATGCGTGGGAAGAGAGTGTTGCGGAAGATCCGGTGCATGATGTCAAGAAAGGAGTTGAGTACCCAAGATGACTTGCCATTGGAGAGCTTCTTCTCCACATAGAAGGGCATAAGCTTGTTCTTGTTGGCAGACTCGGGATTGGCATGAGGGCGAACACCTTGGGGTGTGGCGAGCCCCTCATCCGGAACCCCAAGCAAAGTCATGAATTCCTTCCAAGTAGCAGTCAGCTGCCGACCATTGGTCATCCAAGTCATGGTCCTTTCCTCATTGGGATGAAAATGCATTGAGGCAAAGAACTGAGCAAGGATCTCAGGATCATAGTCTTTGTGGAATGAGATGATATGCTCAATGCCAAATTGCTCCACTAGGTCTAAAGCCTCACCAAAGTATTCCCGGTGCGCCTCTTTTTGCATGTGATGCATGTTGATCCACTTCAGCTCCACATAGGTGTTTTGCTTGGCCTTGATGACATCCAGATAAATGAGATTCTACTGCTTGGTCCAGAATAGCTCATTCCCTCGAAAGTTGGCACGAGGGTTTCCATATGGATTGATCTTCCTCCGAGAGATGAACTCAGCAAGCGGTATCTCATCCATACCCATGGCGGGTTCCTTCTCTTTGGTGGCGGTGGTCTTGGTTTTGCGTTGGGGGGCATTGGAGCCCTCTGCCGCCTCTGTGTTGTGCATACGCTTGGATCCCGTGTCACGGCTTGGATTGGAGCGGCGAGCCGGAGCACCTGAGCCACCACCTAAAACACACACCACAAAACAAACACGCATGAAACGCGAGAAGGATCAATGCAAAGACCACGGCAAAGCAGGTAAAACAACTAGACATGGCACGTGAGAAGTGCCACAAGAGGGATTTGAGACAACGGTAGTATCGTGTGTTGCGCCACGTGCGGTAGTACAGCTCCAAGGAGCGGTAGTACCGTAGACGCGGTAGTACCGCACCAGCAGGGCGGTAGTACCGGACGTGCGGTAGTACCGCACCTAAAGAGCGGTAGTACCGCACGGTTGCAGATCTGAAACGGCCACGGAGATCTGAGCACAACCGTGTCAACACGCGGTACTACGGTCGATCAAATCCATCACGGGACAACTATAGCAAGTACCATCACTACACAAAACTACTCTCCTACGTCCTACTCTTGCATAGATTTGGCCTAAAATCTCAAGAACAACTTGCATCTCCCCAAAACCTAAAAGCAACAAGACGAACAAAAAAAGGAGGGATTGGGGAGAAACCTTGTTCCATGGCAAGAGGGAGTGGTGGGGAACGATCCCACCGGTCGGAATCCGAGGAGATCGGCCAGAGACGGAGATCCGGCGAGGACCTTTGGCGCCGTTCTTGAGCGAGAGAGAGAGAGAGACGGAGTGGGAAGAGAGACGAATGGGTATGGGGGAGTTAGAAATCCCCCTGCCCATGTTTAACCCCCCACGCGCCCTCGACCGCACGGTAGTACCGCACGTCATCGCGGTACTACCGCCCCGGGCGGAAGTACCGCACCGTGACTTTAGTACCGCTCCCCCAGGCGGCAGTAAAAAATTACTGCCGCGCTGGGTGCGGAAGTACCGTGCGCTCCTCACGCGGTAGTACCGCACGTCATTGCGGTAGTACCGCCAGGGCGGAAGTACCACACCGAGGCCGTAGTACCGCTCCCCCAGGCGGCAGTAAAAAATTACTGCCGCGCTGGGTGCGGAAGTACTGCCCCCCCCTTTTGCGGTAGTACCGTGGCAGGCCGCGGTAGTACCGTGAGCTCAAGAAAAGACAGTTTCAACCAAAAGAGAGAACACCGAAGCACGGAACCTTCAAGCGAGAGACCACACCAAAGAGCTAACACACTGGACACCATAAGCACAAGCTCGGCACGAAGGAAGAGAGGCAAGAGACAACACAGGCCAAAAACGAGACACAAACTCTCCAAGGAGAGGGCGGTGGCCGGAGCCACCTATGTTTGAGTCAATTGGTATGGCACCGCGAAGAATTATCCTTGGGCCCATGATCAAAACTCGTCTTTGAAGCACAAGTACCATCAAAAATGGCTAATGTGAAAGAGTTGATCACTTTATGCATAATGGGGGGAGGGAGAGTTCATTGAGAGAACAACACCCCCCTATGTCCATGCCTACACCTAGATTAGACAACAAGTTGAGTGTGGTGGGGTGTGCAAGGGTTCAAGCAACATTGCTCGAATCAATGATATTTAGCTCATGCCTTAACTCGCGAAATCTTGCTTCATCCAAAGGCTTCATGAAAATATCTGCAAGGTTATCATGGGTGTTGACGTAGTTGAGCTTGATCTCCCCTCGCCTAATGTAATCTCGGATGAAGTGATACCGAATCTCAATATGCTTCGTCTTGAAGTGTTACACGGGGTTGAGAGAAATCTTGATGGCACTTTCATTATCACACCAAAGAGGCACTTTATCACAAATGACACCGTAATCCTTTAATGTTTGCCTCATCGATAAGAGTTGTGCACAACAACTGCCGGCCGCCACATACTCCGCTTCGGTTGACGAGAGAGACACACAACTTTGCTTTTTAGAAGACCAACTTACCAAAGAGCAACCAAGGAATTGGCACCCTCCGGAAGTGGACTTCCTATCCACTTTGTCTCCCGCCCAATCGGAGTCCGAATACCCTACAAGCTTGAAGTTTGCTCCTCTTGGGTACCATAAGCCAAAGTTTGGGGTATGAGCCAAATATCGAAAGATTCGCTTGACCGCCACAAAGTGGCTTTCCTTAGGTGCGGCTTGAAACCGTGCACAAATTCCCACACTCAACATGATATCCGGTCTAGATGCACAAAGGTAAAGCAAGGAACCAATCATGGAGCGATATACCTTTTGATCCACCGCTTTACCATTGGGATCGATGTCAAGTTGGCACTTGGTGGGCATTGGAGTGGACGCCGACTTGACATCACTTAGCTTGAATCTCTTGAGCATGTCTTGAGTGTATTTGGCTTGGTTGATGAAGGTTCCTTCTCTTCTTTGCTTTACTTGGAAACCGAGAAAGAACTTCAACTCTCCCATGGAAGACATCTTGAACTTTGAGGTCCTGAGTGCGGCAAATTCCTCATTGAAAGCTTTGTTAGGGGAGCCAAAGATAATGTCATCAACGTATAGTTGGCACACAAACAACTCCCCTTTGACCTTCTTAGTAAAAAGAGTGGGGTCGATTAGCCCAACTTCAAACCCACGATCTTGTAACAACTCGGTAAGGTGGTCATACCACGCACGTGGGGCTTGTTTAAGGCCATAGAGTGCCTTATCGAGTTGATACACATGATCGGGAAAGTAGGGATCCTCGAACCCGGGGGGTTGTTTGACATAAACCAACTCATTAATAGGACCATTAAGAAAATCACTCTTCACATCCATTTGTTGCAACTTAAAGTTGTGATGAGAAGCATAAGCAATCAACAAACGAATAGATTCAAGGCGAGCAACAGGAGCAAAGGTTTCACCGTAGTTGATACCCTTGACTTGGGAGTAGCCTTGTGCCACCAATCGTGCCTTGTTGCGGATGATGGTCCCATGAGCATCTTGCTTGTTCTTGAATATCCACTTGGTTCCAATGACATTGTGGTTCCCCGTTGGCCTTGGCACTAATCTCCACACCTTGTTGTACTCGAAGTTGTTGAGTTCTTCATGCATGGCATTAAGCCAATCCGGATCTTCGAGTGCTTCATATACCTTTTGGGGTTCAACACAAGAGACAAACGCGTGATGTTCACAATAGTTTGCCAATTGTCTACGAGTGCTTACCCCCTTTTGAATGCTTCCAAGCACATTCTTCATGAGATGACCCTTGGTGGAGAGCTTGGATGCAATCTTGGCGGCACGACGCTCCAAATCCTCCTCGGTGGTGAGTTGAGGAGCGGTCACTTGATCATCTTGAGCACCGTCTTGAGCTTGTTCTTGATCTTGAACTTGCTCGGAGGAGAGAACTTGACCTTGGGCATCAATTGGTGTGTCAGCACCGTCTTGAGCATGATCTTGCCCTTGGTCTTGTTCATGAGGTTGAGGGCCTTCACTTTGTTCTTCGGAAGCGTGTGGGCCTTGGGTTGGTGATGGCTCCACTTGAGTGGAGCATTGTCCTTCTCCTTCGGCCACAAGGGGTTCCTCAATGGGTAGGATAAAACCAACACCCATTCTTCTTATGGCTTGAGGAGGAATTTCATCACCTACATCACAAGTGCCACTTTGCTCCACTTGGGAGCCGTTATTCTCATCAAACTCCACGTTACACGTCTCCTCAATAAGTCCCGTGGATTTATTGAGGATACGGTAAGCATGAGAGTTTGTAGCATAACCAACAAATATGCCCTCATAAGCTTTAGCCTCAAATTTAGACAACCGAACACCTTTCTTGAGAATGAAACACTTACACCCGAACACCCGAAAGTACTTGAGGTTGGGCTTGTTACCGGTGAGTATCTCATATGGAGTCTTGTTCAAGCCCTTGCGGAGGTAGAGCCGATTGGATGCATGACACGCGGTGTTGATGGCTTCGGCCCAAAAGTTGTATGGAGACTTGAACTCCGCCATCATGGTCCTTGCCGCATCCATCAACGTCCGGTTCTTCCTCTCCGCAACACCGTTTTGTTGAGGGGTGTAAGGTGTGGAATATTGATGCTTGATCCCCTCATCACTAAGAAACTCATCCAAGGTGTAGTTCTTGAACTCGGTGCCATTGTCACTTCTTATTGTCAAGATCTTTGCATTGTGTTGACGTTGGGCTTCATTTGCAAAGTCAATGACGGTTTGTTGGGTCTCGCTCTTCCTCTTGAAGAAATACACCCAAGTGTATCTTGAATAGTCATCCACAATCACCAAGCAATACTTCCTATTGTTGGAAATATGCCCTAGAGGCAATAATAAAATGGTTATTATTATATTTCCTTGTTCATGATAATTGTCTATTGTTCATGCTATAATTGTGTTATCCGGAAATCGTAATACATGTGTGAATACATAGACCACAACATGTCCCTAGTGAGCCTCTAGTTAACTAGCTCGTTGATCAATAGATGGTTACGGTTTCCTGCCATGGACATTGGATGTCATTGATAACGGGATCACATCATTAGGAGAATGATGTGATGGACAAGACCCAATCCTGAGCATAGCACTAGATCGTGTAGTTCGTTTGCTAAAGCTTTTCTAATGTCAAGTATCATTTCCTTAGACCATGAGATCGTGCAACTCCCGGATGCCGTAGGAATGCTTTGGGTGGGTGTACCAAACGTCACAACGTAACTGGGTGGCTATAAAGGTGCACTACAGGTTGGGTTGGCACGGATCGAGACTGGGATTTGTCACTCCGTATGACGGAGAGGTATCTCTGGGCCCACTCGGTAATGCATCATCATAATGAGCTCAATGTGACCAAGTAGTTGGTCACGGGATCATGCATTACGGAACGAGTAAAGTGACTTGCCGGTAACGAGATTGAACGAGGTATTGGGATACCGACGATCGAATCTCGGGCAAGTAACGTACCGATTGACAAAGGGAATTGTATACGGGATTGCTTGAATCCTTGACATCGTGGTTCATCCGATGAGATCATCGTGGAACATGTGGGAGCCAACATGGGTATCCAGATCCCGCTGCTGGTTATTGGCTAGAGAGGTGTCTCGGTCATGTCTGCATGATTCCCGAACCCGTAGGGTCTACACACTTAAGGTTCGATGATGCTAGGGTTATAAGGAAGGTTTGTATGTGATTACCGAATGTTGTTAGGAGTCCCGGATGAGATCCCGGACGTCACGAGGAGTTCTGGAATGGTCCGGAGACGAAGATTTATATATGGGAAGTCCTTATTCGGTCGCCGGAAGTGTTCGGGGGAATATCAGTATTGTACCGGGACCACCGAAAGGGTTCCGGGGGTCCATCGGGAGGGTCCACCTGCCCCGGAGGGCCCTATGGGCTGAATATAGAGGGGAACCAGCCCCTAGGTGGGCTGGGCGCCAAACCCCCCCTAGGGCCCATGCGCCTAGGGTTGGGGGGAAACCCTGGAGGGGGCGCCCCCTTGGCTTGGGGGGCAAGCCTCCCCCCCTTGGCCGCCGCCCCCTGTCTAGATCCATCTGGAGGGGGCCGGCCCCCTCTCCCTTTCCCCTATAAATAGAGGGGGGGGGGTGGGAGGGCAGCCGCACCACATCCAAGGTGCAGCCCCTCCCCTTCCCAACACCTCTCCTCCTCTGCGTGAGCTTGGCGAAGCCCTGCCGCAGAACTGCCACTCCACCACCACCACGCCGTCGTGCTGCTGTTGGAGCCTTCTTCCTCAACCTCTCCCTCCTCCTTGCTGGATCAAGGCGCGGGAGACGTCACCGGGCTGCACGTGTGTTGAACGCGGAGGCACCGTTGTTCGGTGCTTGGATCGGATTCTGCCGCGATCTGAATCGCTACGTGTACGACTCCTCCAACCGCGTTCTTGCAACGCTTCCGCATCGCGATCTTCAAAGGTATGAAGATGCACTCCCCTGTCATTGCTAGTAAACTCCATAGATTGCTCTTGGTGATGCGTAGAAAAATTTAAATTTCTGCAACGATCCCCAACAGTGGCATCATGAGCTAGGTCTATGCGTAGTTTCTATGCACGAGTAGAACACAAGTTGTTGTGGGCGTCGATTTTGTCAATTTACTTGCCGTTACTAGTCTTATATTGATTCGGCGGCATCGTGGGATGAAGCGGCCCGGACCGACCTTACACGTACGCTTACGTGAGACAGGTTCCACCGACTGACATGCACTAGTTGCATAAGGTGGCTAGAGGGTGTCTGTCTCTCCCGCTTTAGTCAGATCGGATTCGATGAAAAGGGTCCTTATGAAGGGTAAATAGAAATTGGCATATCACGTTGTGGTTTTGGCGTAGGTAAGAAACGTTCTTGCCAGAAACCTATAACAGCCACGTAAAAATTTGCAACAACAATTAGAGGACGTCTAACTTGTTTTTGCAGCAAGTGTCATGTGATGTGATATGGCCAGAAGGATGTGGCGAATGACATACGTGATGTATGAGATTAATCATGTTCTCGTAATAGGAATCATGACTTGCATGTCGATGAGTATGACAACCGGCAGGAGCCATAGGAGTTGTCTTAATTTATTTATGACCTGCGTGTCAACTGGAACGTCATGTAATTACTTTACTTTATTGCTAACCGTTAGCCATAGTAGTAGAAGTAATAGTTGGCGAGACAACTTCATGAAGACACGATGATGGAGATCATGGTGTCATGCCGGTGACGAAGATGATCATGGCGCCCCGAAGATGGAGATCAAAAGGAGCAAAATGATATTGGCCATATCATGTCACTATTTGATTGCATGTGATGTTTATCATGTTTTACATCTTATTTTCTTAGAATGACGGTAGCATAAATAAGATGATCCCTCGCTAAAATTTCAAGAAAGTGTTACCCCTAACTGTGCACCATTGCGAAGGTTCGTTGTTCCGAAGCACCACGTGATGATCGGGTGTGATAGGTTCTAACGTTCGCATACAACGGGTGTAAGCCAGATTTACACACGCAATACACTTAGGTTGACTCGACGAGCCTAGCATGTACAGACATGGCCTCGGAACACAAGAGACCGATAGGTCGGGCATGAGTCGTATAGCAGATACGATCAACATGAAGATGTTCACTGATGATGACTAGTCCGTCTCACGTGATGACCGGACACGGCCTAGTTGACTCGGATCATGTATCACTTAGATGACTAGAGGGATGTTGTAACACCCCGCATGTAACTTTCCATATTTGTAACTTCGACTCTTGCCATTTTCGGCTATGTGTTATGATATTCCCTCCGTGGTCGGGTTTTGTTTTTCGTTTTGTATTTTGTTCATGTCATGCATTTCATATCATGTCATCATGTGCATTGCATTTGCATACGTGTTCGTCTCATGCATCCGAGCATTTTTTCCGTTGTCCGTTTTGCATTCCGGCGCTCCTATCTCCTCCGGCGCACCCCTCTTGTTTTCTTTCGTGAGCGGGTGTCAAACTTTCTCGGAATGGACCGAGGCTTGTCAAGTGGCCTTGGTATACCACCGGTAGACCACCGGTCAAGTTTCGTTCCATTTGGAGGTCGTTTGGTACTCCAACGGTTAACCGGGTAACCGCAGATGCCTTCTGTATGTTCCAGCAAAACCCCCTCTCTAAACAGCCCAAAACCCACCAAACTCTCTTCCATGCTGTAGGTCGTTCGATCATGATCGTGTGGGCGAAAACCGCACCTCATTTGGAGCCTCCTAGCTCTCTCTACCTATTTATATGTGAGCCCTCCCGAAAACGATCGCAGACGAAACCTTAACCCGCTCCTCGCGCCGCGCCGGACGTGTCCGCCGCCGGCCGGACAACTCGCGCCGCCGCCCTAGACCAGTGGCGCGCTGCCACGTGGAAGCCCGTACACCGCCGCCGCCGAAGCCCGCAGGCCCGTCCGCGGCCCTCCCGGCCCGCGCCGTCGCCCGCTCCCCGCCCGCGGCCCGAGCCTCGCGCCGCCGCCGCCGTCGCCTCGCCGGCCGGCCGCGCCGCCATCGCCGGCCGTCGCCATCGCCGGTGAGCGCCGTGCCGCCGGCGCCTCCTCCGCCGCCGCGCCGCCGCCTCCCCGCGCGTCGCCTCCTCTTCCCCCCCCCAACGCCGGCCGCCGCGGCCTCCCTCTCCTCTCCTCCCGCCGGCGAGCTCCATCGAGAGCTTCGGCCTCGATCCGATCTGAGATCTACAGTACGTTGACTTTTCCCGAGCCCCCCGAAAACTTCCAAGTCTTTTTATTTTACATTAAGTGCCTCTGTTCAACAGTGCATAACTCTCTGCATACAGCTCTGTTTCGCACGTGTAATATGTCAAATTGTTCGCCTCGTGATGCTCTACATTTTGATCATTTGCACCATGTTCATTAGAGGTCATCTTGATGCCCAAATCTCTGTTGCAAGAGGGCTAGTTGCTGTTATCTGCTGGTTCTTAGCAGAACTTGGAGATTTGTCATTTTTTATCATTTAATCTGTGCATCTTATGGGCATGAGCTCTACATGTGTTTTGTTGTATCCCATGCCATCTTTCCAGTGGTGTATGCCATGTATTTTTGTGATCTCTGTGGTGACTAGCACAAGCATGCAATCTAGGCCCCGTAATGTTTCTGATTTCAGGGACAGTGTTTTCTCTAAGTCCTTGTCTGCTGTTATTTTGTTGACATGTAAACTTGATGCTACAGAGAGATCCATGCATATTTTGGAGATGTTCAGTAAGGATGTTTTGTATCTATTGTTGTAATTGATCCATTCCTGTCCTTGTTTGCAATTATGGAGTGCCATAGCATGACTCAATCTTGCTCTATTTTTGCTATAAAATATTTCTGGCAGATTCTTAACATGATATGCAATTTTGCCAAGCTTATTGTAGTTGATCCATACATGCTATGCATTTGTTCTTGCCATGGATAGCTTCATAAACATGCCATATTGCTGTAGGTATGCTTGTTTTGTCATGCATTGCTTTGTGGTGAGTGCATCAAGCTCACCAACATGCCTTCATATTATTATTTCTGCCATGCTCTGTTTTCTGCCAAGTCTGAAACCTGATAACGAAACTTGCTATGTTTACATGCTTGCCATCATATCTTCTGGTCCTTTTTGGCTTAGGGTCAGTAAGGGACTTTTGTCATATGAATTTAGTAGAACACTGCCATGCCTTGTTTTGCCATGTTAAGTTCCTGTAGCATGTTGTTTTCATGCTCTGAACATTGCTACCTGATGCTGTTTTCTGCCATGTCCAGTAATTTCACCAAGTCTGTGAACCTGTTATCTTTTGTACTTTTGCCATGCTTGTTTGAGCTTGTTGTGTTGTGATCTAGCCGTAGCTCAGTGTTCATCTTTTGTCAAGCATCTCCTGTAGATTACTGCCATGTACTCTATTGCTATGTTGGAGTGCTGTAGCATTGTTACTTGTTGCATTCTAAGTGCTATCATGCTGTTAATCGCAGATTCGTGTCATTCTTGTTTTGCTTGCCATTTGCAAACCGTGCATCCGTTTCCGGTGATCTTTATATCGATTTCAACCGAAATCATCTCATCTTTCCAGTGGCATGATTGGTTTGCCAAGTTACTGCCATGTTCATCATTTTCCTTCCGGAGCACGCATATGCATCGCATATCATATCTCGCATATCATACATGTGTTGCATCATGTTGCTCGTGCATTTCTCGTGATTGATTGTGGTTCCGTTGCTTGTGTTCTTGTCTTGGGTAGAGCCGGGAGACGAGTTCGTGAATGAGGAACCTGTTGAGTACGCTTACGAGGATCAAGCTTTCGACAACTCTGAGAACCTTGCAGGCAAGATGACCACCCCTCGAAATCACTTCTATCTTTGCTTTTCTAGTTGTTCGTTCTATTGCCATGCTGCGCTACCTATCACTTGCTATATCATGTCTCCCATATTGCCATGTCAGCCCCTAACCATCCTTTCCTAGCAACCCGTTGTTTGGCTATGTTACCGCTTTTGCTCAGCCCCTCTTATAGCGTTGCTAGTTGCAGGTGAAGTTGAAGTTTGTTCCATGTCGGAACATGGATATGTTGGGATATCACAATATCTCTTATTTAATTAATGCATCTATATATATTTGGTAAAGGGTGGAAGGCTCGGCCTTATGCCTGGTGTTTTGTTCCACTCTTGCCGCCCTAGTTTCTGTTATACCGGGATTATGTTCCTTGAGTTTGCGTTACTTACGCGGTTGGGTGATTTATGGGACCCCCTTGACAGTTCGCCTTGAATAAAACTCCTCCAGCAAGGCCCAACCTTGGTTTTACCATTTGCCACCTAAGTCTTTTTCCCCCGGGTTTTCTAGAGCCCGAGGGTCATCTTTATTTTAAACCCCCCGGGCCAGTGCTCCTCTGAGTATTGGTCCAACCTGTCAGTCGCCGGTGGCCACCAGGGGCAACTCTGGTCTGGCCTATCGGAAGCTTGGACAATCCGGTGTGCCCTGAGAACGAGATATGTGCAGCTCCTATCGGGATTTGTCGGCACATTCGGGTGGCTTTGCTGGTCTTGTTTTACCATTGTCGAGATGTCTTGTAAACCGGGATTCCGAGACTGATCGGATCTTTCCGGGAGAAGGTTTATCCTTCGTTGACCGCGAGAGCTTATGATGGGCTAAGTTGGGACACCCCTGCAGGGTATTATCTTTCGAAAGCCGTGCCCACGGTTATGAGGCAGATGGGAATTTGTTAATGTCCGGTTGTAGAGAACTTGTCACTTGACCCAGTTAAAATACATCAACTGTGTGTGTAGCCGTGATGGTCTCTTCTCGGCGGAGTCCGGGAAGTGAACACGGTTTGAGTTATGAATGACGTAAGTAGGAGTTCAGGATCACTTCTTGGTCATTGCTAGATGACGACCGTTCCGTTGCTTCTCTCCTCGCGCTCTTTTGCGTATGTTAGCCATCATATATGCTTAGTGTCTGCTGCAGCTCCACCTCATTACACCATCCTTTCCTATAAGCTTAAATAGTCTTGATCTCGTGGGTGTGAGATTGCTGAGTCCTCGTGACTCACAGATTCTACCAAAACAGTTGCAGGTGTCGACGATGCCAGTGCAGATTATGGGGTCGATCTCAAGTGGGAGTTCGACGAGGAACGTGGTCGTTACTATGTGTCTTTTCCTGATGATCAGTAGTGGAGCCCAGTTGGGACGATCGGGGATCTAGCATTTGGGGTTATCTTATTTTCATTTGGATCTTGACCGTAGCCGGTCTATGTGTGTATTTTGGAGTATGTATGAATTATATTTATGTATTGTGTGAAGTGGCGATTGTAAGCCAACTCTTTATCCCATTCTTGTTCATTACATGGGATTGTGTGAAGATGACCCTTCTTGCGACAAAACCACTATGCGGTTATGCCTCTAAGTCGTGCCTCGACACGTGGGAGATATAGCCGCATCATGGGCGTTACAAGTTGGTAATCAGAGCCATCCCCGACTTAGGAGCCCCCTGCTTGATCGAATCGCTGGCGTTGTTGAGTCTAGAACAAAAGTGTTTTGAGTCTTAGGATTATATATATCGGAGAGTAGGATTCTTTTTACTCCTCAGTCCCTTCGTCGCTCTGGTGAGGTCTCCTGACGTAGAAGTTTTGACTCTTCTCTCCTCAAATTTCACAAAAAAAAAATTTAGGATCACGCGGGTATCTTGGAATCGTTCCGATGGTTCTGTGACGAGAACATTGTTCTTGGTGCCTCCTGACATTTAGGGGTTGTGGCAGTGTCCCGGGGAGTTGAGCTCCGAGGTGTTGTCGTCACAATTTTATCGTTGCAGTTCTGGAATACCTGAGTTTCGCCGACATCGAAATCTCTTTTATGCAGTTGTTGGTTAGATCACCTCGACGCCACCCAGTACTTGGGCGGGAGTTCGGGAGTATTGCCATAACTTGTATAACGGATGTTTTTCGAAGGTTGAGGTAAACGATTTCCGCAGGTTTCTTGGTTATGTGTTGACGGATGGATACAACTGGATCTAGGGATTGCTAGTTTGGGTGATATATTTTGTGTCCCCTGTATCCCCAACACCAGATTGCATAACCAGAAAGTTTCGGGAGTTTATAAGTGGGAATTCAAGTAGCCTTAGGATATCTTTCCGACAGACGCATGACATGAGATTGGGGTTCGACGTCTAGTGGTCCGCCTGTACACGGTTGGTTTTACAGTGGTCTCGTAGTGTCTTAAAGAGTCCTTGGCTATGCCGACTCGGGGATGCTTCGTATGTCATGTGCACAGCCTTGTACATGATGGTGCTGTACGATCGAGCCCGTGTGGGCCCCACCACGAAAACTTCGGACGGAATTTCTATCATATGTTTGTTCCGGCTTATTCTGCAAGCCAATACTTGTTTTGTTTTGTATTGTGGTATTCGAGTTGCTTCGAAGTCATATGCTGATTCCATATCTTTTTCTAAGTGGCTTCTCAACTTATGGACCGGGGCTCCAAAAGCGTTTCGAGCAGCACGGAGCATATGAGATGTTCCAAGAGCTGAAAATGGTTTTCCAAGCTCATTCCCGAGTCGAGAGATATGAAGTCTCCGACAAGTTCTACAGTTGTAAGATGGAGGAGAATAGTTCCGTCAGCGAACACATACTCAAAATGTCTGGGTTGCACAACCGCTTGTCTCAGCTGGGAGTTAATCTCCCGGATGATGCGGTCGTTGACAGAATCCTTCAGTCGCTTCCACCTAGCTACAAGAGCTTTGTGATGAACTTCAATATGCAGGGGATGGAGAAAACCATCCCTGAGGTATATTCGATGCTGAAATCAGCGGAGGTGGAGATCAAAAAGGAACATCAAGTGTTAATGGTGAATAAAACCACTAAGTTCAAGAAAGGCAAGGGTAAAAAGAGCTTCAAGAAAGACGACAAGGGAGTTGCCGCGCCCGGTAAGCAAGCTGCCGGGAAGAAGACAAAGAATGGACCCAAGCCTGAGACTGAGTGCTTTTATTGCAGGGGAAACGGTCACTGGAAGCTGAACTGCCCCAAGTACTTAGCGGACAAGAAGGCCGGCAACACCAAAGGTATATGTGATATATATGTTATTGATGTGTACCTTACCAGTACTCGTAGTAGCTCCTGGGTATTTGATACCAGTGCGGTTGCTCATATTTGTAACTCAAAACAGGAGCTGCGGAATAAGCGGAGACTGGCGAAGGACGAGGTGACGATGTGCGTCGGAAATGGCTCCAAGGTCGATGTGATCGCCGTCGGCACGCTACCTCTACATTTACCTACGGGATTAGTTTTAAACCTCAATAATTGTTATTTAGTGCCAGCTTTGAGCATGAACATTGTATCTGGATCTCGTTTAATGCGAGATGGCTACTCATTTAAATCCGAGAATAATGGTTGTTCTATTTATATGAGAGATATGTTTTATGGTCATGCCCCGCTGGTCCATGGTTTATTCTTAATGAATCTCGAACGTGATGTTACACATATTCATAGTGTGAATGCCAAGAAATGTAAGGTTGATAATGATAGTCCCACATACTTGTGGCACTGCCGCCTTGGTCACATTGGTGTCAAACGCATGAAGAAACTCCATGCAGATGGACTTTTGGAGTCTCTTGATTATGAATCATTTGACACGTGCGAACCATGCCTCATGGGCAAAATGACCAAGACTCCGTTCTCCGGAACAATGGAGTGAGCAACCAACTTATTGGAAATCATACATACTGATGTGTGCGGTCCAATGAGCGTTGAGGCTCGCGGTGGCTATCGTTATGTTCTCACCCTCACTGATGACTTAAGTAGATATGGGTATGTCTACTTGATGAAACACAAGTCTGAGACCTTTGAAAAGTTCAAGGAATTTCAGAGTGAGGTTGAGAATCAACGTGACAGGAAAATAAAGTTCTTACGATCAGATCGTGGGGGAGAATAATTGAGTCACGAATTTGGCGCACACTTAAAGAAATGTGGAATTGTTTCACAACTCACGCCGCCTGGAACACCTCAGCGTAATGGTGTGTCCGAACGTCGTAATCACACTCTGTTGGACATGGTGCGATCTATGATGTCTCTTACCGACCTACCGCTATCATTTTGGGGATATGCTTTAGAGACTTCCGCATTCACTTTAAATAGGGCTCCGTCGAAATCCGTTGAGATGACACCGTATGAATTATGGTTTGGGAAGAAACCTAGGCTGTCGTTTCTAAAAGTTTGGGGATGCGATGCTTATGTCAAGAAACTTCAACCTGAAAAGCTCGAACCCAAGTCGGAAAAAATGCGTCTTCATAGGATACCCGAAGGAAACCACTGGGTATACCTTCTACCTCAGATCCGAAGGCAAGATCTTCGTTGCCAAGAACAGGTCCTTTCTGGAGAAAGAGTTTCTCTCGAAAGAAGTAAGTGGGAGGAAAGTGGAACTTGATGAGATGACTCTTCTCGAACCAGAGAGTAGCGCAGCACAAGAAAATGTTTCTGTGGTGCCTGCACCGACTAGAGAGGAGGTTAATGATGACGATCATGATCAAGTTACCACTGAACTTCGTAGGTCCACAAGGACACGTTCCGCACCAGAGTGGTACGGCAACCCTGTCCTAGAAATCATGTTGTTAGACAATGGTGAACCTTCGAACTATGAAGAAGCGATGGCAGGCCTGGATTCCGAAAAATGGCTTGAAGCCATGAAATTCGAGATAGGATCCATGTATGAAAACGAAGTATGGACTTTGACTGACTTGCCCGATGATCAGCGATCCATAGAAAATAAATGGATCTTTTTAAGAAGAAGACAGACGTGGATGGTAATGTGACCATCTATAAGGCTCGGCTTATCGCTAAGGGTTATCGACAAGTTCAAGGGGTTGACTATGATGAGACTTTCTCACCCGTAGCGAAGCTGAAGTCCGTCCGAATCATGTTAGCAATTGCCGCGTTCTATGATTATGAGATATGGCAAATGGACGTCAAAACGGCATTCCTTAATGGTTTCCTTAAGGAAGAATTGTATATGACGCAGCTAGAAGGTTTTGTCGATCCTAAGAATGCTGACAAGGTGTGCAAGCTCCAACGCTCAATCTATGGGCTGGTCAAAGCATCTCGGAGTTGGAACATTCGCTTTGATGAGATGATCAAAGCGTTTGGGTTTACGCAGACTTATGGAGAAGCCTGTGTTTACAAGAAAGTGAGTGGGAGCTCTGTAGCGTTTCTCATATTATATGTGGATGACATACTATTGATGGGAAATGATATAGAATTCTTGGAAAGCATAAAGGCCTACTTGAATAAGTGTTTTTCAATGAAGGACCTTGGAGAAGCTGCTTATATATTGGGCATCAAGATCTATAGAGATAGATCGAGACGCCTCATTGGTCTTTCACAAAGCACGTACCTTGACAAGATATTGAAGAAGTTCAATATGGATCAGTCCAAGAAGGGGTTCTTGCCTGTATTGCAAGGTGTGAGATTGAGCACGGCTCAATGCCCGACCATGGCAGAAGATAGAGAAAAGATGAGTGTCATCCCCTATGCCTCGGCCATAGGGTCTATTATGTATGCCATGCTGTGTACCAGACCTGATGTAAACCTTGACGTAAGTTTGGTAGGAAGGTACCAAAGTAATCCCGGCATGGAACACTGGACAGCGGACAAGAATATCCTGAAGTACCTGAAAAGGACTAAGGATATGTTTCTCATTTATGGAGGTGACGAAGAGCTCGTCGTAAAGGGTTATGTCGACGCTAGCTTCGACACAGATCTGGATGACTTTAAGTCACAAACCGGATACGTGTATATTTTGAATGGTGGGGCAGTCAGCTGGTGCAGTTGCAAGCAAAGCGTCATGGCGGGATCTACATGTGAAGCGGAGTACATGGCAGCCTCGGAGGCAGCACATGAAGCAATCTGGATGAAGGAGTTCATTACCGACCTAGGAGTTATTCCCAATGCGTCGGGCCCGATGACTCTCTTCTGTGACAACACTGGAGCTATTGCCCTGGCCAAGGAGCCCAGGTTTCACAAGAAGACCAGGCATATCAAGCGTCGCTTCAACTCCATTTGTGAAAATGTTCAAGATGGAGACATAGATATTTGTAAAGTGCATACGGACCTGAATGTCGCAGATCCGTTTACTAAACCTCTTCCACGAGCAAAACATGATCAACACCAGAACTCTATGGGTGTTCGATTCATCACAATGTAACTAGATTATTGACTCTAGTGCAAGTGGGAGACTGTTGGAAATATGCCCTAGAGGCAATAATAAAATGGTTATTATTATATTTCCTTGTTCATGATAATTGTCTATTGTTCATGCTATAATTGTGTTATCCGGAAATCATAATACATGTGTGAATACATAGACCACAACATGTCCCTAGTGAGCCTCTAGTTAACTAGCTCGTTGATCAATAGATGGTTACGGTTTCCTGACCATGGACATTGGGTGTCATTGATAACGGGATCACATCATTAGGAGAATGATGTGATGGACAAGACCCGATCCTGAGCATAGCACTAGATCGTGTAGTTCGTTTGCTAAAGCTTTTCTAATGTCAAGTATCATTTCCTTAGACCATGAGATCGTGCAACTCCCGGATGCCGTAGGAATGCTTTGGGTGTACCAAACGTCATAATGTAACTGGGTGGCTATAAAGGTGCACTACAGGTACCTCCGAAAGTGTCTGTTGGGTTGGCACGGATCGAGACTGGGATTTGTCACTCCGTATGACGGAGAGGTATCTCTGGGCCCACTCGGTAATGCATCATCATAATGAGCTCAATGTGACCAAGTAGTTTGTCACGGGATCATGCATTACGGAACAAGTAAAGTGACTTGTCGGTAACGAGATTGAACGAGGTATTGGGATACCGACGATCGAATCTCGGGCAAGTAACGTACCGATTGACAAAGGGAATTGTATACGGGATTGCTTGAATCCTCGACATCGTGGTTCATCCGATGAGATCATCGTGGAACGTGTGGGAGCCAACATGGGTATCCAGATCCCGCTGCTGGTTATTGGCTAGAGAGGTGTATCGGTCATGTCTGCATGATTCTCGAACCCGTAGGGTCTACACACTTAAGGTTCGATGACGCTAGGGTTATAAGGAAGGTTTGTATGTGATTACCGAATGTTGTTCGGAGTCCCGGATGAGATCCCGGACGTCACGAGGAGTTCCGGAATGGTCCGGAGACGAAGATTTATATATGGGAAGTCCTTATTCGGTCGCCGGAAGTGTTCGGGGGAATATCGGTATTGTACCGGGACCACCGAAAGGGTTCCGGGGGTCCATCGGGATGGTCCACCTGCCCCGGAGGGCCCTATGGGCTGAATATAGAGGGGAACCAGCCCCTAGGTGGGCTGGGCGCCAAACCCCCCTAGGGCCCATGCGCCTAGGGTTGGGGGGAAACCCTGGAGGGGGCGCCCCCTTGGCTTGGGGGGCAACCCTCCCCCCTGGCCGCCGCCCCCCCTCTAGATCCATCTGGAGGGGGCCGGCCCCCTCTCCCTTGCCCCTATTAATAGAGGGGGGGGGGGGTGGGAGGGCAGCCGCACCACATCCAAGGTGCAGCCCGTCCCCTCCCCAACACCTCTCCTCCTCCGCGTGAGCTTGGCGAAGCCCTGCCGGAGAACTGCCACTCCACCACCACCACGCCGTCGTGCTGCTGTTGGAGCCTTCTTCCTCAACCTCTCCCTCCTCCTTGCTGGATCAAGGCGCGGGAGACGTCACCGGGCTACACGTGTGTTGAACGCGGAGGCACCGTTGTTCGGTGCTTGGATCGGATTAGCCGCGATCTGAATCGCTATGTGTACGACTCCTCCAACCGCGTTCTTGCAACGCTTCCGCATCGCGATCTTCAAAGGTATGAAGATGCACTCCCCTCTCGTTGCTAGTAAACTCCATAGATTGATCTTGGTGATGCGTAGAAAAAATTTAATTTCTGCAACGATCCCCAACACCTACCCTCAAGACTATCAAAGGATGGAGGCCCAAAGAGATCCAAGTGAAGGAGCTCCAAAGGCCTCTTCGAGTAAATGATACTCGTGGGAGGGTGAGCCTTCTCATGTGGCTTTTCTTCGATACAAGCACTGCAAGCACGATCTTTAGCAAAACTAACATTCGTTAGTCCACGGACATGGTCCCCCTTGAGAAGACTTTGCAAAGATCGCATATTGACATGGGCTAAGCGGCGATGCCAAAGCCATCCCACGTCAACTTTAGCCATTAGGCATGTCGCGGTCATAGTGGGTTGCTCCAAAAAGATAATCATATAGAGACCGTTCTCGACATGCCCAACAAAGGATACTTTAAGAGTCTTGCTCCACAAGAGGGCCACGGTATCAATATCAAAGAAAGTGGCAAAGCCCATGATTGCAAGTTGACGAACGGAAAGTAAATTGTATGCAAGTGACTCAACAAGCATGACCTTCTCGATCGTGAGATCATGAGAAATGACAACTTTGCCGAGTCCCAATACCTTAGAAGACGAGGCATCACCCCACTCGACATTGGTGGGCATAGATGGAATCTTGTGCACGTCCACCACCAAGTCCTTGCTTCCGGTCATATGATTTGTAGCTCCACTATCAAGCAACCATGATCCCCCACCGGAAGCAAACACCTACAAGAGATCAATGCTTGGTTTTAGGTACCCATTTTGTAATGGGTCCTTTGATGTTAGTAACAAGGGTCTTAGGAACCCAAATAGACCATTCAATATACTCATGAGGAGAACCAACAAATTTGGCATAAACATGCCCATCACTAGCACGGCATAACACACAAGGATTAAAGTCGCCGGCTTTGTTGGAAGGGGTGGCATTGCCCTTCTTGACACCGCCACCCTTCGCATTGTTCTTCTTCTCCTTGGAAGCACCCTCTCCCTCCTTCACAAAAGTTTGCTTGAGAGGAGGAGGTCATTTGGTCTTGTCATTCTTCTTCTTGTTCTTGGGCTTGGGTGCGAACCCAATCCCCTCCTTGGCCACAACTTCCTTTTGATTGCTCAAAAGGTCGTTGAGGTTCTTCTCACCTTGTATGCATGACACAAGGCCTTTCTCAAGTTGCTCCTTCAACTTAGCATTCTCCTCAACAAGATGCACATGCTCACAACAAGGGTTAGTAGCATTTGCATTATCAATTAACACCATATGAGGAAAGGTGGCTTTCTCCTTGGTTAGCTTCACTTGGAGTTGATCATGAGACTCCTTGAGGCTAGCATGAACACCCTTCAAGACTTTGTGAGCCTTGTCGAGAATGTCAAACTCCTCTTTGAGTCTAGCAAGATCAACCCCAAGCTTTTCCTTCTCGGAGTTTAGCACACGAGAAACAACAAGAGCATGATCAAGATCTTTCTTTAACTTAGCATGATCATCATTGTGTGACTCCTCAAGAGCCAAACAAAGACCACGCTCTTCGTCAAGAGCATTGGAAAGATCCGAAATCTCATCGGCATAGTCACGACTATGCCCCTCCATCTTAGAGATGGTATCTTCGTGAGCCTCGATCATGGCATTGGCTTCACCAAGTTGTTCCAAGAAAGCAACAAAGTGCTTCTTGGATTTACCCTTGAGTTTACCCATAAAGGTCTCAAACTCATTCTCCTCCACATTTGTCCCCTCATGTTCATCAATGCTATCCGAAGAAGGATGACTAATGATGGTAGTTTTGATGTTGGGGGTTACCTTGTTGGTGGCTTTAGCCATGAGGCACTTGGCGGTGATGTTCTCATTGGGTGAGTCAAAGAGAGACACCCGTGGAGTCGTCGCAATGGCAACGAAGGCCATGGCAACCGACTCACCATCTTCCTCATCGTCATCATCCTCAATGTACTCTTCTTGTACCACCAATGCCTTGGGAGGAGTCTTCTTGGTGAAGTTGCTCTTGTTGGGGAACGACTTGGCCTTGTCCTTTCGGATGAGCTTGCCACCATTGTCTTCCCTCTTCTCATAAGGGCACTCCGCAACAAAGTGGCTCACATTGCCACAATTGAAGCAAGTCCTCACTCGTTGCTTGCCCTTTGCGCCACTTGAATTGTTCTTGTTGAAGTTGGGCCTTGAGTTCTTCTTGCTCCAAAATTGCCTTGAAGCAAGCGCCATGTGTTCATGATAGGCATACTTCTTATCTTCGAGGTTGCTCTCCTCTTCTTCCTCTTCATCCTCTTCCTCCATACTAACCTTGGCCTTTAGAGCAAGGTTGGGCTTTTTTAATCTTTGAGAGCGAAGAACCGCATTGTCGGCGGTCTTGTCCAAGATGCTCATAGCAACGAACTCATCCAACACTTCACTTGAGGACAAGGTGTGGAAGTCCGGCCTTTGACGAATGACGGAGGACATGGCTTTGTGGTAGGGCATCATTGCCTTGAGGAATTTGCGCTTGATCCAATTGTCATCCGTGTCCTTACTTCCATGATCTCGGAGAGAGACCGCGAGTTCAGTTACTCTCCGATAAAGCTCACGAGGTTCTTCATCTTCTTTCATTGCAAACTCATCGGCTTCATCTTGCACCACTTCATAGTTGGTGCGTTGAATGCTTGCGCTTCCCCGATAGAGGGAAACCACTTGGTGCCAAGCATCTTTGGCCATGGTGTAGGGCCGGAGATGAGGAAGATCTTCGGGTGGGATTGCTTCTTGGATGATGAAGAGAGCATTCTCATTGAATTGATTATCCACGGCTTCTCTAGGAGTGAAGTTACTTCGGTCATGCGGATAGAAACCTTCTTCAATGATTCTCCAAAGGTTAGTGTTCACATGATTTAAATGACGCTTAAAACGATAGACCCAAGAATCAAATTCTACATTCTTCTCAATCTTAGGGGCCGGTCCGGCATGATTCAAATGAGTGGAAGGAAGCGGTCCACCATAGACAAGTGGAGGTTCCACATGGGCAAAGATGCCGGTGCCATTTTTACCACTAGAAGAAGGAGCTTTCTCGCTAGTAGCTTCCCCCTTGTCGGAGGTAGCATCCGTCACCTTGTTAGCGGGATCACCCACTTACAACGGTGCGGTGGAAAGTTTAAGCCCTTCTAAAAATTTATTAAACATGCTTTCGACCTCGGTCGTCATGGAGGTTTTCAATGTGTCCAACGCCACATTGAATTCCTCACGAGAGACCGCGGTTCCCCCATCTCCCGTAGACGAGACCGGATTCACACCGGAGTGCTCCTCCACACCGTCTACGATGTCAACCATACTCTTCAGACGGTAAAGTCCTTAATAAAGAGACGAGGCTCTGATACCAATTGAAAGGATCGATATAGTTGACTAGAGGGGGGGTGAATAGGCAACTAACAGTTTTTAGCTTTTCTTTACCAATTTAAATTTTGCATCAAAGTAGGTTGTCTAGATATGCAACTAGGTGAGCAACCTATATGATGCAACAACAATAAGCACACACGCAAGCAAGAGATAAAGCACAAATAAGCTTGCACAAGTAAAGGCACGAGATAACCAAGAGTGGAGCCGGTGAAGACGAGGATGTGTTACCGAAGTTCCTTCCCTTTGAGAGGAAGTACGTCTCCGTTGGAGCGGTGTGGAGGCACAATGCTCCCCAAGAAGCCACTAGGGCCACCGTATTCTCCTCACGCCCTCACACAATGCGAGATGCCGTGATTCCACTATTGGTGCCCTTGGAGGCTGCGACCGAACCTTTACAAACAAGGTTGGGGCAATCTCCACAACTTAATTGGAGGCTCCCAACAATACCATGAAGCTTCACCACAATGGACTATGGCTTCGCGGTGACCTCAACCGTCTAGGGTGCTCAAACACCCAAGAGTAACAAGATCCACAAGGGATTAGTGGGGGGGTTCAAATTTCTCTTGGTGGAAGTGTAGATCGGGGCCTTCTCAACCAATCCCTAGAGAATCAACAAGTTTGATTGGCTAGGGAAGGAGATCGGGCGAAAATGAAACTTGGAGCAACAATGGAGCTTGGAGGTGGAAGAGGTGGTCAACTAGAGGAGGAAGACACCCCTTATATAGTGGAAGAACAAATCCAACCGTTATCCACCAACTCAGCCTGCGCAACGCGGTACTACCGTACCTGAGGCGCGGTACTACCGCAGGGGCACGCGGTACTACCGCAGGGCCCCGCAGTACTACCGCCCACGCAGCAGAGACCAGAACAGCCTAAAATGCACTAAAGCAGAGGGCGGTAGTACTGCTGGCGCGGTACTACCGCTCCCCTTTGCGGTACTACCGCAAGGCAGGGGCTGTCCAGAGATGGGAAGGCACAGATATAAAAAATTACATCTGTGGCTACTTCCGCAGAGTTGTAGTCGATGCAAAAACCCGACGCGGTAGTACCGTAAGCCAGCAGCGGTACTACCGCGCGAGGCGCGGATGTAAAAAATTACATCCGCCCCTTACTGCCGCGTACTTGCGGAACTAAGTCAGATACCATGGTACTACCGCTTACTAGAAGCGGTACTACCGTGGGCCCTTGCGGTACTACCGCACCAGCGGGCGGTACTACCCCAAGGCCCTGCGGTACTACCACTCTAAGGAGCAGTACTACCGCACGCCCTAATTCAGCAAGCAAGAGCAATATTTGCATAGACAAGGAAAACATAGGATACTCCAAAGGCTAGAGGAAAGGAGGTGCAAAGGAAGATGTGTACGTGATGAATCCACCCAACCTTTCCAACGCGGACCCCCTCTTAATAGTACGGCTTCCCTACGACTCAATACCACCGAAAAGAAACGAAGAGAAATGCCGTCTTCCATAGCCTTCGAGGGGAACCAAATCATCTTGTGCGTAGTCAGTATATCTGAAATATTCGATGCACATGATTAGTCCGCAAAAGCATTGTCATCAATCACCAAAACCAACTAAGGGATAAAAATGCCCTTACAACGACAACATTGATGCTGCCACGACTATGTTTTACAACCATATTAGAATACCTTGATTTCGATAAGATACTACAAAATATGAATGCATACATTAACCACTAGCTCTAATTGTTGTAAATGATGACTACAAATGCCCCAACTAAATATTCCTAGCTAGCTAGCAGCCATCACATAGTAGGCAAAACACGATTGACGGTACAAACATCCACTAGTTAATTAGCCATGATCATGACAAAGTACTAGGACCTACTTCTCTGTTTTAGGTTAAATTGAAAAGAATAAAACAAAAACTGCATGTTCATGTTGGAGCATGGAGATCCACCGTTTGCACTCATTCTATATTTGCTGTCATTCATCAATTTGAGGCGTCTATCTCGTGGGTCTGCAGTCGAGTATGTGCCTTTAAAATTGGTCTTCTGATGGCAAATAATTGTCATCTCACCTTCCGCATCCATCATTGCAGGCACAACAACTCTTGGGAGCTTATGTTGAAGATCATCATAGTAACATAGTAAGGAGTGCAGTTTCTTTAAGATGACTAGTGGCACAAAAATAGTACAAAATCATACCAAACTTTTTAATGAATGTTGGTATTGCTCGACTTGTGGACTAGTGGTACGTATGGTGTAGTATTTGGACCAGCTCCGTAAGTGGCCTTAAACGACTTGACATCATTAACAAAAGAGACAAGATAATTCTTCTCCTTACAAGTAAGCTTTGAGCCAGCAGTGTAATAGGTCTCGTCTACTATATTCCGTATTTTTCTTCGAGATGAAAAATAAGCTGTAAATTTTAAATAAAATGTTAAGTTAGGAGTGGATAACAAATATTTTTAGATTAGCAAGATAAATCACTTAACAAATTTGTTTAAGAAACTCACACAAAGGAAAAATAGGAATCATGTCCAGTTCCTGACATGTGGGACCACAAATGTAGAAACCACATCACGGATCAGGAGGCTCCATTCCTAGGAAGCTTGGTAAACCCCTCGGCCATAAGGCTTATATCATCTCTTTAACACCCTGGATTTGACCCTTTCCTTTTTTTCCAAAATAACTTGGATTTATATGGAGTTTATCTGGATCTTTATTTGAATGAAGCTTTGGACTTAAGACTTGGGAATATGAATTATTTTCTCCTGCATCCAAGTGCATCCAAGCCTCACACACATCACAAGATTTCACTAACATTTCTACCCAAGCCCATCCATAATTTCTTTCTCAATATATTATTTTTCTATGAAAGAATATACCCGCAAGCACATGGGTTATGAAGCAACATGTATTCTGCCACTCCGAAAATCATACAATTCTCATAATTTCTAGAGGTCAGCTAAACCCTAAAAATGCCACAAACACTAGCTAGAAGTTTCGCAAGTGAGCACACCGTCCACAAAGAAGTTTCTGCCCCAACTTCTGGTTTACACAAAGTACCACTTACATTTACTCAAACTTGCTGAAACTTGGTATAAAACACTCATCCTAGTACGTAGGCACGACACACCAGAAATCAGCCCCCATGCCACTCACTGGTAGAAAAAGAGGCTTCCATACGCCCCCATTAGTCCCCAAAACAATCGAACCGCGACCAAAGGGGTCTTTAGTCGCGGTTCGGGAGGAGACCCGCGACCAACTATCTGGGCCCAGCGCGCTCGGTCGACAGCTGGCGGACGGGAGGGGCTTTAGTCCCGGTTGGCCTGGCCAACTGGGACTAAAGGCCCATCCAGCTGGCGGACGGGAGGGGCTTTAGTCCCGGTTGGCCTGGCCAACCGCGACTAAAGGTCCCCGAAGGCCTTTAGTTGCGGTTGGCCAGGCCAACCGGGACTAAAGGCCCATCCCTATATATAGGACTCAGCTCACTTCACTTCACTCAGCTCACTTCACAATTTTCAGAAGGGGGTGGTGGGTTTGCTTTTGGTTCCTGCTATGCACACAAGGTGTTTGATGAAATGCCCGAGAGCCTGAAACAAACATGATATGAAGTGTCCGAGCCACACTTGAGCTTTCTCATTTATTTTTCCTCCGCGATCGCGGTTAGCAACTTGAACCTTTCATGTGTCATTGATAAAATATGCATGTGTGTAGTTCATTGTTTAATTTGTATTATTTCTAGCTAGTTAGTTTAACAAATGCATGATGGTTAATACAGATGAATCGGCAATGGATGTACGGTCCCCGACTCTCCGGCGAGTTCACTACGGGTTTGAAAGATTTCCTCGTAGTGGCAAATGCGAACAAGCATCAAGGTTTTATTATCTGTCCATGTGTTGTCTGTAAGAATCAGAAGGGTTACTCCTCCTCAAGAGACGTTCACATGCACCTGCTTCGGCACGGTTTCATGCCAAGCTATAATTGTTGGACCAAGCATGGAGAAAGAGGGGTTAGAATGGAAGAAGATGAAGAAGGGGATGATATCGATGACAACTATCATGATCATTTCGGTGATACTTTCATGGAGGATGATGCTGAAGGTGGGGAAGGGTTAGGTGAAGGTGAAGAAGAGGCACATGATGAGCCCGCTGATGATCTTGGTCGGACCATTGCTGATGCACGGAGACGCTGCGAAACTGACAAGGAGAGGGAGAATTTGGATCGCATGTTAGAGGATCACAAAAAGTCGTTGTATCCAGGATGCGATAATAGTCTGAAAAAGCTGGGATGCACACTGGATTTGCTAAAATGGAAGGCACAAGAAGGTGTAGGTGACTCATCATTTGAAAATTTGCTGAAAATGTTGAAGAATATGTTTCCGAAGAATAACGAGTTGCCCGCCAGTACGTACGAAGCAAAGAAGGGTGTCTGCCCTCTAGGTTTAGAGGTTCTGAAGATACATGCATGCATTAACGACTGCATCCTCTACCGCGGTGAATACGAGAATTTGAATGAATGCCCTGTATGCACTGCATTGCGTTATAAGATCAGAGGCGATGACCCTGGTGACGATGTTGAGGGCGAGAAACCCAGGAAGAGGGTTCCCGCCAAGGTGATGTGGTATGCTCCTATAATACCACGGTTGAAACGTCTGTTCATGAACAAAAAGCATGCCAAGTCGTTGCGATGGCACAAAGAGGACCATAAGTCCGACGGGGAGTTGAGACACACCGCTGATGGAACGCAATGGAGAAAGATCGACAGAGTGTTCAAAGAGTTTGCAGCTGACGCAAGGAACATAAGATTTGGTCTAAATACTGATGGCATTAATCCTTTTGGCGAGCAGAGCTCCAGCCATAGCACCTGGCCCGTGACTCTATGCATCTACAACCTTCCTCCTTGGTTGTGCATGAAGCGGAAGTTCATTATGATGCCAATTCTCATCCAAGGCCCTAAGCAACCCGGCAACGACATCGATGTGTACCTAAGGCCATTAGTTGAAGAACTTTTACAGTTGTGGGCCAGACCTGGTGTACGTGTCTGGGATGAGCACAAAGGAGAGGAATTTGACCTACGAGCGTTGCTTTTTGTAACCATCAACGATTGGCCTGCTCTCAGTAACCTTTCGGGACAGACAAATAAGGGATACAATGCATGCACGCACTGCTTACATGAGACTGAAAGTGTACATTTGGTTAATTGTAAGAAGAACGTGTACCTGGGTCATCGTCGATTTCTTCCCCGAAATCATAACGTAAGAAAGAAAGGCAAGCATTTCAACGGCAAGGCAGATCACCGGCCGAAGCCTGCGGAACGTACTGGTGCTGAGATATTTGATATGGTCAAGGATTTGAAAGTCATCTTTGGAAAGGGTCCTGGCGGACAATCAGTTCCGCGGGGAGTTGACGGGCACGCACCCATGTGGAAGAAGAAATCTATATTTTGGGAGCTAGAATATTGGAAAGTCCTAGATGTCCGCTCTGCAATCGACGTGATGCATGTTACGAAGAATATTTGCGTGAACCTGCTAAGCTTCTTGGGCGTGTATGGGAAGACAAATGATACAAAGGAAGCACGGCAGGACCAGCAACTTTTGAAAGACCCAGATGACCGGCATCCGGAATGGTTTCAAGGTCGTGCCAGCTACGCTCTTACCAAAGAAGAGAAGGTCATTTTTTTGAATGCCTGAGCAGTATGAAGGTCCCGTCTGGCTTCTCGTCGAATATAAAGGGAATAATAAACATGGCGGAGAAAAAGTTCCAAAACCTGAAGTCTCACGACTGCCACGTGATTATGACGCAATTGCTTCCGATTGCTTTGAGGGGGCTCCTACCGGAAAATGTTCGAGTAGCCATTGTGAAGCTATGTGCATTCCTCAATGCAATCTCTCAGAAGGTAATCAATCCAGAAGATCTACCACGGTTACAGAACGATGTGGTCCAATGCCTTGTCAGTTTCGAGTAGGTGTTCCCACCATCCTTCTTCGATATTATGATGCACCTCCTGGTCCACCTAGTCGAAGAGATTTCCATTCTCGGTCCTGTATTTCTACACAATATGTTCCCCTTTGAGAGGTTCATGGGAGTATTAAAGAAATATGTTCGTAACCGTGCTAGGCCAGAAGGAAGCATCGTCAAGGGCTATGGAAATGAGGAGGTAATTGAGTTCTGTATTGACTATGTTCCTGACCTTAAGCTGATTGGTATTCCTCAATCGCGGCACGAGGGGAGACTAAGTGGAAAAGGCAAGATCGGAAGGGAATCCACGATATGTATGGACGGTCATTCTATGACTGAAGCACACCACACAGTTCTGCAAAATTCCAGCTGGTGGCTCCGTACTTCGAGCAACACAAGAATATTTTACGCTCGGACAACCCGGGGAAGCCTGAATCCTGGATTAGAAAGGCCCACATGGAGACTTTCGGCAGTTGGTTGCGAAAACATTTAATGAATGGCAATGATGTTGGAGATCAGCTGTACATGTTGGCCAAGAAACCATCTTCGACTATAACGACTTTCCAAGGGTACGAGATAAATGGGAATACATTTTACACCATCGCCCAAGATAAAAAGAGCACCAACCAAAACAGTGGTGTCCGCTTTGATGCAGCAACTGAGAATGGGCAAAAGGTCACATATTACGGTTACATAGAGGAGATATGGGAACTTGACTATGGACCCTCCTTTAAGGTCCCTTTGTTCCGGTGCAAATGGTTCAAGCTAACAGGAGGTGGGGTAAAGGTGGACGAGCAATACGGAATGACAATGGTGGATTTCAACAATCTTGGTTACCTTGACGAACCATTCGTCCTTGCCAAAGATGTCGCCCAGGTTTTTTATTTGAAGGACATGAGTAGCAAACCGAGGAAACGAAAAGATAAGAAAACGATCAGTACATCATGCGATGATCCAAAGCGCCACATTGTTCTTTCAGGGAAAAGAAACATCGTGGGAGTGGAGGACAAGACAGACATGTCAGAAGATTATAATATGTTTGGTGAAATTCCGCCCTTCAAAGTGAACACTGACCCAAGCATTAAGTTAAATGATGAGGATGCTCCATGGATACGGCACAATCGTAAGCAAGCAGGGACACAAGGGAAGAATTGATGTGTAATAATTTATTGTACCAAACTTTGTATTTGGTCGATGAACTGAATGATGTATCAAACCTTTTATCAAACCTTCAAGGGATTTTAAAATGAATTAGTTTTATTTTTCTGATTTTTTTGATATATAATTGTATTTTTAAGATTTTAAAATGAATTAGTTTTATTTTTCTGATTTTAAAAGGAAAAAGGAAGAAGAAGAAAGAAGGAAAAAGGAAGAAAAAAAAACAGAAGAAAAAAGGAAAAACAGAAGAAAAAAACAAACAGAAGAAAAACATAAGAAAAAAACAGAAGAAAAAAACAAACAGAAGAAAAAAACAGAAGAAAAAACAGAAGAAAAAAGGAAAAAGGAAAAAAGGAAGAAAAAACAGAAGAAAAAAGGAAAAACAGAAGAAAAAAACAAACAGAAGAAAAACATAAGAAAAAAACAGAAGAAAAAACAAACAGAAGAAAAAACAGAAGAAAAATGGAAGAAAAAAAAGAAGAAAAACAAAACAAAATAAATAAAGCAAAAAAGAAAACAAAAAAAAGGCAAAAAATAAAAAATATGCCACCTACTGGGCCACCTACTGGGCCACCACGGCCTGAATACGACTAGAAACCCATTAATGGGCCAGGATTCAGGCCCGCAGAAGGCCCAGTAGGCCCACAGGCACATAGTGACAGAATAGGCCCGTAAGCCTGCATTTGAGAGGAGCTCGAAGTGGTGAGCGCAGCCGCGCTTATAAACCACTGTCGAAGCCTCTCGGCTAGCGAGGTGGGACTAAACATCCCACCGCACCGCGCCAGTTCCAGCACAGACCCTTTAGTCCCGGTTGGGGAGGAGGACCGCGACTAAAGGGTACCCTTTAGTCGTGGTTGTTGTCCCCAACCGCGACTAAAGGGTCTTTCTGCGCGGGAACTAAAGCGGCGCCAAAACCCTTTAGTCCCGGTTGGGGAGGCGGACCGCGACTAAAGGGTACCCTTTAGTCGCGGTTGGTGTGGCCAGCCGCGACTAAAGGGTACCTTTAGTCGCGGTCCGCCTCCCCAACCGCGACTAAAGGTGCGTCTATAAATACTGCACTTAGCAGTTTCGCCACTTCCCATTCTCCTCTCTCTCGACGCCGAAGCGCTGCCCCGACGCCGACGCCGACGCCGAAGCCCTGCGCGCCGCCGCCCCCGTCCCCAGTGAGCGCCGCCTCCGCCCGTGCCCTGCCCTTGCCCGCCGCCCGTGCCCTGCGCCCTTGCCCGCCGCCCGCCGCCCGACGCCCTGCCGCCCGCCGCTCGACGCCTTGCCGCCCGCCGCCCGCTGGCCCTGCCTGCCGTCCTCCGCGCGTCGGCAGAAGAAGAAGAAGGAAGAAGAAAAAGGAAGAAGAAGAAGCAGAAAGAAAAAGGAAAAAGGAAGAAGAAGAAGGAAGAAGGAAGAAGAAAACAAAAGAAAAACAGAAGAAAAACAAGAAAAAGGAAGAAAAAAGGAAAAAGGAAGAAAAAAAAGAAAAAGGAAGAAAACAACAGAAGAAAAACAAAGGAAGAAGAAAAAAAAACAGAAGAAAAAAACAAAAGAAAACAAAAAAAGGAAGAAGAAAAAAAGAAAGAAGAAAAAAAGAAAGAATAAAAACAAAGGAGGAAGAAAAAAAAAAAGGAAGAAGAAAAACAAAGGAAGAAGAAAAACAAAGGAAGAAGAAAAAAAGAAAGAAGAAAAAAAAAGGAAGAAGAAAAAAAGAAAGAAGAAAGAAAGAAGAAAAAGGAAGAAGAAAAAAAGGAAGAAGAAAAAGGAAGAAGAAAAAAAATGAAAACCAAATGAAAACCAAAAGAAAGAAGAAAGAAAAAGGAAGAAGAAAAAAAGAAGAAGAAAGGAAGAAGAAAGGAAGAAGAAGAAAGAAAGAAAAAAGAAAAAGGAAGAAGAAGAAAGAAAGAAGAAAGGAAGAAGAAGAAAGGAAGAAGAAGAAAGGAAGAAGAAGAAAGAAAGAAGAAGAAAGGAAAAAGGAAGAAGAAGAAAGGAAGAAGAAGAAAGAGGAAGAAGAAAGGAAGAAGAAGAAAGAAAGAAGAAAGAGGAAGAAGAAGAAAAAAAGAATTTTTACTTAAAGAATCTTATTTTTTAATTCCTCCTCCTCTATGTCCCCTTAATCTTATTTTTTAATTCCTTTATACTTAAAGAATTTTTACTACATGCAGGAGTGACATATGGCGGACGATAGAACCGAGCCGCTTAGGGATCCGGAGGCTGAACGTTATTTAATGGGCATCATCAACAACGAGATTCCTTATGTGCCGGGCTCAGAATATGAGCAACAAGAGGATGTAGTCTCTTCTTATCTGAACCTTGATGGTGGAACAGAGATTGTCGATGATCAAGAAGGTGAAGGAACGGACATTGTCGACGGAGGTCAACCGTCAACAACCGACGATCTCGAATTGCAAGTAGCAACCACCTCCGGCGAGGTATATATATACATTGAGCCTCTCGTGATACAAACTTACTGAAATGTGAATACATATGTATTAACGCGCGCGACTCTCTTTCTTTTTTTAGCCCTCCGGATCGAGTACGACAAAGCGTGGCAAATCCAAGGCGATGAAAACAGGAGAAACATATGCCATTGAGTTTGTCAGTGAAACCGGCAAGCCCCTACAGCTCATCTCAAAGTTTATCAACCAATGCGGAGTCGTTGTTAGAGACAACGTCCCGATCACCGTCCAGGAATGGAAGGAGCCAAAGAAGGCACGTCTTGGTTTCAGTTTTGTCGACAAGAGAACGAAAAAGGATTGCTGGAGAAAGCTTATGGAACATTTCATTCTACCTCCGGAATACAACAAAGTCGATGAATTCGGTAACGAGGTTCCGGGTGGACGTCAGAGGAGGAGGCTAGTTAAAGAGTTCGCTCTTCAGAAGATGGGCGAAGCATTCCGGAACTTCAAGAAAAATTTAACCCTTGACTATGTCAACAAGGGCAAGACTCCGGATTTCAATGGACAACATGAGAAACTGAAAGATGATTGGCCAGAATTTGTGAGGCAAAAGCAATCGGAGCATTTCAAGGAAATATCAAAAAAAAATAAGGATAATGCGAGTAAGAAAAAGTTCCATCATATTATGGGGCCAGGAGGATACCGCCTTTCGGAGCCTAGGTGGCAGAAGATGGAGGAGGACCTGAGGGTGCGAGGAATCCCTCTAGGTACAGAGGGATGGGACCCAAGGGCCAAAAGCTGGTGGTACGGGCATGGGGGATCGCTAGACCCGGAGACAGGGGTGTGTGTTCACCGGCAGAGACAGTTTGCTCCCACCCAAGCCCTTATTGACGCAATGACCCAAGCTCAAGAGGGCTTGATCAAGTTCAACAGAGAGAAAGACGCACTGACAACAGCCCTCGGGAATGATGAACACGGAGGACGTGTACGAGGCAAAGGCAAAGTTCCGTGGAAAGTAGGGTTTTCCCAGGACAATGACCCGTACTGTTACAGAAGCCGTAAGAGAAAGACGGACCGGGATGCAGATCTTATGACGAAGTTTGCATCGGAACTCCATGAGTTGAAGCAGACCGTGCATGAACTAGTGAAAGAAAAATCGGCCGCAGGGCCGCATGAAGATCATGAAGCGGATCGCGGAAGCCAGCAGCGGAGAAGCAGCATGGCTTCCACGGATGCCCCGCCTGGTGCTAGTGCACCGATGATCGAGATTCGTGCACCGGAGCCTCACTACCCCGTGGATGATGTAAAGGAGATGAAAGAATGTGATCTGCATTATCCCGTGGGGAACGTTTCCACGAAGGTAGCTAGCGGCAGTGCTTTACCCTGTACACCTGGAGCACTCCACCACAACAACCCCATTGCATATGGCTATGCTCGTGTCACGGTGGAAGACATAGTCCAAGGGTTTGAGGACCTGGAGATTGACAAACCTACACCCGAAGGGGAGAGAAGACTTGGAGATGTCAAGCGCCAGTTCATTCTATGGAAAAAGAAGTACATAGTGTTTCCAGGCGAGGCGCCAAGGCTAGCAAGTCCACCCCCCTCCGATGGTGGTGGTGGTGGTGGTGGCGGTGGTGGTGGTCGTGGTGGTTCACCTACACCTCCTTCACGCCATTCGACGCCGTCCCCCGATCCACAACCTCCGGCGGGTACGACGCCCCCCAATCCTCCTCCGGCGGGTACGACGCCCCCCAATCCACCTCCGGCGAAGAAGCGGAAGCAGGCGGACAGCAAGGAAACCCGCTCCTGGACTATTAACCCGGACCCTTATGTACCTAAGACCACAAGGGTACCGGAGCCATCACTGAAGCCTCTCCTCCCAAGGCCTGGGGAACTTAGTGAAGCTGAAACCAAATTGGCCGCGTCTGCTGATTATGAGAAATGGAAGGCGGATATGAAGGCGAAAAAAGAGCCTGAGCCCAAGCAAGTATTCATTGAGAAGCAAAAGAAGTGGGCTAAGGATTTTTTGACGACACCGTCCCAAGCCGAGCTGAATATGCCTGACGACTATGGACATGAACTTCGTAGGCAAGCAAAAATATTGAAGGAGGAGAAAGAAGAAAGTAAAAAAAGCGGGAAACAAGTTGACCAGCTCGGGATGCAGAAGAAACAATCGATCCCCCCGCTCATAGTGAAAGCCGGTCCGGAAGAGGACCCCGAGATCATAGCAGCTGCGGCAGCACTTGGATTGACTGTACCGGGTGCCATGAAACAAGCGTCCGAGATTGGTTTGACTCTTCGTGCCTTCTTAGGCCTTGAGGATGCGCCAGTATGTGAGATAGCATTACAATATGTGCGGAATGGGCCTCTCGTCGAGCCTGCGCGGGAAAAGAGTCTACCACCACAAATGCGAAATCTGCTACGTTGGTACAAGCAATTCATAACATGGGCCGACAAAGAATATGTTTATGCGGATGTTACAGATGAGCATCACACCAAACGGTACTCTGTAGAAATTCATATGAGTGAATTGTTCCAGCTGTTCAATCTGCGTGACCTCGACAAATCTATGCTGAGTTGCTACGTTCTGTAAGTGATTTATTTCTACCTCATCTCGTTCTTCATTGCCTGCACTATATATATATATTGTCCTAACTATATTGTTGCGTACGCTATTATGCAGATTGAATATTTGGGAATGCAAAATAAGAAACATCCATGATGTTGGGTTCATTGACCCACATATCGTTAATGGACATGTGTTACAACATCACCCCGAAGACGTGGAGAAAGACCTGTACAAGTTTCTTAGAAAGCATCAACTCAAAAGTCATATTCTATTTCCTTACCATTTTGGGTGAGTGTTTCTCTCTTGTGCCCATTCTCTTTTGTTTACTCCATGCATGGTATGTCTAATCGATGAGTTATGCATGACTGTGCATGTAACGTGTCCGCAGGTTCCACTGGATTCTGCTAAATATTGAACTTCACACCTCTAGAGTTCTAATCATGGACTCTATGGATTCGGATCCAAAGCGTTGGGCCGACATGAGAAAAATGCTGCAAAAGTAATTATTTTCAATCATTTGAGCTCTATATCGATCGGTCTATTTCGTTCATTTCCTAATATCAAGTAACTAATAACTTCCTTATTCATTTAATTTTCTTTGCCCTGTAGGGTTTGGAGACGGTTCTCAGAAGAAATTGTCGGTGAATTCAAACATGAGCTAGATTTCAGAAGGTTAGTTAATGTGGATAAGCAGCCACCGGGGACCAATCTATGTGGATACTATGTTTGTGAGAACATCCGGAGACACACCACGGAGCGGAAGGCATCGGCTAGCGTGCGGAACGCGACGGATAACTTGCGGAGGAGGCTTAGTCCAGAAGCTCGCTTCCGACCAATTCAAGAAGAATTAGCAGGATTTTTCATGAGGGAAGTCATCAATCCTAAAGGAGAACACTATGCCGAGGACGAAGAAATTTATATGCATACCCGAGATTGAAACTTGTACGAAGTTGTATATGGTCATCCATCCTAATTGTGTATGGAAACTTGTTCGAAGTTGTATATGGTCACCGAGATTGAATATATATTATATATTCCTCTTGAATTCTTCTTGTTTGAAATTTCATATGCATGTATATAGTAGCGTAAAATATGTGTACTGAAACTTTATCAAAATTAAAATAAAACACAAAATATAATATAAAAGAAATAAAACACTCCAAACTAAAAAGAAACCAGGTTTAGGGGGGCTAAAACCCTAAACCTGCGGAGGAGCCCTTTAGTCCCGGTTGGCCACGAGAACCGGGACTAAAGGTCCTCCGCCCCGACGGACCACGGGCGCCCACGTGGACGGGCCTTTAGTCCCGGTCAGCCACAAGAACCGGGACTAAAGCCTTTAGTCGCGGTCCGTAAGAGGCGCGACTAAAGGGGGGGGTCTTTAGTCGCGCATATTTAGTCCCGGTTGCACAGCCGGGACTAAAAGCTGTTGCGAACCGGGACTAAAGGGCTTTTTTCTACCAGTGACTTCTCCCTGGCACAACAAAAACACATATCTGCGAGTAGGAGTTTTGGCACAGCACGCTTCATCTAGTGCACCTGGCACCAAGTACTGGACACCTAGGCAACATACTCCCTCCGTCCGATGAAGAGTGTACATTTGGCTTTAAAATTTATCCACAAAAGAGTATACTTCTGTCTTTCCAATGCACTTTCCCATCACACGGTAATCAAAACCAATAACATTCTACACATAGTCTTCTTAATTTCTATATGCACTTAGCTCATTGGAGGTTGGGTAATTAAAGAGAAAGAAGATGTCTTGCATCTTTTCAATGCATTTTTTACTCCACTCTATAATTTATTTTAAAATTTATATATGCACACTTTTCACCGGACGGAGGGAGTAAACTACATGCCTAAGCTACTAGACACGGTGAGAGCGGTCAACAGACCCCAGACCCCTCAGTGCCATGGTGACCACGAGGCAGGCATGCCAAAAGCGTGCTCTGCACGTCGGCCCGCCACTGACCTGCCAGCCTCACCAGCAGCCACGTGCAGCCTCACCCGCACCACCAACGCTGCCCCCACCGCCTAGGCCCCCATCCGAGCGCGGCCAAGACCACGACACTGTTCTGCCCATGAGCCATCGTCGTCGCCTTCCTCTGCAGCATGTTTGGCCCTTTCCCCGATGCCCAACTGACCTCCCCAGACACAACCCCCCCCCCCCCCCCCCCCCCCCCCCCCCCCGGCCAGGCAGAAGCTGACACTTAGCCAGCTAATTTAGCAACAAATGTATAGTTGACACAAGATATTTATTTCTAGGATAATATCCATAAGCTCCCCCTTTTCAATGTCTTCTGAAGAACTATTCAGAAAAATCATCTGAAGAAATCTAGTTGAATTTTGTCCATATTACATTTAATTAACCCATCTTGGTCTCCAATAATTAACCCATCTTGAATTTTGTCCATATTATATTTTCCTCCAATAATTAACCCATCTTGGTCTCCTGCATATGTCAAATTTACTTCATGATAGCTAGTCGAAATGCACAACATCGTAAGCTGGGACAATAGAAACTGAAGAAACAGGGATTGCGTGTACAAATTTATATAATTATATATATGGACTCGATGTGGAAAAACAACAAGACCATGCCCCTGTCCTTATTTCGAGTTGAGAAAAACAAGAATGACAGTCGCTACATGATTTTAAAACAAAGAAATTGTCATCAGTTCAGTGCAACTACTGCTTAAGAGGGTTCATATCCACCACCTTCCATACTACTCCCTCCGTTCCAAATTACTCGTCGCTTAAATGGATGTATCTAGAACTAAAATACATCTAGATACATCCATACGTGCGACAAGTAATTCGGAACGGAGGGAATATGAGTTTTCAACCATACCGATATGGCAAATAGACTGACCACCAGATGTTCATATTCAACCTTCTCATGTCCAGCTTCCTGGATCATCTGAGCAAATTTTTCCTGTAAAATAAGAAGTCTGATTAGCAAAAATGTAAAAACCGGACAAAAAAACTGAACTCTTCAAAAAAAAGGCAGCTCAGTATCTACCAAATGGCACTTGATATGGAACCTACGGATACTCTCAACCAAGTATTGCTATGATTGCCTATCATAGGCAACTAGCTCTCTCACGAGCAGAATACAAATACTATACTGTATCCCATTATTGATGAAAAGAAGGATACTGAACTTCCAAATTTTGGAGAGTAATAATTGGAAACAGTAGAACACAACATTTACATTATATTTTCTAGAAAGAACTAGTCAGACAAGTGGCACAAGAGTAAAACAACACTAAACATCAATGAGGCCATTATATGTATATCAAATGTACATAAAAAGGAACACATTTCCCTTTATGTATCAAATGTACAAGAAATTCAATAAACAACAACAAATGTCATGAGTATTTTATGGGCAACCTTGAGCAATGTCCACAATAGAAGTTGCTAACAGATGATATAACTTTGTCGCAGTGCTTAGTGGATATGCCGAAAATGAACAATGTCGTTGTTGTCAAAAGTTTTGTAGATGTGATAACCGCGTGTTTACTTTTAACAAAATGTTCAGTTCTCACACAAATTTATCATACGAAAACAACATACTATAAAGAAACGTCTCTGTAGGCAACCACATGCTATAAAGTTGATAATCTGTAGACAAGCTATAAATCATTAAGATTGCTAATACAAGTATTTATAACTGACTTCTCCATAGTTTTCCTGCAAGCCCCCCTTCCTCATCACCTTCTCCACTGCTTGACGTAGTTGAAAAAGGCACACTGAACATAAGTCGGTTCAAGACCGAGCAGCTTTTCAACAGAACACTGCTTGACCGCTTCTAGTGTTCCCTCTTTGATGTTAATGGCAAGCATCCATGCAACCACGGGCCGGATGTCCAGTCTAGCCATGATGTAGACAACATCGTCGTCACACAAGCTCAGAGTGGGCCCACCATGAACCACCTTATCCCAGCTCAACTTCTTGCCACCCGATACCTTAGGGTAACTTGAACCCGTGACAGGCACGTATTCAGCCTTGACAGTGAACCTCTTGTGCCACTTGTCTGAGTACATCCCCCTGTTCCATGTGGTGACCGTCCAGCCTTGACCAATGACTCCTTTCTCATTGCAGGTCTCGCTACGCCGACAAGATTTCAGCTCAACAAACCTAATCACGCCATTGCTTATAGCGACGTCGCGGAACGGCCGTGCGTAGATATTGTCAACTCCCATGCCAAACCGCGACACCAGATCGCAAAGGTATCGGAACAGGCCATTGTATCAAACGCGTTTTCGGATGCTGGTCAAGCACTTTGCATAGAAGAATGCCATGCCAATGATTAACCCAGCCGAGTGTTTCCCCTCCGGCGAAGATCACGAGGGTGCCTTCGTGCTGCATTATTACCTCGTGATTGTGGTCCTTGGACACCTGGAGGCTGTGCCACTGCCACTTGGAGGTATCCGATCGATACACATTGAGGTTGTACAACATGTTGCTAGAGTCGTTGGCGTATCGCAACGATTTTGATCGCGAGGGGAAGACCACGGCGTAGTCTTTGTTATTGGTATCGGCGCCGCCGAGGGGCATGACGCCAGCCATCGTGATGTAGTCGGGGCAGAGGTAGGTGGCGGCGAGAAGGTGGAGAGACGGAGCCCCTGGACCTGCCCTGTAGACAAAGAAATCGTTGTACTCGCCGGGTCCGCCGAACTGAGAACCACGGGATCTCCGCCGTAGAGATGGAGCCCCTTGACCTGGCCTAGAGCCGCCGGTGAAGGGGACGACGAGAAGGACAAACGCGTCCGCCGAGCTCAGAACCACGGGATCTCCGCACTGGCGGCTCTTCGCAAGGCTGGGGCAGTGGACGAAGCAGCGAGAGACGCCAGGCGGGTCCGCCAGCTCGAAGGTCACCTTGATGTCGCTCCCTTCGCTGGTGACGGCATGGGCGGTGGTCGCGTTGTCGCGGTCCCCGATGTGGCACTTGGCGTCGGTGAACACCCAGGGGCGACGGCCCGAGTGCCTAGACGAGGAGGCGGCAGCGAGATCTGACATGGCGCTGCGCGAGACGTAAGGCGGGCGATTGATAGCGGCGATGCGTTTGTTTCGTTACAATTGATGCGACCCAATATATTTTGGGGCGACGTACGTGTACGTGTGGTGAAGTCAGACTCCGGTCTGTTTCCTTGTCGTGTTTTAGTTGTAAACGGAATAGTTTTATTTTTCCGAAAAGTGTAACGCCCACACGTGTGGGCGTTAACCAACTCACCCACACGCCTTCATCATTGTTCAGTAATTTTTGCACGAATCTTGGCACGAATTAGCTGATTTTGTATGCCACGTAGGACAACTCGCGTGTTTGTTGTGTGAGAGAGGTCGCCCACACATCCGTTTTACCACACGGAGGGGCCGGTGTGTGGGCGTTTAGCAGTTCGCCCACACATCAGTTTTCAGTCACGCACAAGGGCTGGTGTGTGGGCGTTTGCCATCTCGCCCACACGCCCGCCTCCTCTCCCACACCCAAGCTGTCTGTTGCCATGCGTTTTGCAGTGTACATGGCAACTGCCCTAGTGTGATTGCAAGCAGATGGCAACTCTCTTTTTTTTACCCAAACATGTCAGTTGCCATATGTTTTGCATGATACATGGCAAACTGCCCTAGCGTGCACGTAAGCAGATGGCAACTCTTTCTTTTTAAATGGCAACTGCCCTAGCGTGCTTGTGAGCACATGACAACTCTTTCTTTTACCCGAACATGTTTTTTGCCATGCCTTTTTTGTAGCGCTACATGGCAACTGCCTAGTGTTAGTAGGTGGCAACTCCTAAAATTTTGAAATCATGGCAACTGCAGTAGACCAGACCACACATGACAACTGTCAAAAAATGGCAATCTGGAACTTTGACCTGAGATGGCAACTGCAGTTGAGCAAACATGGCAACTGTAGTTGTCCGACATGGCAACCGTAGTTCAGCGACATGGCAACTGCACTTAAACGAACATGGACGAGGGTCCGGCCCATGGCAACTGCGGGGCGCGCGGTAAAGTGTCACGTGGGACGTGCGGGACCACGAGGTACGAGGCCTGACGTACCGGGCGTGTGGGCGTTATCTATTTCGCCCACACGCATGCGTATAAGAGGGACCGGGAGGGGGAAAAAAGGCGTGTGGGCGCTAATTGTTTTGCCCACACACAGACGTGTGGGCTGGTCCTCTTAGGCACCACACAAAACGTATGGGCAGATTCCTTAATGCCCACACGTGTGACAGTTATCGGCGTCCTTTTTTAACCTATCGGAATAGTTTCCTTGTGGTGAAATTTCTCGTTCTCGTGTGCGCGTGATTCAGGTCGACCGCAAGTTCCCGTACCATTCCTTGGGTGTGAAGCTTGTCCGGCGAGTTAAGTTTCCAGGATACAGATTTTTGTAAGCACTCTCACCGGCAAGATGATTTACCTTAGGAGTTGTTTGGATACCTAGATTATAGGAAACTAGATTCCTTAAACCCGATTTCTGGTGTAACAACCTAAAACATTGTTTGGATTATCTAACTAACTCATGGATATACTAAACTGAGTTTTCCAAAAACCCAAAAAACCAGTTTATACAAAACAACTAATAGGCGTTTTTATACAAACGCGTTTTCTATATGCATCAAGAGATCAGCAAAGTCCGACGCGCTGATCATGGTAAACGCCGCCGGCCGCGACAGCAGCTTGACAAAGCCAAAAGACGTCGTTGCCAATCTCGGCCAGGCAGCCGGAGCATGCAGGTTGCGATGCTCCACCTAGACCAACGCCTCCATGCACTAGTAGAAAACAGGGCTTAGGTCACAGGGCAGTTTTCACATTAGCCCCGGTTCAGTCACGAACCGGGACTAATGTGAGCATTGGTCCCAGTTCGTGAGCCCAGGGTGCCGGCCGGGGCCTCGTGGGCATTGGTCCCGGTTCGTATGGACCCTTTGGTCCCGGTTGGTGGTACAAACCGGGACCAATGGGCCACGCTCCTGGCCCACCACCCTTTAGTCCCGGTTCATGCCACAAACCGGGACTAAAGGGCTGGTCCTAGTTGCGGCCAGTGTTTAGTCCCACCTCGCCAACCGAAGGGCGCTCACACCAGTTTATAAGCCCGTGCCTTGTTGAGCTTCTCTTAAAGTGAAAATAGATGTCCTTATAAAGGAAATTTGACCTAAATTCATAGTAAATTTCGTAGAAATTTATTATGAATTTCGGTTGAATTTTCTCTATAAGTGCATCTATGTTCATTTTTATATATTTATAAAATAAATAAACCTTAATAAAATAAATAAAACTAAATAAACCTTAATAAAATAAAATAAAATAAACTATAGTAACTACAATAAATAAACCATAATAAATTAAGTAAAAATAGCAGCAGTAACATAAATTTTGAACACACAAAAAGTCAGGAGTTCAAATAAGTTTTAAAAAATGAAATCCCTTTGTAACAGACGAGTTTCCGGATGAAATCCTGATACTTTGAAAGAGATTGTCCGTTTTATACACGAAGTGCATCCAGTTTTTGTCGTAACCCTCTCAACTTTCTTGCACATGCTATGTGGATGAAATGATGATATCATGCCAACTTTCAACCTTTTCAGAGTTCATTTGAAATGCTTTTCAATTTTAGGGTCTTATAGCTCAAAATAATTAGTAAAATGCATGAAAAATAACAAATGAAGTAAGAAAGGATTGAAAAATGATGATGTGGCTTTGAATGGTGCATTTTGAACACACAAAAAGTCAGGAGTTCAAATAAGTTTTAAAAAATGAAATCCCTTTGTAACAGACGAGTTTCCGGATGAAATCCTGATACTTTGAAAGAGATTGTCCGTTTTGTACACGAAGTGCATCCAGTTTTTGCCGTAACCCTCTCAACTTTCTTGCACATGCTATGTGGATGAAATGATGATATCATGCCAACTTTCAACCTTTTCAGAGTTCATTTGAAATGCTTTTCAATTTTAGGGTCTTATAGCTCAAAATAATTAGTAAATGCATGAAAAATAACAAATGAAGTAAGAGAGGATTGAAAAATGATGATGTGGCATTGAATGGTGCATTTTGAACACACAAAAAGTCAGGAGTTCAAATAAGTTTTAAAAAATAAAATCCCTTTGTAACAGACGAGTTTCCGGATGAAATCCTGATACTTTGAAAGAGATTGTCCGTTTTGTACACGAAGTGCATCCAGTTTTTGCCGTAACCCTCTCAAATTTCTTGCACATGCTATGTGGATGAAATGATGATATCATGCCAACTTTCAACCTTTTCAGAGTTCATTTGAAATGCTTTTCAATTTTAGGGTCTTATAGCTGAAAATAATTAGTAAATGCATGAAAAATAACAAATGAAGTAAGAAAGGATTGAAAAATGATGATGTGGCTTTGAATGGTGCATTTTGAACACACAAAAAGTCAGGAGTTGAAATAAGTTTAAAAAATGAAATCCCTTTGTAACAGACGAGTTTCTGGATTAAATCCTGATACTTTGAAAGAGATTGTCCGTTTTGTACACGAAGTGCATCCAGTTTTTGCCGTAACCGTCTCAACTTTCTTGCACATGCTATGTGGATGAAATGAAGATATCATGCCAACTTTCAACCTTTTCAGAGTTCATCTGAAATACTTTTCAATTTTAGGGTCTTATAGCTCAAAATAATTAGTAAATGCATGAAAAATAACAAATGAAGTAAGATAGGATTGAAAAATGATGATGTGGCTTTGAATGGTGCATTTGGAACACACAAAAAGTCAGGAGTTCAAATAAGTTTTAAAAAATGAAATCCCTTTGTAATAGACGAGTTTCCGGATAAAATCCTGATACTTTGAAAGAGATTGTCCGTTTTGTACACGAAGTGCATCCAGTTTTTGCCGTAACCCTCTCAACTTTCTTGCACATGCTATGTGGATGAAATGATGATATCATGCCAACTTTCAACCTTTTCAGAGTTCATTTGAAATGCTTTTCCATTTTAGGGTCTTATAGCTCAAAATAATTAGTAAATGCATGAAAAATAACAAATGAAGTCAGAAAGGATTGAAAAATGATGATGTGGCTTTGAATGGTGCATTTTGAACACACAAAAAGTCAGGAGTTCAAATAAGTTTAAAAAAATGAAATCCCTTTGTAACAGACGAGTTTCCGGATGAAATCCTGATACTTTGAAAGAGATTGTCCGTTTTGTACACGAAGTGCATCCAGTTTTTGCCGTAACCCTCTCAACTTTCTTGCACATGCTATGTGGATGAAATGATGATATCATGCCAACTTTCAACCTTTTCAGAGTTCATTTGAAATGCTTTTCAATTTTAGGGTCTTATAGCTCAAAATAATTAGTAAATGCATGAAAAATAACAAATGAAGTCAGAAAGGATTGAAAAATGATGATGTGGCTTTGAATGGTGCATTTTGAACACACAAAAAGTCAGGAGTTCAAATAAGTTTTGAAAAATGAAATCCCTTTGTAACAGACGAGTTTCCGGATGAAATCCTGATACTTTGAAAGAGATTGTCCGTTTTGTACAAGAAGTGCATCCAGTTTTTGCCGTAACCCTCTCAACTTTCTTGCACATGCTATGTGGATGAAATGATGATATCATGCCAACTTTCAACCTTTTCAGAGTTCATTTGAAATGCTTTTCAATTTTAGGGTCTTATAGCTCAAAATAATTAGTAAATGCATGAAAAATAACAAATGAAGTAAGAGAGGATTGAAAAATGATGATGTGGCATTGAATGGTGCATTTTGAACACACAAAAAGTCAGGAGTTCAAATAAGTTTTAAAAAATAAAATCCCTTTGTAACAGACGAGTTTCCGGATGAAATCCTGATACTTTGAAAGAGATTGTCCGTTTTGCACACGAAGTGCATCCAGTTTTTGCCGTTACCCTCTCAACTTTCTTGCACATGCTATGTGGATGAAATGATGATATCATGCCAAGTTTCAACCTTTTCAGAGTTCATTTGAAATGCTTTTCAATTTTAGGGTCTTATAGCTGAAAATAATTAGTAAATGCATGAAAAATAACAAATGAAGTAAGAAAGGATTGAAAAATGATGATGTGGCTTTGAATGGTGCATTTTGAACACACAAAAAGTCAGGAGTTGAAATAAGTTTAAAAAATGAAATCCCTTTGTAACAGACGAGTTTCTGGATGAAATCCTGATACTTTGAAAGAGATTGTCCGTTTTGTACACGAAGTGCATCCAGTTTTTGCCGTAACCCTCTCAACTTTCTTGCACATGCTATGTGGATGAAATGATGATATCATGCCAACTTTCAACCTTTTCAGAGTTCATCTGAAATACTTTTCAATTTTAGGGTCTTATAGCTCAAAATAATTAGTAAATGCATGAAAAATAACAAATGAAGTAAGATAGGATTGAAAAATGATGATGTGGCTTTGAATGGTGCATTTTGAACACACAAAAAGTCAGGAGTTCAAATAAGTTTAAAAAAATGAAATCCCTTTGTAATAGACGAGTTTCCGGATAAAATCCTGATACTTTGAAAGAGATTGTCCGTTTTGTACACGAAGTGCATCCAGTTTTTGCCGTAACCCTCTCAACTTTCTTGCACATGCTATGTGGATGAAATGATGATATCATGCCAACTTTCAACCTTTTCAGAGTTCATTTGAAATGCTTTTCAATTTTAGGGTCTTATAGCTCAAAATAATTAGTAAATGCATGAAAAATAACAAATGAAGTCAGAAAGGATTGAAAAATGATGATGTGGCTTTGAATGGTGCATTTTGAACACACAAAAAGTCAGGAGTTCAAATAAGTTTAAAAAAATGAAATCCCTTTGTAACAGACGAGTTTCCGGATGAAATCCTGATACTTTGAAAGAGATTGTCCGTTTTGTACACGAAGTGCATCCAGTTTTTGCCGTAACCCTCTCAACTTTCTTGCACATGCTATGTGGATGAAATGATGATATCATGCCAACTTTCAACCTTTTCAGAGTTCATTTGAAATGCTTTTCAATTTTAGGGTCTTATAGCTCAAAATAATTAGTAAATGCATGAAAAATAACACATGAAGTCAGAAAGGATTGAAAAATGATGATGTGGCTTTGAATGGTGCATTTTGAACACACAAAAAGTCAGGAGTTCAAATAAGTTTAAAAAAATGAAATCCCTTTGTAATAGACGAGTTTCCGGATGAAATCCTGATACTTTGAAAGAGATTGTCCGTTTTGTACACGAAGTGCATCCAGTTTTTGCCGTAACCCTCTCAACTTTCTTGCACATGCTATGTGGACGAAATGATGATATCATGCCAACTTTCAACCTTTTCAGAGTTCATTTAAAATGATTTTCATTTTAGGGTCTTATAGCTCAAAATAATTAGTAAATGCATGAAAAATAACAAATGAAGTAAGAAAGGATTGAAAAATGATGATGTGGCTTTGAATGGTGCATTTTGAACACACAAAAAGTCAGGAGTTCAAATAAGATTTATAAAATAAAATCCCTTTGTACCAGACGAGTTTCCGGATGAAATCCTGATACTTTGAAAGAGATTGTCCGTTTTGTACACGAAGTGCATCCAGTTTTTGCCGTAACCCTCTCAACTTTCTTGCACATGCTATGTGGATGAAATGATGATATCATGCCAACTTTCAACCTTTTCAGAGTTCATTTGAAATGCTTTTCAATTTTAGGGTCTTATAGCTCAAAATAATTAGTAAATGCATGAAAAATAACAAATGAAGTAAGAAAGGATTGAAAAATGATGATGTGGCTTTGAATGGTGCATTTTGAACACACAAAAAGTCAGGAGTTGAAATAAGTTTAAAAAATGAAATCCCTTTGTAACAGACGAGTTTCTGGATGAAATTCTGATACTTTGAAAGAGATTGTCCGTTTTGTACACGAAGTGCATCCAGTTTTTGCCGTAACCCTCTCAACTTTCTTGCACATGCTATGTGGATGAAATGATGATATCATGCCAACTTTCAACCTTTTCAGAGTTCATTTGAAATACTTTTCAATTTTAGGGTCTTATAGCTCAAAATAATTAGTAAATGCATGAAAAATAACAAATGAAGTCAGAAAGGATTGAAAAATGATGATGTGGCTTTGAATGGTGCATTTTGAACACACAAAAAGTCAGGAGTTCAAATAAGTTTTGAAAAATGAAATCCCATTGTAACAGACGAGTTTCCGGATGAAATCCTGATACTTTGAAAGAGATTGTCCGTTTTGTACACGAAGTGCATCCAGTTTTTGCCGTAACCGTCTCAACTTTCTTGCACATGCTATGTGGATGAAATGATGATATCTGGCCAACTTTCAACCATTTCAGAGTTCATTTGAAATGCTTTTCAATTTTAGGGTCTTATAGCTCAAAATAATTAGTAAATGCATGAAAAATAACAAATGAAGTCAGAAAGGATTGAAAAATGATGATGTGGCTTTGAATGGTGCATTTTGAACACACAAAAAGTCAGGAGTTCAAATAAGTTTAAAAAAATGAAATCCCTTTGTAACAGACGAGTTTCCGGATGAAATCCTGATACTTTGAAAGAGATTGTCCGTTTTGTACACGAAGTGCATCCAGTTTTTGCCGTAACCCTCTCAACTTTCTTGCACATGCTATGTGGATGAAATGATGATATCTGGCCAACTTTCAACCATTTCAGAGTTCATTTGAAATGATTTTCATTTTAGGGTCTTATAGCTCAAAATAATTAGTAAATGCATGAAAAATAACAAATGAAGTAAGAAAGGATTGAAAAATGATGATGTGGCTTTGAATGGTGCATTTTGAACACACAAAAAGTCAGGAGTTCAAATAAGATTTATAAAATAAAATCCCTTTGTACCAGACGAGTTTCCGGATGAAATCCTGATACTTTGAAAGAGATTGTCCGTTTTGTACACGAAGTGCATCCAGTTTTTGCCGTAACCCTCTCAACTTTCTTGCACATGCTATGTGGATGAAATGATGATATCATGCCAACTTTCAACCTTTTCAGAGTTCATTTGAAATGCTTTTCAATTTTAGGGTCTTATAGCTCAAAATAATTAGTAAATGCATGAAAAATAACAAATGAAGTAAGAAAGGATTGAAAAATGATGATGTGGCATTGAATGGTGCATTTTGAACACACAAAAAGTCAGGAGTTCAAATAAGTTTTAAAAAATAAAATCCCTTTGTAACAGACGAGTTTCCGGATGAAATCCTGATACTTTGAAAGAGATTGTCCGTTTTGCACACGAAGTGCATCCAGTTTTTGCCGTTACCCTCTCAACTTTCTTGCACATGCTATGTGGATGAAATGATGATATCATGCCAAGTTTCAACCTTTTCAGAGTTCATTTGAAATGCTTTTCAATTTTAGGGTCTTATAGCTGAAAATAATTAGTAAATGCATGAAAAATAACAAATGAAGTAAGAAAGGATTGAAAAATGATGATGTGGCTTTGAATGGTGCATTTTGAACACACAAAAAGTCAGGAGTTGAAATAAGTTTAAAAAATGAAATCCCTTTGTAACAGACGAGTTTCTGGATGAAATCCTGATACTTTGAAAGAGATTGTCCGTTTTGTACACGAAGTGCATCCAGTTTTTGCCGTAACCGTCTCAACTTTCTTGCACATGCTATGTGGATGAAATGATGATATCATGCCAACTTTCAACCTTTTCAGAGTTCATTTGAAATGCTTTTCAATTTTAGGGTCTTATAGCTCAAAATAATTAGTAAATGCATGAAAAATAACAAATGAAGTCAGAAAGGATTGAAAAATGATGATGTGGCTTTGAATGGTGCATTTTGAACACACAAAAAGTCAGGAGTTCAAATAAGTTTAAAAAAATGAAATCCCTTTGTAACAGACGAGTTTCCGGATGAAATCCTGATACTTTGAAAGAGATTGTCCGTTTTGTACACGAAGTGCATCCAGTTTTTGCCGTAACCCTCTCAACTTTCTTGCACATGCTATGTGGATGAAATGATGATATCATGCCAACTTTCAACCTTTTCAGAGTTCATTTGAAATGCTTTTCAATTTTAGGGTCTTATAGCTCAAAATAATTAGTAAATGCATGAAAAATAACACATGAAGTCAGAAAGGATTGAAAAATGATGATGTGGCTTTGAATGGTGCATTTTGAACACACAAAAAGTCAGGAGTTCAAATAAGTTTAAAAAAATGAAATCCCTTTGTAATAGACGAGTTTCCGGATGAAATCCTGATACTTTGAAAGAGATTGTCCGTTTTGTACACGAAGTGCATCCAGTTTTTGCCGTAACCCTCTCAACTTTCTTGCACATGCTATGTGGACGAAATGATGATATCATGCCAACTTTCAACCTTTTCAGAGTTCATTTAAAATGATTTTCATTTTAGGGTCTTATAGCTCAAAATAATTAGTAAATGCATGAAAAATAACAAATGAAGTAAGAAAGGATTGAAAAATGATGATGTGGCTTTGAATGGTGCATTTTGAACACACAAAAAGTCAGGAGTTCAAATAAGATTTATAAAATAAAATCCCTTTGTACCAGACGAGTTTCCGGATGAAATCCTGATACTTTGAAAGAGATTGTCCGTTTTGTACACGAAGTGCATCCAGTTTTTGCCGTAACCCTCTCAACTTTCTTGCACATGCTATGTGGATGAAATGATGATATCATGCCAACTTTCAACCTTTTCAGAGTTCATTTGAAATGCTTTTCAATTTTAGGGTCTTATAGCTCAAAATAATTAGTAAATGCATGAAAAATAACAAATGAAGTAAGAAAGGATTGAAAAATGATGATGTGGCTTTGAATGGTGCATTTTGAACACACAAAAAGTCAGGAGTTGAAATAAGTTTAAAAAATGAAATCCCTTTGTAACAGACGAGTTTCTGGATGAAATTCTGATACTTTGAAAGAGATTGTCCGTTTTGTACACGAAGTGCATCCAGTTTTTGCCGTAACCCTCTCAACTTTCTTGCACATGCTATGTGGATGAAATGATGATATCATGCCAACTTTCAACCTTTTCAGAGTTCATTTGAAATACTTTTCAATTTTAGGGTCTTATAGCTCAAAATAATTAGTAAATGCATGAAAAATAACAAATGAAGTCAGAAAGGATTGAAAAATGATGATGTGGCTTTGAATGGTGCATTTTGAACACACAAAAAGTCAGGAGTTCAAATAAGTTTTGAAAAATGAAATCCCATTGTAACAGACGAGTTTCCGGATGAAATCCTGATACTTTGAAAGAGATTGTCCGTTTTGTACACGAAGTGCATCCAGTTTTTGCCGTAACCGTCTCAACTTTCTTGCACATGCTATGTGGATGAAATGATGATATCTGGCCAACTTTCAACCATTTCAGAGTTCATTTGAAATGCTTTTCAATTTTAGGGTCTTATAGCTCAAAATAATTAGTAAATGCATGAAAAATAACAAATGAAGTCAGAAAGGATTGAAAAATGATGATGTGGCTTTGAATGGTGCATTTTGAACACACAAAAAGTCAGGAGTTCAAATAAGTTTAAAAAAATGAAATCCCTTTGTAACAGACGAGTTTCCGGATGAAATCCTGATACTTTGAAAGAGATTGTCCGTTTTGTACACGAAGTGCATCCAGTTTTTGCCGTAACCCTCTCAACTTTCTTGCACATGCTATGTGGATGAAATGATGATATCTGGCCAACTTTCAACCATTTCAGAGTTCATTTGAAATGATTTTCATTTTAGGGTCTTATAGCTCAAAATAATTAGTAAATGCATGAAAAATAACAAATGAAGTAAGAAAGGATTGAAAAATGATGATGTGGCTTTGAATGGTGCATTTTGAACACACAAAAAGTCAGGAGTTCAAATAAGATTTATAAAATAAAATCCCTTTGTACCAGACGAGTTTCCGGATGAAATCCTGATACTTTGAAAGAGATTGTCCGTTTTGTACACGAAGTGCATCCAGTTTTTGCCGTAACCCTCTCAACTTTCTTGCACATGCTATGTGGATGAAATGATGATATCATGCCAACTTTCAACCTTTTCAGAGTTCATTTGAAATGCTTTTCAATTTTAGGGTCTTATAGCTCAAAATAATTAGTAAATGCATGAAAAATAACAAATGAAGTAAGAAAGGATTGAAAAATGATGATGTGGCATTGAATGGTGCATTTTGAACACACAAAAAGTCAGGAGTTCAAATAAGTTTTAAAAAATAAAATCCCTTTGTAACAGACGAGTTTCCGGATGAAATCCTGATACTTTGAAAGAGATTGTCCGTTTTGCACACGAAGTGCATCCAGTTTTTGCCGTTACCCTCTCAACTTTCTTGCACATGCTATGTGGATGAAATGATGATATCATGCCAAGTTTCAACCTTTTCAGAGTTCATTTGAAATGCTTTTCAATTTTAGGGTCTTATAGCTGAAAATAATTAGTAAATGCATGAAAAATAACAAATGAAGTAAGAAAGGATTGAAAAATGATGATGTGGCTTTGAATGGTGCATTTTGAACACACAAAAAGTCAGGAGTTGAAATAAGTTTAAAAAATGAAATCCCTTTGTAACAGACGAGTTTCTGGATGAAATCCTGATACTTTGAAAGAGATTGTCCGTTTTGTACACGAAGTGCATCCAGTTTTTGCCGTAACCGTCTCAACTTTCTTGCACATGCTATGTGGATGAAATGATGATATCATGCCAACTTTCAACCTTTTCAGAGTTCATTTGAAATGCTTTTCAATTTTAGGGTCTTATAGCTCAAAATAATTAGTAAATGCATGAAAAATAACAAATGAAGTCAGAAAGGATTGAAAAATGATGATGTGGCTTTGAATGGTGCATTTTGAACACACAAAAAGTCAGGAGTTCAAATAAGTTTAAAAAAATGAAATCCCTTTGTAACAGACGAGTTTCCGGATGAAATCCTGATACTTTGAAAGAGATTGTCCGTTTTGTACACGAAGTGCATCCAGTTTTTGCCGTAACCCTCTCAACTTTCTTGCACATGCTATGTGGATGAAATGATGATATCATGCCAACTTTCAACCTTTTCAGAGTTCATTTGAAATGCTTTTCAATTTTAGGGTCTTATAGCTCAAAATAATTAGTAAATGCATGAAAAATAACACATGAAGTCAGAAAGGATTGAAAAATGATGATGTGGCTTTGAATGGTGCATTTTGAACACACAAAAAGTCAGGAGTTCAAATAAGTTTAAAAAAATGAAATCCCTTTGTAATAGACGAGTTTCCGGATGAAATCCTGATACTTTGAAAGAGATTGTCCGTTTTGTACACGAAGTGCATCCAGTTTTTGCCGTAACCCTCTCAACTTTCTTGCACATGCTATGTGGACGAAATGATGATATCATGCCAACTTTCAACCTTTTCAGAGTTCATTTAAAATGATTTTCATTTTAGGGTCTTATAGCTCAAAATAATTAGTAAATGCATGAAAAATAACAAATGAAGTAAGAAAGGATTGAAAAATGATGATGTGGCTTTGAATGGTGCATTTTGAACACACAAAAAGTCAGGAGTTCAAATAAGATTTATAAAATAAAATCCCTTTGTACCAGACGAGTTTCCGGATGAAATCCTGATACTTTGAAAGAGATTGTCCGTTTTGTACACGAAGTGCATCCAGTTTTTGCCGTAACCCTCTCAACTTTCTTGCACATGCTATGTGGATGAAATGATGATATCATGCCAACTTTCAACCTTTTCAGAGTTCATTTGAAATGCTTTTCAATTTTAGGGTCTTATAGCTCAAAATAATTAGTAAATGCATGAAAAATAACAAATGAAGTAAGAAAGGATTGAAAAATGATGATGTGGCTTTGAATGGTGCATTTTGAACACACAAAAAGTCAGGAGTTGAAATAAGTTTAAAAAATGAAATCCCTTTGTAACAGACGAGTTTCTGGATGAAATTCTGATACTTTGAAAGAGATTGTCCGTTTTGTACACGAAGTGCATCCAGTTTTTGCCGTAACCCTCTCAACTTTCTTGCACATGCTATGTGGATGAAATGATGATATCATGCCAACTTTCAACCTTTTCAGAGTTCATTTGAAATACTTTTCAATTTTAGGGTCTTATAGCTCAAAATAATTAGTAAATGCATGAAAAATAACAAATGAAGTCAGAAAGGATTGAAAAATGATGATGTGGCTTTGAATGGTGCATTTTGAACACACAAAAAGTCAGGAGTTCAAATAAGTTTTGAAAAATGAAATCCCATTGTAACAGACGAGTTTCCGGATGAAATCCTGATACTTTGAAAGAGATTGTCCGTTTTGTACACGAAGTGCATCCAGTTTTTGCCGTAACCGTCTCAACTTTCTTGCACATGCTATGTGGATGAAATGATGATATCTGGCCAACTTTCAACCATTTCAGAGTTCATTTGAAATGCTTTTCAATTTTAGGGTCTTATAGCTCAAAATAATTAGTAAATGCATGAAAAATAACAAATGAAGTCAGAAAGGATTGAAAAATGATGATGTGGCTTTGAATGGTGCATTTTGAACACACAAAAAGTCAGGAGTTCAAATAAGTTTAAAAAAATGAAATCCCTTTGTAACAGACGAGTTTCCGGATGAAATCCTGATACTTTGAAAGAGATTGTCCGTTTTGTACACGAAGTGCATCCAGTTTTTGCCGTAACCCTCTCAACTTTCTTGCACATGCTATGTGGATGAAATGATGATATCATGCCAACTTTTAACCTTTTCAGAGTTCATTTAAAATGATTTTCATTTTAGGGTCTTATAGCTCAAAATAATTAGTAAATGCATGAAAAATAACAAATGAAGTAAGAAAGGATTGAAAAATGATGATGTGGCTTTGAATGGTGCATTTTGAACACACAAAAAGTCAGGAGTTCAAATAAGTTTTATAAAATAAAATCCCTTTGTAACAGACGAGTTTCCGGATGAAATCCTGATACTTTGAAAGAGATTGTCCGTTTTGTACACGAAGTGCATCCAGTTTTTGCCGTAACCCTCTCAACTTTCTTGCACATGCTATGTGGATGAAATGATGATATCATGCCAACTTTCAACCTTTTCAGAGTTCATTTGAAATGCTTTTCAATTTTAGGGTCTTATAGCTCAAAATAATTAGTAAATGCATGAAAAATAACAAATGAAGTAAGAAAGGATTGAAAAATGATGATGTGGCTTTGAATGGTGCATTTTGAACACACAAAAAGTCAGGAGTTGAAATAAGTTTAAAAAATGAAATCCCTTTGTAACAGACGAGTTTCTTTATGAAATCCTGATACTTTGAAAGAGATTGTCCGTTTTGTACACGGAGTGCATCCAGTTTTTGCCGTAACCCTCTCAACTTTCTTGCACATGCTATGTGGATGAAATGATGATATCATGCCAACTTTCAACCTTTTCAGAGTTCATTTGAAATACTTTTCAATTTTAGGGTCTTATAGCTCAAAATAATTAGTAAATGCATGAAAAATAACAAATGAAGTCAGAAAGGATTGAAAAATGATGATGTGGCTTTGAATGGTGCATTTTGAACACACAAAAAGTCAGGAGTTCAAATAAGTTTTGAAAAATGAAATCCCTTTGTAACAGACGAGTTTCCGGATGAAATCCTGATACTTTGATAGAGATTGTCCGTTTTGTACACGAAGTGCATCCAGTTTTTGCCGTAACCCTCTCAACTTTCTTGCACATGCTATGTGGATGAAATGATGATATCATGCCAACTTTCAACCTTTTCAGAGTTCATTTGAAATGCTTTTCATTTTAGGGTCTTATAGCTCAAAATAATTAGTAAATGCATGAAAAATAACAAATGAAGTAAGAAAGGATTGAAAAATGATGATGTGGCTTTGAATGGTGCATTTTGAACACACAAAAAGTCAGGAGTTCAAATAAGTTTAAAAAATGAAATCCCTTTGTAACAGACGAGTTTCCGGATGAAATCCTGATACTTTGAAAGAGATTGTCCGTTTTGTACACGAAGTGCATCCAGTTTTTGCCGTAACCGTCTCAACTTTCTTGCACATGCTATGTGGATGAAATGATGATATCATGCCAACTTTCAACCTTTTCAGAGTTCATTTGAAATGCTTTTCAATTTTAGGGTCTTATAGCTCAAAATAATTAGTAAATGCATGAAAAATAACAAATGAAGTCAGAAAGGATTGAAAAATGATGATGTGGCTTTGAATGGTGCATTTTGAACACACAAAAAGTCAGGAGTTCAAATAAGTTTTGAAAAATGAAATCCCTTTGTAACAGACGAGTTTCCGGATGAAATCCTGATACTTTGAAAGAAATTGTCCGTTTTGTACACAAAGTGCATCCAGTTTTTGCCGTAACCCTCTCAACTTTCTTGCACATGCTATGTGGATGAAATGATGATATCATGCCAACTTTCAACCTTTTCAGAGTTCATTTAAAATGATTTTAATTTTAGGGTCTTATAGCTCAAAATAATTAGTAAATGCATGAAAAATAACAAATGAAGTAAGAAAGGATTGAAAAATGAGGATGTGGCTTTGAATGGTGCATTTTGAACACACAAAAAGTCAGGAGTTCAAATAAGTTTTATAAAATAAAATCCCTTTGTAACAGACGAGTTTCCGGATGAAATCCTGATACTTTGAAAGAGATTGTCCGTTTTGTACACGAAGTGCATCCAGTTTTTGCCGTAACCCTCTCAACTTTCTTGCACATGCTATGTGGATGAAATGATGATATCATGCCAACTTTCAAGCTTTTCAGAGTTCATTTGAAATGCTTTTCAATTTTAGGGTCTTATAGCTCAAAATAATTAGTAAATGCATGAAAAATAACAAATGAAGTAAGAAAGGATTGAAAAATGATGATGTGGCTTTGAATGGTGCATTTTGAACACACAAAAAGTCAGGAGTTGAAATAAGTTTAAAAAATGAAATCCCTTTGCAACAGACGAGTTTCTGGATGAAATCCTGATACTTTGAAAGAGATTGTCCGTTTTGTACACGAAGTGCATCCAGTTTTTGCCGTAACCCTCTCAACTTTCTTGCACATGCTATGTGGATGAAATGATGATATCATGCCAACTTTCAACCTTTTCAGAGTTCATTTGAAATACTTTTCAATTTTAGGGTCTTATAGCTCAAAATAATTAGTAAATGCATGAAAAATAACAAATGAAGTAAGATAGGATTGAAAAATGATGATGTGGCTTTGAATGGTGCATTTTGAACACACAAAAAGTCAGGAGTTCAAATAAGTTTTCAAAAATGAAATCCCTTTGTAATAGACGAGTTTTCGGACAAAATCCCGATACTTTGAAAGAGATTATCCGTTTTGTACACGAAGTGCATCCAGTTTTTGCCGTAACCCTCTCAACTTTCTTGCACATGCTATGTGGATGAAATGATGATATCATGCCCACTTTCAACCTTTTCAGAGTTCATTTGAAATGCTTTTCAATTTTAGGGTCTTATAGCTCAAAATAATTAGTAAATGCATGAAAAATAACAAATGAAGTCAGAAAGGATTGAAAAATGATGATGTGGCTTTGAATGGTGCATTTTGAACACACAAAAAGTCAGGAGTTCAAATAAGTTTTAAAAAATGAAATCCCTTTGTAACAGACGAGTTTCCGGATGAAATCCTGATACTTTGAAAGAGATTGTCCGTTTTGTACACGAAGTGCATCCAGTTTTTGCCGTAACCCTCTCAACTTTCTTGCACATGCTATGTGGATGAAATGATGATATCATGCCAACTTTCAACCATTTCAGAGTTCATTTAAAATGATTTTCATTTTAGGGTCTTATAGCTCAAAATAATTAGTAAATGCATGAAAAATAACAAATGAAGTAAGAGAGGATTGAAAAATGATGATGTGGCATTGAATGGTGCATTTTGAACACACAAAAATTCAGGAGTTCAAATAAGTTTTGAAAAATGAAATCCCTTTGTAACAGACGAGTTTCCGGATGAAATCCTGATACTTTGAAAGAGATTGTCCGTTTTGTACACGAAGTGCATCCAGTTTTTGCCGTAACCCTCTCAACTTTCTTGCACATGCTATGTGGATGAAATGATGATATCATGCCAACTTTCAACCTTTTCAGAGTTCATTTAAAATGATTTTCATTTTAGGGTCTTATAGCTCAAAATCATTAGTAAATGCATGAAAAATAACAAATGAAGTAAGAAAGGATTGAAAAATGATGATGTGGCTTTGAATGGTGCATTTTGAACACACAAAAAGTCAGGAGTTCAAATAAGTTTTATAAAATAAAATCCCTTTGTAACAGACGAGTTTCCGGATGAAATCCTAATACTTTGAAAGAGATTGTCCGTTTTGTACACGAAGTGCATCCAGTTTTTGCCGTAACCCTCTCAACTTTCTTGCACATGCTATGTGGATGAAATGATGATATCATGCCAACTTTCAACCTTTTCAGAGTTCATTTGAAATGCTTTTCATTTTAGGGTCTTATAGCTCAAAATAATTAGTAAATGCATGAAAAATAACAAATGAAGTAAGAAAGGATTGAAAAATGATGATGTGGCTTTGAATGGTGCATTTTGAACACACAAAAAGTCAGGAGTTGAAATAAGTTTAAAAAATGAAATCCCTTTGTAACAGACGAGTTTCTGGATGAAATCCTGATACTTTGAAAGAGATTGTCCGTTTTGTACACGAAGTGCATCCAGTTTTTGCCGTAACCCTCTCAACTTTCTTGCACATGCTATGTGGATGAAATGATGATATCATGCCAACTTTCAACCTTTTCAGAGTTCATTTGAAATACTTTTCAATTTTAGGGTCTTATAGCTCAAAATAATTAGTAAATGCATGAAAAATAAATGAAGTCAGAAAGGATTGAAAAATGATGATGTGGCTTTGAATGGTGCATTTTGAACACACAAAAAGTCAGGAGTTCAAATAAGTTTTGAAAAATGAAATCCCTTTGTAACAGACGAGTTTCCGGATGAAATCCTGATACTTTGAAAGAGATTGTCCGTTTTGTACACGAAGTGCATCCAGTTTTTGCCGTAACCGTCTCAACTTTCTTGCACATGCTATGTGGATGAAATGATGATATCATGCCAACTTTCAACCTTTTCAGAGTTCATTTGAAATGCTTTTCAATTTTAGGGTCTTATAGCTCAAAATAATTAGTAAATGCATGAAAAATAACAAATGAAGTCAGAAAGGATTGAAAAATGATGATGTGGCTTTGAATGGTGCATTTTGAACACACAAAAAGTCAGGAGTTCAAATAAGTTTTGAAAAATGAAATCCCTTTGTAACAGACGAGTTTCCGGATGAAATCCTGATACTTTGAAAGAGATTGTCCGTTTTGTACACGAAGTGCATCCAGTTTTTGCCGTAACCCTCTCAACTTTCTTGCACATGCTATGTGGATGAAATGATGATATCATGCCAACTTTCAACCTTTTCAGAGTTCATTTGAAATGATTTTCATTTTAGGGTCTTATAGCTCAAAATAATTAGTAAATGCATGAAAAATAACAAATGAAGTAAGAAAGGATTGAAAAATGATGATGTGGCTTTGAATGGTGCATTTTGAACACACAAAAAGTCAGGAGTTCAAATAAGTTTTATAAAATAAAATCCCTTTGTAACAGACGAGTTTCCGGATGAAATCCTGATACTTTGAAAGAGATTGTCCGTTATGTACACGAAGTGCATCCAGTTTTTGCCGTAACCCTCTCAACTTTCTTGCACATGCTATGTGGATGAAATGATGATATCATGCCAACTTTCAACCTTTTCAGAGTTCATTTGAAATACTTTTCAATTGTAGGGTCTTATAGCTCAAAATAATTAGTAAATGCATGAAAAATAACAAATGAAGTAAGATAGGATTGAAAAATGATTATGTGGCTTTGAATGGTGCATTTTGAACACACAAAAAGTCAGGAGTTCAAATAATTTTTAACAAATGAAATCCCTTTGTAATAGACGAGTTTTCGGATAAAATCCTGATACTTTGAAAGAGATTGTCCGTTTTGTACACGAAGTGCATCCAGTTTTTGCCGTAACCCTCTCAACTTTCTTGCACATGCTATGTGGATGAAATGATGATATCATGCCAACTTTCAACCTTTTCAGAGTTCATTTGAAATGCTTTTCAATTTTAGGGTCTTATAGCTCAAAATAATTAGTAAATGCATGAAAAATAACAAATGAAGTATGAAAGGATTGAAAAATGATGATGTGGCTTTGAATGGTGCATTTTGAACACACAAAAAGTCAGGAGTTGAAATAAGTTTAAAAAATGAAATCCCTTTGTAACAGACGAGTTTCTGGATGAAATCCTGATACTTTGAAAGAGATTGTCCGTTTTGTACACGAAGTGCATCCAGTTTTTGCCGTAACCCTCTCAACTTTCTTGCACATGCTATGTGGATGAAATGATGATATCATGCCAACTTTCAACCTTTTCAGATTTCATTTGAAATACTTTTCAATTTTAGGGTCTTATAGCTCAAAATAATTAGTAAATGCATGAAAAATAACAAATGAAGTAAGATAGGATTGAAAAATGATGATGTGGCTTTGAATGGTGCATTTTGAACACACAAAAAGTCAGGAGTTCAAATAAGTTTTAAAAAATGAAATCCCTTTGTAATAGACGAGTTTTCGGATAAAATCCCGATACTTTGAAAGAGATTGTCCGTTTTGTACACAGAGTGCATCCAGTTTTTGCCGTAACCCTCTCAACTTTCTTGCACATGCTATGTGGATGAAATGATGATATCATGCCAACTTTCAACCTTTTCAGAGTTCATTTGAAATGCTTTTCAATTTTAGGGTCTTATAGCTCAAAATAATTAGTAAATGCATGAAAAATAACAAATGAAGTCAGAAAGGATTGAAAAATGATGATGTGGCTTTGAATGGTGCATTTTGAACACACAAAAAGTCAGGAGTTCAAATAAGTTTAAAAAAATGAAATCCCTTTGTAACAGACGAGTTTCCGGATGAAATCCTGATACTTTGAAAGAGATTGTCCGTTTTGTACACGAAGTGCATCCAGTTTTTGCCGTAACCCTCTCAACTTTCTTGCACATGCTATGTGGATGAAATGATGATATCATGCCAACTTTCAACCTTTTCAGAGTTCATTTGAAATGCTTTTCAATTTTAGGGTCTTATAGCTGAAAATAATTAGTAAATGCATGAAAAATAACAAATGAAGTAAGATAGGATTGAAAAATGATTATGTGGCTTTGAATGGTGCATTTTGAACACACAAAAAGTCAGGAGTTCAAATAAGTTTTAAAAAATGAAATCCCTTTGTAACAGACGAGTTTCTGGATTAAATCCTGATACTTTGAAAGAGATTGTCCGTTTTGTACACGAAGTGCATCCAGTTTTTGCCGTAACCCTCTCAACTTTCTTGCACATGCTATGTGGATGAAATGATGATATCATGCCAACTTTCAACCTTTTCAGAGTTCATTTGAAATGCTTTTCAATTTTAGCGTCTTATAGCTCAAAATAATTAGTAAATGCATGAAAAATAACAAATGAAGTCAGAAAGGATTGAAAAATGATGATGTGGCTTTGAATGGTGCATTTTGAACACACAAAAAGTCAGGAGTTCAAATAAGTTTTAAAAAATGAAATCCCTTTGTAACAGACGAGTTTCCGGATGAAATCCTGATACTTTGAAAGAGATTGTCCGTTTTGTACACGAAGTGCATCCAGTTTTTGCCGTAACCCTCTCAACTTTCTTGCACATGCTATGTGGATGAAATGATGATATCATGCCAACTTTCAACCTTTTCAGAGTTCATTTGAAATGCTTTTCAATTTTAGGGTCTTATAGCTCAAAATAATTAGTAAATGCATGAAAAATAACAAATGAAGTCAGAAAGGATTGAAAAATGATGATGTGGCTTTGAATGGTGCATTTTGAACACACAAAAAGTCAGGAGTTCAAATAAGTTTAAAAAAATGAAATCTCTTTGTAACAGACGAGTTTCCGGATGAAATCCTGATACTTTGATAGAGATTGTCCGTTTTGTACACGAAGTGCATCCAGTTTTTGCCGTAACCCTCTCAACTTTCTTGCACATGCTATGTGGATGAAATGATGATATCATGCCAACTTTCAACCTTTTCAGAGTTCATTTGAAATGCTTTTCAATTTTAGGGTCTTATAGCTCAAAATAATTAGTAAATGCATGAAAAATAACAAATGAAGTAAGATAGGATTGAAAAATGATTATGTGGCTTTGAATGGTGCATTTTGAACACACAAAAAGTCAGGAGTTCAAATAAGTTTAAAAAGATGAAATCCCTTTGTAACAGACGAGTTTCCGGATGAAATCCTGATACTTTGATAGAGATTGTCCGTTTTGTACACGAAGTGCATCCAGTTTTTGCCATAACCCTCTCAACTTTCTTGCACATGCTATGTGGATGAAATGATGATATCATGCCAACTTTCAACCTTTTCAGAGTTCATTTGAAATGCTTTTAAATTTTAGGGTCTTATAGCTCAAAATAATTAGTAAATGCATGAAAAATAACAAATGAAGTAAGAAAGGATTGAAAAATGATGATGTGGCTTTGAATGGTGCATTTTGAACACACAAAAAGTCAGGAGTTCAAATAAGTTTAAAAAAATGAAATCCCTTTGTAACAGACGAGTTTTCGGATGAAATCCTGATACTTTGAAAGAGATTGTTCGTTTTGTACACGAAGTGCATCCAGTTTTTGCCGTAACCCTCTCAACTTTCTTGCACATGCTATGTGGATGAAATGATGATATCATGCCAACTTTCAACCTTTTCAGAGTTCATTTAAAATGATTTTCATTTTAGGGTCTTATAGCTCAAAATAATTAGTAAATGCATGAACAATAACAAATGAAGTAAGAAAGGATTGAAAAATGATGATGTGGCTTTGAATGGTGCATTTTGAACACACAAAAAGTCAGGAGTTCAAATAAGTCTTATAAAATAAAATCCCTTTGTAACAGACGAGTTTCCGGATGAAATCCTGATACTTTGATAGAGATTGTCCGTTTTGTACACGAAGTGCATCCAGTTTTTGCCGTAACCCTCAACTTTCTTGCACATGCTATGTGGATGAAATGATGATATCATGCCAACTTTCAACCTTTTCAGAGTTCATTTGAAATGCTTTTCAATTTTAGGGTCTTATAGCTGAAAATAATTAGTAAATGCATGAAAAATAACAAATGAAGTAAGATAGGATTGAAAAATGATTATGTGGCTTTGAATGGTGCATTTTGAACACACAAAAAGTCAGGAGTTCAAATAAGTTTTAAAAAATGAAATCCCTTTGTAACAGACGAGTTTCCGGATGAAATCCTGATACTTTGATAGAGATTGTCCGTTTTGTACACGAAGTGCATCCAGTTTTTGCCATAACCCTCTCAACTTTCTTGCACATGCTATGTGGATGAAATGATGATATCATGCCAACTTTCAACCTTTTCAGAGTTCATTTGAAATGCTTTTCAATTTTAGGGTCTTATAGCTCAAAATAATTAGTAAATGCATGAAAAATAACAAATGAAGTAAGAAAGGATTGAAAAATGATGATGTGGCTTTGAATGGTGCATTTTGAACACACAAAAAGTCAGGAGTTCAAATAAGTTTAAAAAATGAAATCCCTTTGTAACAGACGAGTTTCTGGATGAAATCCTGATACTTTGAAAGAGATTGTCCGTTTTGTACACGAAGTGCATCCAGTTTTTGCCGTAACCGTCTCAACTTTCTTGCACATGCTATGTGGATGAAATGATGATATCATGCAAACTTTCAACCTTTTCAGAGTTCATTTGAAATGCTTTTCAATTTTAGGGTCTTATAGCTCAAAATAATTAGTAAATGCATGAAAAATAACAAATGAAGTCAGAAAGGATTGAAAAATGATGATGTGGCTTTTAATGGTGCATTTTGAACACACAAAAAGTCAGGAGTTCAAATAAGTTTTGAAAAATGAAATCCCTTTGTAACAGACGAGTTTCCGGATGAAATCCTGATACTTTGAAAGAGATTGTCCGTTTTGTACACGAAGTGCATCCAGTTTTTGCCGTAACCCTCTCAACTTTCTTGCACATGCTATGTGGATGATATCATGCCAACTTTCAACCTTTTCAGAGTTCATTTGAAATGCTTTTCAATTTTAGGGTCTTATAGCTCAAAATAATTAGTAAATGCATGAAAAATAACAAATGAAGTAAGAAAGGATTGAAAAATGATGATGTGGCTTTGAATGGTGCATTTTGAACACACAAAAATCAGGAGTTCAAATAAGTTTAAAAAAATGAAATCCCTTTGTAACAGACGAGTTTCCGGATGAAATCCTGATACTTTGAAAGAGATTGTCCGTTTTGTACACGAAGTGCATCCAGTTTTTGCCGTAACCCTCTCAACTTTCTTGCACATGCTATGTGGATGAAATGATGATATCATGCCAACTTTCAACCTTTTCAGAGTTCATTTAAAATGATTTTCATTTTAGGGTCTTATAGCTCAAAATAATTAGTAAATGCATGAACAATAACAAATGAAGTAAGAAAGGATTGAAAAATGATGATGTGGCTTTGAATGGTGCATTTTGAACACACAAAAAGTCAGGAGTTCAAATAAGTTTTAAAAAATAAAATCCCTTTGTAACAGACGAGTTTCCGGATGAAATCCTGATACTTTGAAAGAGATTGTCCGTTTTGTACACGAAGTGCATCCAGTTTTTGCCGTAACCCTCTCAACTTTCTTGCACATGCTATGTGGATGAAATGATGATATCATGCCAACTTTCAACCTTTTCAGAGTTCATTTGAAATGCTTTTCAATTTTAGGGTCTTATAGCTCAAAATAATTAGTAAATGCATGAAAAATAACAAATGAAGTAAGAAAGGATTGAAAAATGATGATGTGGCTTTGAATGGTGCATTTTGAACACACAAAAAGTCAGGAGTTGAAATAAGTTTAAAAAATGAAATCCCTTTGTAACAGACGAGTTTCTGGATGAAATCCTGATACTTTGAAAGAGATTGTCCGTTTTGTACACGAAGTGCATCCAGTTTTTGCCGTAACCCTCTCAACTTTCTTGCACATGCTATGTGGATGAAATGATGATATCATGCCAACTTTCAACCTTTTCAGAGTTCATTTGAAATGCTTTTCAATTTTAGGGTCTTATAGCTCAAAATAATTAGTAAATGCATGAAAAATAACAAATGAAGTCAGAAAGGATTGAAAAATGATGATGTGGCTTTGAATGGTGCATTTTGAACACACAAAAAGTCAGGAGTTCAAATAAGTTTTAAAAAATGAAATCCCTTTGTAATAGACGAGTTTCCGGATGAAATCCTGATACTTTGAAAGAGATTGTCCGTTTTGTACACGAAGTGCATCCAGTTTTTGCCGTAACCCTCTCAACTTTCTTGCACATGCTATGTGGATGAAATGATGATATCATGCCAACTTTCAACCTTTTCGGAGTTCATTTGAAATGCTTTTCAATTTTAGGGTCTTATAGCTCAAAATAATTAGTAAATGCATGAAAAATAACAAATGAAGTAAGATAGGATTGAAAAATGATTATGTGGCTTTGAATGGTGCATTTTGAACACACAAAAAGTCAGGAGTTCAAATAAGTTTTAAAAAATGAAATCCCTTTGTAACAGACGAGTTTCCGGATGAAATCCTGATACTTTGATAGAGATTGTCCGTTCTGTACACGAAGTGCATCCAGTTTTTGCCATAACCCTCTCAACTTTCTTGCACATGCTATGTGGATGAAATGATGATATCATGCCAACTTTCAACCTTTTCAGAGTTCATTTGAAATGCTTTTCAATTTTAGGGTCTTATAGCTCAAAATAATTAGTAAATGCATGAAAAATAACAAATGAAGTAAGAAAGGATTGAAAAATGATGATGTGGCTTTGAATGGTGCATTTTGAACACACAAAAAGTCAGGAGTTCAAATAAGTTTAAAAAAATGAAATCCCTTTGTAACAGACGAGTTTCCGGATGAAATCCTGATACTTTGAAAGAGATTGTCCGTTTTGTACACGAAGTGCATCCAGTTTTTGCCGTAACCCTCTCAACTTTCTTGCACATGCTATGTGGATGAAATGATGATATCATGCCAACTTTCAACCTTTTCAGAGTTCATTTAAAATGATTTTCATTTTAGGGTTATATAGCTCAAAATAATTAGTAAATGCATGAACAATAACAAATGAAGTAAGAAAGGATTGAAAAATGATGATGTGGCTTTGAATGGTGCATTTTGAACACACAAAAAGTCAGGAGTTCAAATAAGTTTTATAAAATAAAATCCCTTTGTAACAGACGAGTTTCCGGATGAAATCCTGATACTTTGATAGAGATTGTCCGTTTTGTACACGAAGTGCATCCAGTTTTTGCCGTAACCCTCTCAACTTTCTTGCACATGCTATGTGGATGAAATGATGATATCATGCCAACTTTCAACCTTTTCAGAGTTCATTTGAAATGCTTTTCAATTTTAGGGTCTTATAGCTCAAAATAATTAGTAAATGCATGAAAAATAACAAATGAAGTAAGATAGGATTGAAAAATGATTATGTGGCTTTGAATGGTGCATTTTGAACACACAAAAAGTCAGGAGTTCAAATAAGTTTTAAAAAATGAAATCCCTTTGTAACAGACGAGTTTCCGGATGAAATCCTGATACTTTGATAGAGATTGTCCGTTTTGTACACGAAGTGCATCCAGTTTTTGCCATAACCCTCTCAACTTTCTTGCACATGCTATGTGGATGAAATGATGATATCATGCCAACTTTCAACCTTTTCAGAGTTCATTTGAAATGCTTTTCAATTTTAGGGTCTTATAGCTCAAAATAATTAGTAAATGCATGAAAAATAACAAATGAAGTAAGAAAGGATTGAAAAATGATGATGTGGCTTTGAATGGTGCATTTTGAACACACAAAAAGTCAGGAGTTCAAATAAGTTTAAAAAAATGAAATCCCTTTGTAACAGACGAGTTTCCGGATGAAATCCTGATACTTTGAAAGAGATTGTCCGTTTTGTACACGAAGTGCATCCAGTTTTTGCCGTAACCCTCTCAACTTTCTTGCACATGCTATGTGGATGAAATGATGATATCATGCCAACTTTCAACCTTTTCAGAGTTCATTTAAAATGCTTTTCAATTTTAGGGTCTTATAGCTCAAAATAATTAGTAAATGCATGAAAAATAACAAATGAAGTCAGAAAGGATTGAAAAATGATGATGTGGCTTTGAATGGTGCATTTTGAACACACAAAAAGTCAGGAGTTCAAATAAGTTTTAAAAAATGAAATCCCTTTGTAACAGACGAGTTTCCGGATGAAATCCTGATACTTTGAAAGAGATTGTCCGTTTTGTACACGAAGTGCATCCAGTTTTTGCCGTAACCCTCTCAACTTTCTTGCACATGCTATGTGGATGAAATGATGATATCATGCCAACTTTCAACCTTTTCAGAGTTCATTTGAAATGCTTTTCAATTTTAGGGTCTTATAGCTCAAAATAATTAGTAAATGCATGAAAAATAACAAATGAAGTAAGATAGGATTGAAAAATGATTATGTGGCTTTGAATGGTGCATTTTGAACACACAAAAAGTCAGGAGTTCAAATAAGTTTTAAAAAATGAAATCCCTTTGTAACAGACGAGTTTCCGGATGAAATCCTGATACTTTGATAGAGATTGTCCGTTTTGTACACGAAGTGCATCCAGTTTTTGCCATAACCCTCTCAACTTTCTTGCACATGCTATGTGGATGAAATGATGATATCATGCCAACTTTCAACCTTTTCAGAGTTCATTTGAAATGCTTTTCAATTTTAGGGTCTTATAGCTCAAAATAATTAGTAAATGCATGAAAAATAACAAATGAAGTAAGAAAGGATTGAAAAATGATGATGTGGCTTTGAATGGTGCATTTTGAACACACAAAAATCAGGAGTTCAAATAAGTTTAAAAAAATGAAATCCCTTTGTAACAGACGAGTTTCCGGATGAAATCCTGATACTTTGAAAGAGATTGTCCGTTTTGTACACGAAGTGCATCCAGTTTTTGCCGTAACCCTCTCAACTTTCTTGCACATGCTATGTGGATGAAATGATGATATCATGCCAACTTTCAACCTTTTCAGAGTTCATTTAAAATGATTTTCATTTTAGGGTCTTATAGCTCAAAATAATTAGTAAATGCATGAACAATAACAAATGAAGTAAGAAAGGATTGAAAAATGATGATGTGGCTTTGAATGGTGCATTTTGAACACACAAAAAGTCAGGAGTTCAAATAAGTTTTAAAAAATAAAATCCCTTTGTAACAGACGAGTTTCCGGATGAAATCCTGATACTTTGAAAGAGATTGTCCGTTTTGTACACGAAGTGCATCCAGTTTTTGCCGTAACCCTCTCAACTTTCTTGCACATGCTATGTGGATGAAATGATGATATCATGCCAACTTTCAACCTTTTCAGAGTTCATTTGAAATGCTTTTCAATTTTAGGGTCTTATAGCTCAAAATAATTAGTAAATGCATGAAAAATAACAAATGAAGTAAGAAAGGATTGAAAAATGATGATGTGGCTTTGAATGGTGCATTTTGAACACACAAAAAGTCAGGAGTTGAAATAAGTTTAAAAAATGAAATCCCTTTGTAACAGACGAGTTTCTGGATGAAATCCTGATACTTTGAAAGAGATTGTCCGTTTTGTACACGAAGTGCATCCAGTTTTTGCCGTAACCCTCTCAACTTTCTTGCACATGCTATGTGGATGAAATGATGATATCATGCCAACTTTCAACCTTTTCAGAGTTCATTTGAAATGCTTTTCAATTTTAGGGTCTTATAGCTCAAAATAATTAGTAAATGCATGAAAAATAACAAATGAAGTCAGAAAGGATTGAAAAATGATGATGTGGCTTTGAATGGTGCATTTTGAACACACAAAAAGTCAGGAGTTCAAATAAGTTTTAAAAAATGAAATCCCTTTGTAATAGACGAGTTTCCGGATGAAATCCTAATACTTTGAAAGAGATTGTCCGTTTTGTACACGAAGTGCATCCAGTTTTTGCCGTAACCCTCTCAACTTTCTTGCACATGCTATGTGGATGAAATGATGATATCATGCCAACTTTCAACCTTTTCAGAGTTCATTTGAAATGCTTTTCAATTTTAGGGTCTTATAGCTCAAAATAATTAGTAAATGCATGAAAAATAACAAATGAAGTAAGATAGGATTGAAAAATGATTATGTGGCTTTGAATGGTGCATTTTGAACACACAAAAAGTCAGGAGTTCAAATAAGTTTTAAAAAATGAAATCCCTTTGTAACAGTAGAGTTTCCGGATGAAATCCTGATACTTTGATAGAGATTGTCCGTTCTGTACACGAAGTGCATCCAGTTTTTGCCATAACCCTCTCAACTTTCTTGCACATGCTATGTGGATGAAATGATGATATCATGCCAACTTTCAACCTTTTCAGAGTTCATTTGAAATGCTTTTCAATTTTAGGGTCTTATAGCTCAAAATAATTAGTAAATGCATGAAAAATAACAAATGAAGTAAGAAAGGATTGAAAAATGATGATGTGGCTTTGAATGGTGCATTTTGAACACACAAAAAGTCAGGAGTTCAAATAAGTTTAAAAAAATGAAATCCCTTTGTAACAGACGAGTTTCCGGATGAAATCCTGATACTTTGAAAGAGATTGTCCGTTTTGTACACGAAGTGCATCCAGTTTTTGCCGTAACCCTCTCAACTTTCTTGCACATGCTATGTGGATGAAATGATGATATCATGCCAAGTTTCAACCTTTTCAGAGTTCATTTAAAATGATTTTCATTTTAGGGTTATATAGCTCAAAATAATTAGTAAATGCATGAACAATAACAAATGAAGTAAGAAAGGATTGAAAAATGATGATGTGGCTTTGAATGGTGCATTTTGAACACACAAAAAGTCAGGAGTTCAAATAAGTTTTATAAAATAAAATCCCTTTGTAACAGACGAGTTTCCGGATGAAATCCTGATACTTTGATAGAGATTGTCCGTTTTGTACACGAAGTGCATCCAGTTTTTGCCGTAACCCTCTCAACTTTCTTGCACATGCTATGTGGATGAAATGATGATATCATGCCAACTTTCAACCTTTTCAGAGTTCATTTGAAATGCTTTTCAATTTTAGGGTCTTATAGCTCAAAATAATTAGTAAATGCATGAAAAATAACAAATGAAGTAAGATAGGATTGAAAAATGATTATGTGGCTTTGAATGGTGCATTTTGAACACACAAAAAGTCAGGAGTTCAAATAAGTTTTAAAAAATGAAATCCCTTTGTAACAGACGAGTTTCTGGATGAAATCCTGATACTTTGATAGAGATTGTCCGTTTTGTACACGAAGTGCATCCAGTTTTTGCCATAACCCTCTCAACTTTCTTGCACATGCTATGTGGATGAAATGATGATATCATGCCAACTTTCAACCTTTTCAGAGTTCATTTGAAATGCTTTTCAATTTTAGGGTCTTATAGCTCAAAATAATTAGTAAATGCATGAAAAATAACAAATGAAGTAAGAAAGGATTGAAAAATGATGATGTGGCTTTGAATGGTGCATTTTGAACACACAAAAAGTCAGGAGTTCAAATAAGTTTAAAAAATGAAATCCCTTTGTAACAGACGAGTTTCTTGATGAAATCCTGATACTTTGAAAGAGATTGTCCGTTTTGTACACGAAGTGCATCCAGTTTTTGCCGTAACCGTCTCAACTTTCTTGCACATGCTATGTGGATGAAATGATGATATCATGCCAACTTTCAACCTTTTCAGAGTTCATTTGAAATGCTTTTCAATTTTAGGGTCTTATAGCTCAAAATAATTAGTAAATGCATGAAAAATAACAAATGAAGTCAGAAAGGATTGAAAAATGATGATGTGGCTTTGAATGGTGCATTTTGAACACACAAAAAGTCAGGAGTTCAAATAAGTTTTGAAAAATGAAATCCCTTTGTAACAGACGAGTTTCCGGATGAAATCCTGATACTTTGAAAGAGATTGTCCGTTTTGTACACGAAGTGCATCCAGTTTTTGCCGTAACCCTCTCAACTTTCTTGCACATGCTATGTGGATGAAATGATGATATCATGCCAACTTTCAACCTTTTCAGAGTTCATTTGAAATGCTTTCAATTTTAGGGTCTTATAGCTCAAAATAATTAGTAAATGCATGAAAAATAACAAATGAAGTAAGAAAGGATTGAAAAATGATGATGTGGCTTTGAATGGTGCATTTTGAACACACAAAAAGTCAGGAGTTCAAATAAGTTTAAAAAATGAAATCCCTTTGTAACAGACGAGTTTCTGGATGAAATCCTGATACTTTGAAAGAGATTGTCCGTTTTGTACACGAAGTGCATCCAGTTTTTGCCGTAACCCTCTCAACTTTCTTGCACATGCTATGTGGATGAAATGATGATATCATGCCAACTTTCAACCTTTTCAGAGTTCATTTGAAATACATTTCAATTTTAGGGTCTTATAGCTCAAAATAATTAGTAAATGCATGAAAAATAACAAATGAAGTAAGATAGGATTGAAAAATGATTATGTGGCTTTGAATGGTGCATTTTGAACACACAAAAAGTCAGGAGTTCAAATAAGTTTAAAAAATGAAATCCCTTTGTAATAGACGAGTTTCCGGATGAAATCCTGATACTTTGAAAGAGATTGTCCGTTTTGTACAGGAAGTGCATCCAGTTTTTGCCGTAACCCTCTCAACTTTCTTGCACATGCTATGTGGATGAAATGATGATACCGTGCCAACTTTCAACCTTTTCAGAGTTCATTTGAAATGCTTTTCAATTTTAGGGTCTAATATCTCAAAATAATTAGTAAATGCATGAAAAATAACAAATGAAGTCAGAAAGGATTGAAAAATGATGATGTGGCTTTGAATGGTGCATTTTGAACACACAAAAAGTCAGGAGTTCAAATAAGTTTTAAAAATGAAATCCCTTTGTAACAGACGAGTTTCCGGATGAAATCCTGATACTTTGAAAGAGATTGTCCGTTTTGTACACGAAGTGCATCCAGTTTTTGCCGTAACCCTCTCAACTTTCTTGCACATGCTATGTGATGAAATGATGATATCATGCCCACTATCAACCTTTTCGGAGTTCATTTGAAATGCTTTTCAATTCTAGGGTCTTATAGCTCAAAATAATTAGTAAATGCATGAAAATTAACAAATGAAGTAAGAAAGGATTGAAAAATGATTATGTGGCTTTGAATGGTGCATTTTGAACACACAAAAAGTCACGAGTTCAAATAAGTTTAAAAAATGAAATCCCTTTGTAACAGACGAGTTTCCGGATGAAATCCTGATACTTTGAAAGAGATTGTCCGTTTTGTACACGAAGTGCATCCAGTTTTTGCCGTAACCGTCTCAACTTTCTTGCACATGCTATGTGGATGAAATGATGATATCATGCCAACTTTCAACCTTTTCAGAGTTCATTTGAAATACTTTTCAATTTTAGGGTCTTATAGCTCAAAATAATTAGTAAATGCATGAAAAATAACAAATGAAGTAAGATAGGATTGAAAAATGATGATGTGGCTTTGAATGGTGCATTTTGAACACACACAAAGTCAGGAGTTCAAATAAGTTTTAAAAAATGAAATCCCTTTGTAATAGACGAGTTTCCGGATTAAATCCTGATACTTTGAAAGAGATTGTCCGTTTTGTACAAGAAGTGCATCCAGTTTTTGCCGTAACCCTCTCAACTTTCTTGCACATTCTATGTGGATGAAATGATGATATCATGCCAACTTTCAACCTTTTCAGAGTTCATTTGAAATGCTTTTCAATTTTAGGGTCTTATAGCTCAAAATAATTAGTAAATGCATGAAAAATAACAAATGAAGTCAGAAAGGATTGAAAAATGATGATGTGGCTTTGAATGGTGCATTTTGAACACACAAAAAGTCAGGAGTTCAAATAAGTTTTAAAAAATGAAATCCCTTTGTAACAGACGAGTTTCTGGATGAAATTCTGATACTTTGAAAGAGATTGTCCGTTTTGTACAGGAAGTGCATCCAGTTTTTGCCGTAACCCTCTCAACTTTCTTGCACATGCTATGTGGATGAAATGTTGATACCGTGCCAACTTTCAACCTTTTCAGAGTTCATTTGAAATGCTTTTCATTTTAGGGTCTTATAGCTCAAAATAATTAGTAAATGCATGAAAAATAACAAATGAAGTCAGAATGGATTGAAAAATGATGATGTGGCTTTGAATGGTGCATTTTGAACACACAAAAAGTCAGGAGTTCAAATAAGTTTTAAAAAATGAAATCCCTTTGTAACAGACGAGTTTCCGGATGAAATCCTGATACTTTGAAAGAGATTGTCCGTTTTGTACACGAAGTGCATCCAGTTTTTGCCGTAACCCTCTCAACTTTCTTGCACATGCTATGTGGATGAAATGATGATATCATGCCCACTATCAACCTTTTCGGAGTTCATTTGAAATGCTTTTCAATTCTAGGGTCTTATAGCTCAAAATAATTAGTAAATGCATGAAAATTAACAAATGAAGTAAGAAAGGATTGAAAAATGATTATGTGGCTTTGAATGGTGCATTTTGAACACACAAAAAGTCACGAGTTCAAATAAGTTTAAAAAATGAAATCCCTTTGTAACAGACGAGTTTCTGGATGAAATCCTGATACTTTGAAAGAGATTGTCCGTTTTGTACACGAAGTGCATCCAGTTTTTGCCGTAACCGTCTCAACTTTCTTGCACATGCTATGTGGATGAAATGATGATATCATGCCAACTTTCAACCTTTTCAGAGTTCATTTGAAATACTTTTCAATTTTAGGGTCTTATAGCTCAAAATAATTAGTAAATGCATGAAAAATAACAAATGAAGTAAGATAGGATTGAAAAATGATGATGTGGCTTTGAATGGTGCATTTTGAACACACACAAAGTCAGGAGTTCAAATAAGTTTTAAAAAATGAAATCCCTTTGTAACAGACGAGTTT